>NC_086242.1:32635000-32957500 GCF_036321145.2 Pelmatolapia mariae | reverse complement strand
TGTCGCGTTATTCTTTCAGGGTTGTTCATACTAACGGGATCAAGCAGAACGTCAACCAAACGATGAAACAAAAAAAAGAAAAAGGATCCACTACGTCAATGTGCGTCAAAGTAAAGAAAAGACTGCCAATACATCAATTCACAGGTTTCCATGACTACAGCTAGGGAGAGCATAGTTACGGTGTACATACATAAACACACATACACAAGCTCCATACTTTGAGGGCTTTCTGTGCTGGTTCACTGGAGCCGATTACAATAAGGCCTGGTCCTCCCATGCTGCAGAAGCTCTTCAGGTGCAGGCCTTCGAGCACAGGCACAGTGGAAACAGCATAGTCCTGTAAAACACAATATCATTACAAATGCTTAATAAGCTCAAATAATATGACTTTCATTTCATGATGATAGGACAGGGTCAGGTAATGCTAATCATTTGGGGTTTGTAGCTTTAAATATTTAACAGGCTTTCTCATCACCTGTTAACTAGGTTTCCTCAAGTAGTTCTTTACTGAGAAGATAGTGCTTTTTATCTGAATGTGGGTGAACGAACTGTTTTAAACAAATGATACAAAAGCACGTTACTACTCAGCAACAATGCTTCTCAATCCATTAAACTACAGTACAACAATGAGCTAAAACATCATTCATTATAATACAGGGCTATATGTATATGTGTGTGTAAAGTTTTACTGTAGATTGTAAAAGCTCAGCAGTGATCTGTGTGGTATCATGGGGCCTAAAGTGGCATTGAAATAAAGTATTGTACAGCTCAGTAGCGGAAAAAGCAAGATGGTCTGAGAGATGCTGTTGATCTCAGGGCTCATGGGGAGATTACGCAGCACCTTGTAGGAGCCAGTTCTGAAAGGCTTTTTCTGGCTGTGGGACGTCTGCAAACCAAATGTTGTCATTAAAAGTGTTACAAAAACACACGTTACATAAAGGGTACTTAGAAGAACTGGCAGCGATAATAGTTTTATTAACACCTGGATGCTGGTTGGTTTTCACAGAACCCCTGGAACGTTTCAAATGTTAAGTGTCTTACGTAAGAATCGCTTTAAAGATACTGCTAAACATCCTTATTTGTTAAGACTGTGTGGGAGGGTTTGATTGGATTTATAGCGACATCGTGACTGCCATCGCATTTTTCTTTACACGTTTTTAAAACCTGATTGGTGCACAGAAATGCAAAACTCAGCCCTGCCTGTCAGTGACCATAGCTGTTTAAACTAAGGCAGAGAACTTTTGCGTTCATGCAACCACTTGTTCCTTATATTAATAAGAAAAAGAATCATTCTACAGGCTTCTAAAGCTCCGACCCCAAGATTAAAAAACAATAAAAATAGGATTAAAGAAATCCTATCTGACAGCTATATGGCTTGTTTTTGCAGATGAACAGAACTGTTTTGGAACCTATAGTTTTACATTTACCTTTAGCCTTTAATGGTTGATTTTGGACTAAGAACTCTCATTAAAACATCCGTTGAAAGCCGCCTTCTTTGCAAGGATTAAAGCCTTAAGGCCACGTTGGAGTTGCAGCATAGTTAACGGAAACATTGTTTTACCCCTGACTTTGTTTTGATTTACCCAACAGAAGGAATCGAGCGATTAAACATTAGATGCAAGGACTCAGGCCTTTATGTGGGAGAGACTTCTTAAGCCGGAGACGGATCCTACTGTGATTCGTAAACCTTGAAGTGATACCAAGATGCAATTTAAAATCTGACAGGATGTGAGACTCGAAGCTTATTTTCTAAGACCTTTTGTTCCTGAATACATTTGGATGACCTTATAAATTCAGCTTCGCACCTAAGAAAAGAACTTTTCCAACAGACGCCCATATGTTTTCTTAATCACACAATGTGTTTTGAAGGGGTTTTTACAGCGTTCAGCTTCATAAAACTTACAAAGGAAGTGTACATTTTCCGTCATTACACCCCATTTTTTCTTTCAACTATATGCTAACAGTTTTCAAGTAAATATTTGTGTTGCATCAATAAAACGGCACCATAATTCACCCAGTTATTGTGACTGTCACATTTCATCACATGAAAGACCTAAATTACCCCCTTTGCTGATGTCTTCCTGATTTCCAGTGAGAACAACTGAATTGTGTAATCTTTTTCTCATTCCTTATCCATAAACAGGATGTTTCTGTGCAAAATTGGAAATGCAAGTCATGCATTCGCCCTTACCAAGATAAATCCTTAAGGGAAGAAAGGCTTGCTTTTCATCTTCACCAGCTGCCATGTTGTTAGCTGAAAACATGACTGACTGAAGAGAAAGGTAAAGCAAGCTGAGCTGGTAGCTTTTGGTTAGAAGTCAGCACTTCTTACCCATGGCAGAAAAGAGGCGGTTTAACCTCTATATTATTTCCAAAATAAACGGACCCCATCAATAACACCAATTACTCTGACCTCTGAGCGGACCATAAAGAGATAATCAACATCTGTATGCAGTTGTGGAGTAGGCTACTAAACAAACCTGGCAACAAAGTGATCCTTAATTTGAAAATGAAAGGAAAAAACAACAGCGACAGGAGAAATCCATCTGATATAAAACGGAAAGAACAACAATTGACGCTTAAGTGATTTTTCCTAGTGTCTTTTGCCAGAGATGCATCATTAAGTCCTGTCTTATCAGAGATAACAGAAAACACAGAGGAATTCAAATCAGATACAGATGGGAAGATGGAAGCACTACAGTAAGGCCATTCAGACTATGATAATGTGTTCAACTCTTGAACAGTATGACCCACCTCTGAACTTGTGTGTTAGCCAGCTTTTTGGATTTGTCATGACTGTTCAGAGGGAATCCAAAAGTGTTACGAATAGGTCAAGCAGAACATCTTCACTTTAAAAGAACAGCCAGCAGGATAGACAGGTTCAACCTTTGTGACCAACCACTGTGATCCTGTTTGCAGCCTGCTTGTCCGAGTCTTCCCTGAAGCTAATATCTCTTGGTTTAGCTTGAAATATTGCTTTTATGTTGTATTTTTTTCCCATGGATGTAGTAGTGAAGAGCAAGCCATGGCTAACATAAATCTGCATGGAAACTGAGTGAATCTCTAGAAGTCCTCTAAAGGCACCGAGTAGTTTAAAGCAGCATTTTTTGATCTAGGAATATCTTGACGATGTTGTCTGGCCGTAACTATTTGGCCCTAACAAAGCTGCTTGGGGCTCCACTTCTGTCTAAGAGGACAAATGTTTCCTCAGCTATTTCTCAGAACACTCTATGCACAACCTGATGGAATAAATGAAAACTAAAGGTTTGGGGGGAAAAAATTGACTACAATGTAGCCCACAATTAGCACAATCCAACGTTATTTATCTAAAAGCTGAGTAACACAATAATGAATGAAGTATCTAGAATGAAGCACAATTAATGATGATGGCACCATCGATTTACATCAGCATTTTCTAATTAGGATTTATTTATAACAAACAGAAACAACCTCATACCACATAACACATTACACCCAACAAGTGTTTTTTTTTTTTTCGTGTCGTTCTCTGAGAAATTTAACTGGCATAAAGAAATTAATCTCTTATTAAACTTCATCCATCAATTCTCTTCCGCTTATCCAATTTTTAGAGTCACAGCGGGGCTGAAGCCGATCCCAGCTGTCACAGGGCGAGAGGTTGGTACACCCTGGACAGATTCCTGGTCTGTTGCAGTGCAAACACAGAGAGATAAACAACCATTCACACTCACATTCACACCTATTGGGTGATTAGAATCACCAGTTAACCTAACTAGCTGCACGTCTTTGTGCTGCGGGAGGAAGCCAGGAAGTTTCTTTTTACCTGTGATAAAATTAACATTTGATGGAACTGTGAATGTCCTACAAAAATGATTGCCCGAAAACAGTGATTACAGTTTTGCAGTAATGTAACAACTAACTGTCCTAAATTTGGACACAGCATCAGCTCTTTGTAAACATCTGGACAGCTAACACAAAGCTAGCGGAATAATGTTAAAGCTGAGTGTATGCAGACCCCAGATAGGTCTATATTGTCAGTTGGTAATTATGTGGCAGTGTGATTCAGGCCACTTTGCTGAGAAGCACAAAAATATTGTAAAGGGAAGTGTAAAAAAATACTTTCTTCAGAGAGTACTGAGTAATATTTGATACATTGCTTTTTTGAGTAAGACACTGATATGAGAATGCTGAGTATGAGAATAAGAGTAACAGTGTGTCATCACAGCAGTGATGAGTGAATGGAATGATTGAGGTTAATAATGGGACAGGGAGAAAGTGCCTGTGAACTAATTAAGAGGTTTACTCACCCAAATCAGCTTCATTTGTGTCATCAACTACTTTCTTTAATCATTATATACGGAGGTGGCAGAGGTTTGCACCAGCACTTGATTAAAAATGCCTCAAAGGCAGATGAAATCTGGAACTAGGATCAAACTCTTAATTGCTACAGGGACTTTTTACAGCTGCACTAATCAATGCTCTCAGAGTGCAGTGGAGCTTAATAATAAAAAGTAGAAAGACCTTTTCAAACTTTATTTATTTTTATTCACCGTTACACCCTCCGTTATGTCAGAAGATGTAAAATGGCCCTCCAGAATATTTTTGGGATTCAGAACTCATTAAATGCTAATGCTTGGCTTACAATAAAAAGGGCTAATGTACCTCCATGTACACTCAGTGGGATGTCCTGAAAGGGTTTTCACATCTCCTAGCAACAACTGGTATTTTTTTATGTCCACAAAGTTAGCATAGCCTCAATGCTGACTGGTACATCGGATGTCCTCAGAGGGATTTGCAAAGTGAATACAGCAAAGGAAGACGTGAAAGCAGAGATGGAAGACTATATACGATGAAGATATATAATGGCTCAAAAGGAAGGAGTGAGGCAGCGATGGATGGAGAACAAAATGGAATTAGAGAAAAAAAGGACGGCAGAGCTTAATGAAAAAAAACTAAGATGAATGGAGTGATGATACTATTACCCTCCTGGCCTAAAGCCTCCATGATTGATATCACATTTATCTCCTCCTTTCTTGTTTGAGATGTATAATTGCTTGCAGAAGGCTTTAAAGAAAAAGATTTTAAAAAGAATGTTTTCATATTGACTGCTATTTAGGAAATATATTTGAGATACTACTTTTACTTCTTATGTAATGGATCAGTTGTGAACTTTTCCAGTGACAAGTCTTTACTTTTACTTGAAACAATGGATTGAATTAGAATTGTGACTACAGCTTCCCTCACCTACACAGAACATTTGATGCTTTTCAGCCTATTATCTTTAGGTACAATTCATCCTCAGCAACTTCCCTTCTTTCCCGATCATTTGTAGTTGAACAAATGTTGAGCATTCGGGATCTTAAACATTATTCCTGACACTTTGTTTCAGTCCATGACAAAGACGTTTAAAAAAAAAAAAAAAGACTTCTATCTTCTTCAGTGGCCAGACGTTACAAGCTAAAGAACCAACAGCAGCACAAACAAAGTGCAGTGTAGTGTAGCCCACATTCACCAACTTATTTGCATTTCCATGCAAGAATGCAGGCACTATTCTGCTACATAAATTCACCTTAAATGCATCTGCTAAGATCTCTGCTCCTCTCTGATTGGTCCGTTTGGAAAGTCCCACGAAGAACTCTCGACCTGTAGAGAGAATCTTTTAAGTATGCGAACAGAAAACCAGCAATACAGCAAGCATGAGAAGCTACAGTAGCAGAATACTCCAGTCAGCACACCGTGTACTTTATGCATGCCTGCGAAGGGGGGCCAACTGTGGTTAGTATGGTGGCACATAAGCAGAAAGCCTTGAATGCCTGGCGAGGTATTGAGCAGCACACTGAGCTAAGGGATGGGCTCCTAATGTTGCTGCTGAGCCTTTACACTATAAGCCATTAGCACAGGCCTTGCCAACAGGAAATGTTTCTAGCTCTGCCATGTGAAACCAATTTCAGCTGGAAGGAACAACAGCACAGAGCCAGCGTCTAGAAACTCAATTAACTGTACTGTGCATTTTCCTAGTGGTCTGTGAAGCGTAGAAGATACTGACCCACATTTTAACTCACGACTGTAAGCGAACATACAGAAAATCTAATAAAAGACCACCATGCTCTTGCTTGCACCGTGGTCTTACTGTGCAGAATGGCACATGACGGTTTTGTTGCACATGTATTTTCGGTGGGATGTACAGCTAGGTTCACTGAGGCACCGGGTCATCGAGGTCACATGGAGGAATGCCTGTGTGGAGGATCTCAAAGCACAGATGCATATTTACAGACACGCAACTGTCTGCTCACATATAGTATGAACTGTAGAGGCTACCCTCTGCTATTTCACTACATTTCTAACAAGTAGAGTAGTCCTCATACAACTTAAACACTGCAAATCACCAAGTTCTATGTGTTGTTAGTATGTCTGTGAAGGTTCAAAGTCATCCAGGTCATCGTAGTAGAAGATACTGGAACTGAAGGTCTGGAACTGAAGGACCTTAGAACTGAAGAAGCTTCTCGGATGAGAGGTGAAACATTTTTTCTTTCCAAGCTCCTTAGACCATGTGTTGTTAGCTACAGTTTCTCCTCATCCCTTAAGATATTTATTCCAACGGTCATGACTTCAAATTTGCATGATATGAGACATTTCATGCTTTCAAAGACTTTGTTTTAAATATAAAAATAAAGGCCTCACTGTGAAGTTTGTGTTTGTAATTATTTTAAAACACTTTTTAAATACTTAATTGCACCGTATACAAAAATGTAGGTGGCCTTCTGTACACAGATTAAGTGTACAGGTTTAAGTTTGTTTTTTTTTAAAGGTAACTTTGGCTGAAAAGCATGTAAAAGGCACTATTTGTTTCCAGTTGATAGCATTATACTATATTTCTGGAAACAAAAGGATCACATGACTCCTCTTTACCTCTCTCTGTGACACAACAGGTTGGCCTCTGGTCATACACATTAATCTGTAGCAAAACGGCCATTCCTGAACCTCGATGAATTCAAGCTACAAACTAAGGACTTGGGTTTCCCTGTGAAGTTTTTTTTTTTTTTTTACCTGTACAGGTTGAAGTATAAAAAGTAACTTCATCAAACTGCTCAGTGAACCATTTGTGACAATACAAAAAAACAACTGACTGCATGACCCCCAGTTATTTAAAGTACAATTCATGAATGAACTGCAAGAGATTAAATATCAGGATGCTGATATTTACAGTGGATGAAATAAGTATTAGATCTCCTGCTGAATTTGTACATTTATAGTCGCAGACTGGAGAAACCAGTTGGCAAGCACAGCATTAAGATGTTTCCACCAGGTGCGCACACATCTCAGAAGAGATTTTGGGCCGCTCGTCTTTACAAAAACTCTAAATCTTTTAGGTTTCTTGGCCTCAGTGTGGCAATTCAAAGCTTCAGCTCTCTCCACAGATTTCCAATAGAATTGGGATTCTTTAGATCATATTCACTATTTCTCTTCCCTTAAGTATAGCAGGAGCACGTAGTTTTTCTCTGAATTGTTTAGATGTTCACTCACAAACTTAAGATGAGCCTGTACATGTGCCTTCTTGAGCAGGGGGACCGTGTGGGCACTGCAAGATTTCAGTCCATGTGCATAAAAGTGTTTAGATATATTAATATCTTGGCTGGTTCAGATCTATGAAGTGGTGTCACTGATGTTGTGGGACTCAAAAATAAGACGGAAGTCTCAGTTTGCTGGTTTGGAATGACCAGACAAAGGTTAACGAATAATCAATAAAATACAGTGATTGAAGAGGCAGAGTGACGTACCCGTAAAAAGGACATCTCCTCCATCCAGTGTCGCATTCTCATCAGTCATTTCCACAATGTTCAGATTTAAATCCTTCAGTGCCCCTTTCATTGCCTCCGTCTGGCAGAAAAACAAGGACACAAACAGAATTAAAGTTAAAACATGTGTGCACATACAAAAAAAACAAAAACAGAACCGCAGTGACTTACAGTAAACTACTTCAGCATTTCCTAATATTATGATATGATCCAGGATCTTCCCCCGATTTCTGCGAGGCGCATTATTTTAAATAAATACTGGTTCATGAGATTGTTTGTAATGAAAAAAACTCTTTTCTCCCCAACAGGTTATGGTGACATCATTACAGTGAGCCATGAAATGATGTCATTTTGTAAGAAGTGCGTTAAAACTTTTACAAGGCAGAAGTTGTGGAAAAATAGGTACGGTGAATGACCAGCACAAATTTAGCACAAATATTTCCTGCTGTCCTTCTGTTCTGGGTCATCTGTCTTTAATACGCTTAAAAGGAAGGGAATGTAAGGATGGCTGCCACCTGGTGATTATTAGCATATATAATGGAATACATCTCCCTCATGGAATATTACGGGAAATCCACACTTCACCTGTATGTCCCCTCTGCTGAACTCAAAACCTGGGGGAAAGAGCAGGTCTGTTTTTGGCTCAACCTTCAGCTAATCTCCTCTCTTGTCTGACCGCCCAGTGCGATTTTACTGTCCTGTTTTTTGGGGTTCCTGCGGGAGTAGTTTCCAAGGCCAGTCATGTTAGCAGGAGCATCAGTGTTTCCACAGGCCCTATCTCACTATGACCTCAGCCTGATCACTGTGCTTTCTGGCCTCTGCTTCTCTTCAACTGCAGAAGGCCAAAGCATGAGGTCATCCAGGTAGACTGCCATGTGCTTCCAGATAACACAGGGGAGGCCTGCAAATGCACAGATTTACCTTCTCCTCACCTGCGCATACATCGGTAGTGGTGCACGAAGGCATCCAAAGCAGGTGTACTGGAATCGCTAGCACCTAGCAGGACATTTGGACAACTAAGTGGCTTTATGACCCAGTGATTCACAACCCGAATGGCAAACTTCCAATCCACTCACTTTCCAGAAGTAAAACTGTGGAATCCTCCGTGTTTCGTCTATATTGCATGTTCATCTCAGTTAACCAGGAGGAACACGGCGTTCTTCCAAGAAACTGGAGTTCACAAATTCATTAGTGGTTTCTTAAAAGCTCTGACAGCAAAAGCGTGCAGTACATAAAGAGCTGTATAGGTAACAGTTAATCCCATTCATTTTTCTTTGTGCGTTGCCAAGCCACACTCTGCTTTCTATTTAATTAGGTTTGTAGATAGGTTATGTGAGGAATAAAAGATTGAGTCAGGTCCCGAGGAACGATCCAGATGGGTGAGAGACAACTTGTGCTTTTGATGTTTATTCGGTTCATGTGTTATGCTGCCTTTGTGTGTCATGGCGTTGGAGGCTTGGCATGTCCTGGCAAAGTTTTTCCTTGTGCCATCACCAATTCATCACACATAATAAAACTTCAGTCAAATGAGTCAATTCAGACACTGATTGATATGGTTGGAAAAGCCCCTGTTAGTGATGCCAGGTCTGCACACCAAAGCTGAAAAGAAGTGTCTATTTATATATGTAAGCAGGCATACCTTTTACCTACTGGGCCTCACATACCGGCCAGTGTTTCCTTCTTATATAAGGCATCCCACTACCTCAGTACTCTGGCATTTCCTCTGGAATCACTGGAGATGATGTGACCCAAAGGGTCCCCAATCACCACATGAACCATAATGGCCCCCATGAAGTGAAAGCATCTGCCCTGTGGGCTGTGCTGTTCTGTGTGTGGCACATGTGGACGTAGAAGCTCACATGACTGAATTAAATTTCAGTACAAATGGAAAACAACAATAAAAAGTGGTTTTGTAGAAAAATCTTACTTAAAAAATATAATGACTTAGTAACATGTCACCACATTTCACTGCACACCGAGAAGACACAGTAGTGTAGTGTATTGTAGTGTGAATGTTCAGATAAATTCCTTTAAATCAGTGGCGTAGATACAAATGTTTTCTGTATTTGGAGACTTTGGCCAATCACAGATCTTCACAGTCAAGATTAGGGGAGTATTACCAAGTCAAGAAGGGAAACAACTCTATGTAGGAGCAGATAAAAAGAGGACTGCCGTCTGGGACAATGGGGTTTGAATCGTGAGGTTCTCTGATGGGAGAAGCAGGCTTGCTTACAAGCCCAGAGTGACTCGGGAGATATGGCTTTCAGAATATCTGCAGGTGGAGAGCATCACAGAGCCCACACTACAGATTGGCCCCTGGCAACATAAAAAAATTGAACAGGTAAAACTGGGATGCTCTGGATTTTAGCCACTAGTTTGGGGCAAAAATGCTTATACTTTTGACGAAATGCTTTTCATAACATTCAGATACATAGAAAAGTGTAGTTAACACTCCAAACTTTTGTTGCAACTCATTTAAAAAAAAAATCACTCATATTCTACAAATAATAATAAATATTTCAGGTCCTTTGGATTCAGTCTTGCTTGGGTTAGAAGTACCGTTCTCAAAAGAAGCACTACAGTGACAATAAACACATGCACCTGTTTGTGTGTGTTTGTGTGAACGTGCATTCATATCTTTGTGGGGACCAAAATCCTGGTCCCCACAAGTTTGAAGGCATTTTTGAGACTCAAAATGTGGATTTAGCATCAGGCTTACAATTGGGTTATGGTTAGGTTGAGGGTTAGACATTCATTTTTGATGGTTAGAGTTAGGGTAAGGGGCTAGAGGAAGCATTATGGCAATTAGATGTCCCCACAAGATATGAAATACCTGACATGTGTGTGTTTGTGTGTGTATAGATTTTCTATGAGCTTTGGTATTTCAAAACACCTCTCTGTTGGCAGCGGCAGGAAGTTTTTCTTGGCTCATGTGCGGCCCGCTATCACACCTCCATCTGTCTTCTGCTTATTGTTGATGGCAGGTTTTGAGGTTCCCTTCAGCCTGTTGTAACAAATTCATTTGCGTAATATATTTGTGTATATATCTGTGCATAACCAGGAGTATAAAATCACTTTTTCTGCTCTCACAAAGACTGGTAGGAGCAGTGAGGATTCTGTTTTGATATGGTAACCTGCAATTTATGTCTCGAGGCTTTATTTTTAAACATCGCAGCAGTATTCTGAGATGTTAGAACTTAAAATACGTGTGGTACACATGATTACATTACACTAAGCAGTTTCTAAATCTTAAATCTCTGTCTGCTGTAGGTCTACTGGAACACAGCTAAATTATTCACCTTGTAATTTTGCTTGTGTTTCTTTAGATCATGGCATGAGGTGTTTCTTTTTTGAGATCTTTGAACCTGCTTCACTTTGTCACACAGGTTCTGATTAAGTGATTTCTGGATTCAACAGGTCTGCCAGTAATCAGGCCTGAGTGTTTAGTGAAACTGAACTCAGCTTTCCAAAAAACATGGGTAATCACAGTTAATTCATGATTTAACAAGAGGGGCAAATACTTTTTCACACAGGACCAGGATGTTCTGGATATCTTTTCTCCCTTAATCAATTAAATCATCATTTAAAAACTGTTTTTTTTGTATTTACTTGGGTTATCCTTGTCTAATATTAAAATGTCTTTGATGACCTAAAACATGCAAGTGTGACAAAACATTAGGAAATCAGGAAGGGGCAAACACTTTTCACACCACTGTTGTTCAGTGCTTAACTCAGTATGAAGCCCCCCCCCCAAAAAAAAAGGTTTACTGCCACTGCACACACAGCAAAATCATAATTGATATCTGGTGTGCCATTTCTTGCCACGCTGGCTCTCCCTTTCAGACAGATGTCGATTCGGCTCTGTGACCAGCCGGTTGAAAGGCGTAACAATAATGCCGTCCCCATTCCTTTTCTGTACCTTTCACACAGACCGTCGAGGCAGAATAAAGGTGCAACAGTCCCGCCTTAAACGGGCTCTGTGAAAGGGGCTTCTGTCTCTCACATTCCCTCTATTCTCTTTAAGCCCTCGTGGCAGGGTCAAGAATGCTCCTACAGTGACTTCTCATGCAGAGTGGCCTATTATCTCTCACTGTGAGGGACATCCAATACCCCGTCCTGCCTAGGTGCCAACTCGCTTTGCCAGTCCTTCTCCTCTCCCTCCCGCAAACCATCCTGTGCTCCTTATTCTCTCCTCACCCCTTCCCCCTGCCTCCTACTCCCCGTTGCCCACCAGAGTGCTTGGCCAGGCGGCATGCTGTTAGCCAGCACCCTGCTTTGAATGAAAAAGGCCTTTTAAAATTCATTAGAGGCTGAAGGCTCCGAGGCCAGTCGGTCTGCCTGCCACATTCCTGCCGTTCCTGCACAGGACAGGGGAGACGGAGCAGAGAGAACAGCCCTTTATTTGAGGCTTTTTATGGACCAATTCTCCCTTCTCTCGCCCCTGGTACCCGTGGATATCGCATTCTGCTAAAAAGGACCATCAGTCTGATAGAGCGCAGTGCATTTGGAAAGGGAATTGAGTACATAACAATAGCATTCCTGAGGGTCATCCTAGCCTCCCTACACCAGGCAACAGAGTCCCACGCTCCAGTATAATAGGGATACAGCATTCCTGAGAGTCTAACACACAAGGAGGTGGAGTGACAGTCAACTGGTATTGTTTGTCAGTTTATAACACACATAAAAAATGTGGCATGTAGTGCCAGGTAGTTTGTGGTTTGGCTACAAACTATTATTTTTCTGATATCTTGGTTTGGATGAATTTGACATAGTTGAAGATTCCGTTACAACAGTTAAAAATAACACAAAAATGGAAAAACATTTATCTTCATTCTTCTACCTCTGACTGCTTAGGAGAGGCATAACAAGCACTACACCAAACTATGCTAAACACTACACTGGCAATCTTCCAAATTGGCAAAATGATCAGCAAATGGTTACAAACACATACATAATAAGCACTCAGTTTGTCTCTTGTGTTCAGACAATTTATGATCAATATCAAACTATTGTTGCTTGTCTGCCGGTTAGTCAAAATCAAAAATGGTGACGCTTATGAAACATGGTGGAAAATGGGTAAAAGAATCCATAAGAAACATAAATGTTCGGTGTGGATGTGGATCATTTTTCATTAAAGTCCAAAATACAACAGTGGTCCTGGAGGAGGATATTCTTGTAGTTTTAGCTTTGGGTGACCACAATCTCAGAGAAGATACACAGATACGATGAGAATTATTACCCCTCCTACCGAATTTAGAGCTGTTGTCGGAAATTTCACAAATGCTGTTTTTAGAAGAGGAAAAGATTTTCATCAAACTGTTTCTAAATATACCAGTTTTCTTTAGAAAATAACAGAATTACTTAAGAAAAAACAAAAATTACCAGGGTCAATATTATTAGCCCCCTGAAAAACCTTTTAATTGAACCCTAGCAGAAACCACTGCCATGCAATCATATGTTTTAACTTTGTAAAAAAGTTAAAACTGAGGGTTATCTTCAAATTTCCAAAGGTTTGAGCTGCCACGTTAGAAAGCATTATGGCATAATCAAAATAAATCATAGGACGCGCTTCCAATATACATAATCACTCTCCAGGTTGTCCTGGAGAAAAAGAATGGTTGATGCTCACAAAGCAAGAGATGGATATAAAAAGTTATCAAAGCATATTCAAGTGTTAAAAACCTTGAGTGAGAGCCACAAAGCACAGAACTAGTCTGACAGAGGTAGGATGTGAAATATTTCAAAGACTCTGAAAAGACAACTAGTGAGAGATGTGTCTAAAGACCCCAGAAAAATTGCTAAGACACATGTGAATGATTTAACCAAGATGGTAATTGTAGTCTCAAAGAAGACAGTCACTAGAACTCTGCACAGCAATCGACTGAGAGGTTACAGACCAAAAAAACCCCACTCCACAGCAAAAGAGACACCTTGAAGCCATAATGAAGCATGTTAAGGAGAACCCGGAGAAAGATTGTGCATACTGGAAGCATGCCCGTTGATCACATGCAAAGCTACAGCTCTTTTCCACAATGACACTGCTTATGTTTGGAGAAAGAAGAGAGAGGACTACAAACCAAAGAACACGGTCCTATCAGTAAAACATGGTGGTGGGAGCATTATGCTGTGAGGATGTTTCAGTGCTTTAGAAACTTGGAATCCTGTCAAGATGGAAGGAATCATGAAGAAGGGAAAAGTGAAAATTTTGAAAAAAACAAAACAAACCCTCAACTTTTCAGCAGCAAACCTGGGTCTAGACTGTCATTTTGTTTTCCAACATGACATTGACTCAAAACATATGTCACTCCTGGTGAAGAACTACCTCCAGAAACCCAAAGTGAATTGACTGACCTGCACAAAGCCCTGACTTGAATCCCATTTTAAAATCTGCGAACTGAAGACCAAGGTCCATTCCAGAAGACCACCAAACCTAGAGAATGGCTTGGATTGCTTGCTGGAATTGTGACATAACTGATTGTTAGGTTTTGTTTGTTATGAAATAATTTTGTTTCTGTGTGCAAATTAAAATAATGTAAGCATCCAAAATATGTTACAAAATCCTCGCTCCGTTCAACAGCACTTGGGAAACACTTCAAAAAAAAATTACATTTTCATAGTTGGAGTTAATAATTCTGTCCTCATCAATAGCTGGCATTGTATCAGGTAAACTAAAACCAGGTGCCAGCTGCAAAGTTATTGAGAGTGGACAGTACAGCTAAATCACTGAAAAGTTCCACAGAGCTGAGGGAATCTGCAGACTCAGATGATTACGATGTAATTTAATCCATCAATACAATAGGAGCAGCCTTAACATTTCTCTTGGAACCTGAAAGGATTCATAATAAGAAACAACCAGTCTCTAATTCAAATAGCTCCATACAAAAAATCAATAAAGAAAAATGAGGATTGCTTGCAGTGACATATGAACACACGTTTGAACAGTGAGCTTATGCGTCATAGCTGAAAATTTGGCTGGACATCCGGGACGCAGATGACGATCGTAGCAGATAGCAAATGCCAAACACAGAGAGATGTTCAAAGACAACAGAGCATAAAATGGGACTAATGACTGCCTTTTAGTCCAAACGACTCAGTGGAATTTAAAATGAATGCACAGATTTCATTAGCTATGCAACAACAAAGTGGATAAGGCTATCTGAACCTTTCAGGTATTAAGTCTCTGACACCACGTAGGAGACAGAAAGAGGATTCCCTTTGGGAGGGCTGAGTGAGATTAAATGGCTCAGTTATAGATTTGTCATAAGTTTGCCACGGACAGTGATTTCACTGGCTGCTTCTTTAAAAAGAGCAGCGGAAGGTCAAAAAAAATGGTGGTCATTAGGAGGAAAATCTAAAGAAGTTTTAATGTGGCTCCAACAAGGCTATTAAAGGTATACCTTTCAAACACCCAACTGGACTCACACTCAAAGAGGGCGCACACACACACACACACACACACACACACACACACACACACATTAAAAAGTTCTAAAATCAGGATTTTTCTTCCAAGTCTCTTTTGCAGCAACAAAACTGACAAAAGGAGACACACAGTGCATCACAGATGGGTGCATACATGGGGAAAAGGGCCCACTCTGATGCTGCAAAAATTGTCAAATGGCACATTCTTAAAGGAAGCTAACTTTGAGGGCTAACGACAGCATGAAATGACAAAAATTCATTTCTTGTGCAGCCACAAGAAAACAAATCCTCTGTGGCCTGTCTCTGCATTACCTAAACAAATCCTTGATGTATGTTGGAACATACCTGTGGTTAACCAAGCCATGACATCTTCTCTCTTTTTTTGCAACCCACTCTCGTTTAGCTTTAGGATTACATAAATGCTAAAAAGTAGGTCAACGCAAAGGCTTGCACATTTAACAATAGCAGATCACGAGACCCTTGCCCTACATCCACCACAAGGTTCTGGCAGCCTGCCTTATTAAAAAAGTATCTGCAGCCAAACCTACTCCACTGTCAGATTGCTTTTACTTGGGTCTGCCAAAATGTCAGAGCTCTGAGGAAGAAAGCGGCACACTGTAGTCGGGCATGGGTTGAGATTGGTGTAAAAAAGAAAAAGGAAATTGAAAAGGTGGGACCTTAAAGCTAGGCCAACATTACAGAAATCTCGTTCAAAGGGTCAAAACGCAGGGCAATGTGTGTGAGATTGTTAAACTGGGTGTCTTTAGCTTTTGAAAAGCATATGGTTTCTGTGAAAAATAATTACGCTTGAAGAGCAGAGAAAAGCAATCCTCATATAATTACACATTATAGTTCAAAACAGCATAATAAGGTATAAGGAACCTGTTAATCATAAACTGAGACTTTTCTGCAATTAGCTTTCTATTAATGCTTTAGTGACTGTACATGATACACTGATTATTTTCAGATTAAAAAAAGAACAAAATTACATCTCATTACAAAGCTTTCAGTGTCTTGGTTTGAGTTCTCACTAATAATAAATAAGATGGACTTTTAACACAGTGTCTATTAAAAATAAATACATCTCTTGAATTACCTCTTGTTGACAGAAGATTTAAGGATCTTTTCACCGAGTGAACTGTAAAGCCAATGTGATTACAAAATCTCTTCCACATCCTCAAAGGTTTGTTCAGTGTAACTGATAAGCAGTGTAACTAGAAATGACGGGAGATTAAGAAGTACATCCGTTGAATAAAGAATCCCTCTTAGATAACACTCTTAGCCTCTGAAATTATCTGTTATCATGGAACAGGGCCAAGCACATTTCTCTGCAGAAGAGCAAACACATCGAGGAGATTAGAAGCCTGTCAAATGTGACGCTAATATGTTGCTCAGGTGAAGTAATACGCTAAAAGGAAATGTTGAGAAACTTCATCCACAAAAAAGGTTTGACTCAATTAGCGTTTTGTGTTGTGACACCTTGCTGGTCACAGTGCAATCTCACAGAGAGACTGAAGCAGAGCTGAGTACTGTAAAAAATAAGCAGAAATAAGAGCCCGTTTGACAAGTCCAATGTCTGTCCCAGAGCAAATAAAGCACTCGCTCCAATCAGCAGGTCTGCAAAAAAATGTGTCTGCTGTCTACCTCTCACTGTGATGGTTCCACAAATACAGGAAAGCTGCAGGCTAGGAATTATTGGAAAGCAGCAGTATGGACGTGGTTGGTTACAAACTTACGTGAGTCTTCACTCTGGGGTAAAACAGAGGGGACCTTCAGTAAATACATCTTGACTTGGCAACACTCCTCCATGTTTATTGGGTTTGACCCCCACTGATTGGACCTCTACACCCAAACAAGGGAAAAAACACAATAATCTTTCCCACCTCAGGGGCAAGTACACTTTACCCCTTCCCTAGGTAAAGTGGTCAGTATCTTATCAAAAAATAACAGCACTGAAAACTGAAGGACAAAAGCAGCTACCACAGAGGAGATCAATTACACATTAAAGTCTGAGTGCAGTGATGGCTGACTGGGCTCAGCAGCATGTTCCCCAGCTGAATGGCATACATAAATAAGATCAAAAAAACTGGCATCAATTAGAAAGAAAAATAAAAGCCAAAATGATAATCAGTTTTTATGGAGTACAATTTGCATTGGCTGATGGTCTTTTTATGTATAGTATAGTAATATTACCCTGAAGAGATAAAAATAGATTATTCTATTGGATTTAGGTCAGACAGGCATGGTCAGTGGTATCAATTCTTTCATCCTCCAGGAACTGCTTACATACTATCGCCACATGAGGCCAGGGATTATCATGCACCAAGAGGAACCCAGGATCCACTGCACCAGCGTAGGGTCTGACAATGGGTCCAAGGATTTGATCCTGATACCTAATGGCAGTCAGGGTGCTGTGCCTAGCCTGTAGAAGTCTGTGCGTCCCTTAATGACAGACCACCAAACTGGTCATACCGAATAATGTTAGTTATTCACAGTTTCTCCAGACCCTTTCATGTTTGTCACATGTGCTCAGGGTGAACCTGCTCCGTGGCGGCATTGTAATTATGGCATTGTAAGGGAAATGCCAATCAGACTCCATCATCCAGGGCTGTGAGCCCTCAATAGGATGTTTGGCTCTCAGTTCACTCCCTAATGAAGTCTGTTTCTGATTGTTTGGTCAGAGACATTCACACCAGTAGCTCTCCTGGAGGTCATTCTGTAGGGCTCTGGCACTGCTCATCCTGCCCCTGCTCTTGTACAAAGTACTGATCCTGCTGATGGGTTAAGGGGCTTCTTTGGCTCTCTCCAGCTCTCATAGAGTAACTGGCTGTCTCTTGGAAGCTTCTCGATGCTCTTGAAACTGTGCTGGGACATCTGAGTCAGTGACATTTCAAAACACGTGCTCTGCTCCCTGAGACATGAGTTTGCATGAGTTTGATTTTTGTTCTGTACTATGCAACATTTCATTCACCACCTTTCTGCTCACACACTTAACTATACGCACTGTTAGTGGTTTAAGTTGTTCTCTTATATTCCTTTTTATTTAAACACAATCTTTTATTTGAATTTTGGAGTATATTTGTTGTCTCTGTGTGTCCAGTCTGTGATATTACAAACTCACTACAATCACAATATCATTGGAAATAATGTAAAGTTATCACAAGTAGCTCGGTCACAGTGAAATCATACAGAGAGAAAAGCATAAAGTGTTTCCTTCTGCTTCTTCTTGTGCTTCTTCTTAAGGGTAAGCCCAGTGAGAAACCTTACTCACTGTCACCTTTGGCCTACCTGGGCTGACAGACATGGGACCACCCACATCTCAGGTAAAGTATATGAGTTCAAGCACACTGTGTCAATCACAACTAATTCAATGACACTTCCTGCTATTCAATCCAATTATTTCATTCTATTAATTTCTGATGACTATGAAAATAAAGAGAATTTGTTATTCAATAATACCGTTATTACCAAGAGGTTCAGCCTATCCAGTAAATGAGGATGAAAATGAAAATGCTTTTAAAGGAAGCAAAACTGTTTCATATCTATAACAGTGTGAATGATCATTATTTTATAGAGTTTAGCAGTTTAGGCTTGAGTTTTCTCAACAAAAATACACATTTTGCCAGTATTACCCAACCCAGTGCAGGTGGGGTTCATGGAGGTTATAAAAACTATTTCCCCGTAGAAGATAAACCACAGACACAAGACCTTTTATTGGAAGGGAATTCTTTCCTGACCAAAAGGGACGCCTCTTTGTACAATATCATTGTGTTACCGTTGTATTATATTGAGCAGGACAAATACATAGCTATCTAAATTTCAAAAGGTTGCAAAATGCAGACAGAAAAACAGAGCAGTATGCTCCCAAAACCACCTGGAAAGTATTGCGAGCTGCCTGAAATGACTCGAGTTTGTTAATAAACATTTAAATCAGACAATTATGAAGGACATTCAAAAACAATGAATTGACGTATTATGGTAATATGCTTCAGTAGTCATGTGAAATGGAGGTTTTGTGGAAGTACAGATGGATCAAAAGTTGAGTGGAAATTATAATGCCTGACAAATGTCACCAGAAATCATTTCCCACAACCTGCCAGGCTTTCCGAGCTCTGTGGTATAACCGCAGCTCATTATCCTTAGACAATCAAAACTTGGCATTTGTCTTACATGTACCAAAGATGATTCAACTGAGATGATTTGAGTAGGAATCACCGTTGAGTTTGTTTTAGTTCCATGGGTTGAGGCCCATGGAAAGCCAAAGTAAAAATACCCAGAGCTCCCACATATTTAAGCTGTTTCAACATTTGCGAGGCCCGTGGTACGTTACAGAACGGAATGTCCGACCAAACACACACACTGTGAAGGTTTGTCTGAATTTATGTGGCCAACGACTTGACCCACCACTGCCTTTTCCAGAAGAGGAAAAATGCATACGGTGCTTTGGGAGTGCACGGCTGTAGACGAGTCAAGAAAAGACGCTTTGGATGACTCATGTTTAGTTGAAGCTATTGCAAAGGCTTTCCCCTCTCTCTCTTTCCTCCCACACGGGGAGTCCTCTTAGTGTATGGTGCTGGCCGACTGGGAGAGAGAGGAAACCCTAGCTAAAAGGTCAGGAAAGCCACAGACGCGAGGAGGGAGGATAGAGGCAGTCAGAGAATTTGAAACTCGCTGGACATGAGAATCCTGAGTGACAAGAGCTGGTTCATTAAAAATCCTTCTTCCACACATTTGTTGATACTGTTAATTTTTGTTCAGGCTATTAACGTTCAGAATATTTGCATGAAAATAAAACAAAATTTAGCTGCAAGCTTATATAACCACAATATTTGGGCACTTTCTGACGCATACTGTCTAGATTGTAAGAAAATCTGTTGATAGCTTTTCATTTCTGCATTCTTTGCATTGTTGAGGTGTTCCAGCGGTTGTTCCTCTTTGCTCTGTCCAGAATACTAAAAAGAGTCTGGAAACACAGTGAGTTCTGCAGAAAGAAAACACCATAGCACCACACAGTTACACCCACTTTTTCCAAAGAATGCAATGGACGTGATCCCAAAGGGGAAAAAATTACAGTTTGCCAGGCAAACTATAGACAAACTGCCCATTATAAGGGATTTCCCAAAACAGCCAACAGCATGTGATGTATGGGAGGGGCTGGTATGGAAAACTAGGAAAAGGAGTATGTGTTTTAATCTTAAAAAGGAAAAAAAGACAATATGGGCCAAAAGGTTTCCCATAAATGTTAATGAAGGGCTTTCCCAGAAATTTTTTTTTTTTCCTTCTTTCAGCATGAAACAAGAGGTCAGGTGCTAATGTTAACCAGCAGGGCTGGATCCAGGAAACTGCCTTTCAAGTATAATAGACCATGTGGAATTAAACATACTGCAGAGATTTAGCAGTTAGGTAGTTAACTTTGCATGATGATGTGCTAAAAGAACAGGACAGGCCTCACCAATAGAGGCACACATGTCTGAGGAAAACCAATGCGACCGACTCATTTTTATTTACAAAGCCTTTTGCACAAAGGTAAACTTCTTTAAGCATGTTCCAGCTGTACAGCTGTTAATTCGATTCAATTTACACAGTGAAAAAGCACCTAGAGTAAAGACTCTACAATAATAGCCCCCCCCCCTTCCCAAAATCAGAAATCAGATGACCTCCTCCTATGAGCAAGCACTTGGCGGCAGTGGGGAAGGAAAAACTTCCTTTTAACGGGAAGAAACCTTCAGCACAACCAGGCTCAGGAAGGAGCATCTGCTGTGACTGGTTGGGGATGGGAGGAAGAACACAGGACAAAAGACACACTGTGGAAGAGAAACAAAAAGAAAAATAACTAATTTAATAAATAATGGTCTGTGAGAGAGGTGTTATGCTAGCGTATGATACCAAGATTGTTACTAAGTTTGTCTGTTGCCCATCAACAAACATGCTTTAGGTAAGGTATGCTGCAGTGCATTTGCAGGTATGTGCAGATATTTTAGATTGATTTCTGTCAATCAAGAATGACTTTTTCTGTAGTCCATAACTGCTTAGCCAGTTACAATTCAGTTTTTGTCAGAGTCAATATCTACTTCAGGATTTATTCAAGCAAACACTATGCAAGTGCAGGCCCAATGTAGTGAAAGCAACTTCAGCTCATCTCTGCTGTCAACAGAAAAGCTCTACATATCAATTCTCTGAAACAGCTGAAGGCTAAATCCAACAAATCATCTGTGTTTTGTGGATTCTGTTGCGTAGCCAAAAAATATATGCACAAATATGATCCTGCAGGTTATGAGTCTGCAAAGTTGCACCAGCCTGATGGTTTTTTTTCCTTTTTTTTTTTTCCCAATTGGCATTGGAAAAATGTGATGTCTTCATCTCTGTGCATATCAATGTAGGAGTTACTGTACAGCAACTATGCCTAAAGAATAGAATAGCAAGGAAATCAAACTGTAACCAAATCATAGGAAATGCATGGAATGGATACTGACAACCAACCAACCTGGTCAATCACAGGTTATTTCTCATTTAAATAAATAAAATACAAATGTGGCCTCAACTTTGAGCACAGTTTGATCATGTAAGTTTAATATAAGTGTATAACTTTTACTAAAATGATTGATTCTTGTGAACCGTGGACAGACGGACAGATGACAGACACATTGTCACGTCTCAGTAAGCCAAAAAAATGTCAGAAGCAGTGTTTCCTTTTGTTGTGATAACTTTCATATTGAGTTCACAATGAAGTAACAGAAATGAAATGTAGGATCTACTTCTACAGCTAAATGTCATCACAGTGGGAGACTACAGAGACAACTATACTCATTAAATGTCGAGCACTTCTTTTTAACATTTAAAAACCCCACAAATCCACTTTCAGTCTACAAAGTAGTATAAGTAATGTAACCTGTGTTACAGTGTGTGGTCAGGACAGCTCAGCCTGTTCACCTGAGGTTTCCCAGTTCTGTAGAATCAGGAAACTGTGGAAAGTTAGCTAAAGTCAAATCCATTTCTTTGTTACTCATTAACAGGTTTTGTGCCAGCTCAGTTTTTATGCACTGTACGTTTGATCTTTGACTCTTCTACTGCTCTTGACTGTGTTTTGATAACTGTGCACATTTGCAATCTGCTTCTTAATAGGACCACAATCAAAAAAGTGAAAGTTGGTGGTTGTTACATTTCCAAGGGTCTAACTTGTAATTTGAACAAAATAATTTTATCTTTCTATAGCGAATGTAATAAATTATGCACAGACTGCATCAAATTCAACAACTTACACTTAAGTGTGTATCCTTTTCAGCCCATTTGGCCAGCAGCCTTTCTGTGTGGAGTTTGCATGTTCTTGTGTTTGGTAGATGGATGAACAACTACGCGACAACTATGTGAATTTTGTTATAAATCCACTTGATTGAAGGGAAAAACACACATGACAAGTTTTATGTTAACAGACTTATTAAAGAAGCTACATATTATAAAAATGAGGATTCTGAACCTTGAATCATGCAAAGCTAGACCGGTAGTCCAAGAATAAAAATGTCGAATCAGAAAACTGATTCTGTTTAAGACTGGCATTATAGAGGCTCTAGCTAATTAAAGATAATTAAGCTGATACTGGATAAACAAAATAAAACTGTCCCAGACTTTAGTTGTTGAGTTTAGAGGCCTTTATTCATTTGAAACTAAAAAAATAATCAAAGCAAATCATTTCGATGGAAACTGTCAGCTGACGTTGCACTTACTTTGTGATATTACTCACTTGCCTGCTACCCTGAGAGTGAGTCTGATGTCTAGCTGACCAGTAATCCTGTTATTTCTCCTCACAGACACCACAGTTATTTAGCTAGCTAGTTAGACCCGAGTCTTTGGCAGCCTCCTTCTGCTTTCCTGTCAGAGATAACAGCCTGCCAGCAGTCAGCCTGACTAGCTATGTCTTTGAAGCACCACATGTAACCCATCTGTGTGTGTGTGTGTGTGTGTGTGTGTGTCTAGGCGAGCCACAGCCACTCCCCACCTCACCTTAATACTGCTGAGGCATGGGCTCGAAAGGCCACAGAGATCAACTCTTGCCCCTGGGCCTCAGTGCAAAAACATCACCAGTGCTGCAATGCAATGAAGTGAGACTGACAGTAATGGAAACAGCATACTTTTCAGACACCGCAGGGAATAGCAAACATCTCCATGTCCTGGACAACAGGACATCTCATCTGTCACGATATAAATGGGCAGGTTTCACAATGATTAAATTACATTACACATAATAAACAGTGAAATCTGAGCATTTTTAAAAGATAACAAAAACATAATAAAAATAACAAATTCATTAGATTGATTCAAAAGCAACCAGGATATTATGGCATGGTTTATTAGTGTTAGGTTATTACTACACAGTTTACTTGAGACGTACAGACATTCCTCACACTCATTTCCAAATTTTGTGTTGCATATTGATCACCGTGTGATTAAAGGGGATTCAAAATGTCTTAACTTCCCAAAGAAATGTGGAACAGTCTAAACAATGTGAAGAAATATATAAATTCTAATCATCTTTTTGCTAATATCACTTTCAGACAATAGACCATTCTGGATTTATTTTGTGTAGACTGCAAATGTGTCTTTTATGTGACATCCGTCTCTGTAGTTCTTACTAATATCTGAGATTGCAGTTTCTCTGCCTATGATGGTAGAAAAATTGCCAAGTAAAAATCATTGGTCAGTGGGTGACATATGTTCAACTTTGGATGACATTAGCGTCAGCTGTGCTGACCAGACAGGCCCCCCAACATGGGTTTAGCCTTAGACAGCCACCACAAAGTCACCGATTGGTTTCTAGACTTTTCTTGTGTAGCTTTCAGATTCACATTTTGAGATTCTCACTCTCTCTTTTTAAGCATGTCAAGATAAGCCCTAAAGCATTCTGTTTAATTTATAAAATGCTGTATGTAATGAGACTTGAGACATCACATATGACCATGAACTCACTAAGTCTGTAAATAAAGTGAGAAGATGGTTAATTCTCTTATGGATTTTTCAATAATCACAATTATTTTTGTGACCAGAGGATTTGCAGGTTTAAAGCACTTGCTTTACTTTTTACACCAGAAGGCTACTTCCATCTTTTATAAACAGTTTACCTGTTTAATCACCTGTCCTGACAGGATATGTTCTGCAATACTTCTCTTGTGATTGATTAATAAGCGTCCCCTGGATTTACAGATCCAAGGGACGCTTACATAACAATAACAGCTGACATCATCATGCAGCATAGGCAGCAAGTTTTTTGCTCAAGTGAATTTACAAGCAGAAATGCCAAATGTTCTCGTTGTCTTGGGTTTAAGCTTCTCAGAAGTTGTGATACATCGCTCTCTCCTATATAATAATATACTACTTCTTTCTTTTTTTTTTCTTTTTTTTTGGAGGGGTTGGCTTAGCAACACTTTAGATTTGATAGACTAGACAATGAACCGATCACTAAAGAACCCACATCAGATTTAAAACTACAACGTAAATAAAACAGTGTTGGAAGTGAAGACCTGACATGTGCTACAACTTGACTGCAGATTAGAGAAGCAGCTTTAAGGTAAAGAAGCGTGTCACTCTTTCCCCCTCCTTCACTCTCCGTTACAGAAGTCAATAGCTCTTCGAGCTCCCCTTCAATCTGATAACATATAGAGCTGCTCAGAAGCTCTTAAACTTCACCATATTTCACATTCTCGGGATTCTGGATGGTGTGACCTCATTGGGTGAGAAGAGCTGGTAGGAAAATAGCCTCGGGCCGAGTCTTTGCTTCAACATGGAAACTTAAGCTAACAAAGAATGCATGACTATGTGCAAACTTGACTGAGGTATACTTGCGAGTGAAAACAACACGCTTTCCTCCGAGAACGCGTCGTCACTTCTTTGAATACACCAGCTTGTAGAAAATATAATGTCTGTCGATACTTGTTTACATTTTTGTAAACTGGCACTGCGAGAAGAAGCAGCTACTTTGGGCAGCTACCTTATTCACAAGGTCTCGTCAGGAGGGGACGGTCCACGTGTTTCACTTGTATTTTTACACTGACTGTTCCTCATGGTGCACCCCCAAAAAGCGATCTGTCTCTACTCTGAGGATCGAACCATGCGCCCTAACAAGCTGCACCTCAACCAGACCCATTTTGGTAGCGATCACCGATCATCTGTATATTCAACCATTCTTCTTGCTGCCAAGAGTTAATTAGGAAGGAATCCAAGCTGCAGTTTTGGACATCTGGCATGTGACATCAACAAGATGAATGGCGTATGGAAAATGCACTGCATTTAAATATTGTGTTTAGAGTCAAGACATTTTACACCACAAGCTTCATTCACACAGCATTTTTCTGTCACACTCAACAATGAGACACCGGGATCAGTTTTAGTGTTCAGTATCCTGCCCGTGGCTGCTTTGACATGAGGATTGAAAGAGACTAGGATTGAACCCAGATGGAGGTGGTAGGAAGTACAAGTGCATGAATGAGAATAGGAAAGGAAGGAGGATGAGCAGGAGGCAGTGGCAGCTGAGCAGCTCTGATGGCAGGAAAGCAATTTTATGGAGCTCTGCTTTATGGAATCTTTCTGGAATACAGAGCAACCATTAGGTTTACTAATCAAGCCGAGTGTGCGTCCCCGTGCGTGTGTGTCTGTTTGTGTATGCACGCGGTGAGTGAGCTGCATTCCTCTCACTGAAGCAGGTAATTACTAGCTGGTGATAAAAAGAGGAGAAGGGGGCATTGTGGGATAGCTGTGGTGTGAGTCGCCATTTCTACCAGAGCTTATTGAACGGCTGGAGGTGGACATGATTAACTACACAGCTGGAAGCTCAGGTATGCACCGACACATATGCTGACACACATGCGCGCACGCAAACCAACACAGGCACATGCTTCTTCCACACAGCGACATGTGTACAAAGTTATGTGAAAGTCGATGTGAAAATGCTTAGAAAATATCTAAGAAAGTATGTATACACAACACGTCACGTCATCTAAAGTGTGTAGCGTACACATACACAAGCAAAAACACAATTTGGAATATATATAGTCTTTTACACAACATGAGCAGCCAGAGTGTCTGAACCACAGGTTCCATACAGGGAAGCAGAGAAAACAAATGCTGCAGGATGTCCTTTCTGCATAATTGATGCATTTCCCAGCCACAAATACCGACGTTAGCCTGGGATGCTGCAAAACAGATTCACAAAAACCCAACCTGTGATTTTACCTTATAAGGGATTGAACGTTTTATGCGCTAGGTTGTGTCTATAGTGTATGTCTGGGTGAAAGTGTGCTCCGAGAGCTCGGTTTAAGTTCAGGTGAGAGCATTTTGCACAGCAGGTGAGTCTGTTATCATCTTGAGATGGCGCTGCTGGCTGCTTCAGGGGCGGTTTGGGAAAGCATTAAGAAGATGAACAAAAACAATTCCACGGTTACCACATGGTCTAACACTGTTCCACTGCTCCGGTCTATGCTAGCAACACACACAAACAGGACCGCCTGGTGGTAGGTCTGAAGTGGAACATTGTTGTAATTCTAGCAGCGTCAAACCCAAAGCCTCTTTTCGTCTGCAACTCTTGAAGATTCTGCACCATTACAGCTAATATAGACACAGCTGTCTGCTCCACCCCTGCTCGAGAAAACAGTTTCGCACTCCAAGCATCACAGGAAAAAAATGCTTCTCTGATCATTGTCACAGGCGACCATCGCTTCTTTTTTTGCAGGTGAATTTCTTAAAAGGCTGCCCGGCTAAAATCAGGGGTTCAAACATGCTCAGAATAGTAATAGTAAGTGCTGCTACCAATAAAGACGTCTGTTAGCGTTGAGGTCTTGACACATACTTTCTCAGTTATAACCTTGCCAGTTCAATTTCTTGTATTCTGGCCTTGGCTGTTTGTCTTGTTGTCTTATCTAAAGTCAATTACACAAAGACAGAGCAAACTGCCACAGATTAGCAGTAATTCAATGCTGACAAACTTTAGACAAGGTGACTTCACAAAAAAAAAAACATTGCAAAAAGAAAAAATCTGCATTTTTTTTTTAAGACTGGGACTACTAGAAAATTCAGATGTCATCACTCTTCCATGCTGTTGCAGAGCAAAGCTAAAGTGAACTTATAGAATGTAGATCTAATCATGGTGATTCAGACACAGCTGCAGAGCTGAAACTGAATACTGATTAAGCCACCCAAGTGCTTTAATAAACCCAACATATGAACGAGAAACCTAAAGTTCCTTCATTACTACAAACACGCAAGGTCAAAACATGTACAGAGTACTGCGTTACAGGGGCAAGGCCGACAGTTTGACTTTAAACTCACGTGCAGAAAAGACAGAGCAATTCAGAGAAACAGTGCAAGCTCACACAGCTCCCATAATGACTCAATATACAGTCCAAGTGCCCTATCAACAGCTGCTGAGCTACATACACAAGTATGCTGACTTCATGCCAATCATAAGAGTAATATCTCACTTTGGAGTCACCGGTCACAGCCAGACATGATGACAAATAGCTTTGTGAGTGCTGAACAAAGACTGTTCATTTAGGGTCCCCAGCTAAGTTTAGCCTCTGCTCAGGGCATGCGGTCATTGGACTAAAAGCACCTCCGTGCACGGTATCACACATTTGACATACTTTTTCTACCCTCTCACCAGCAGTGACACCACGACGCAAAGTGACTCGCAGTGTTTGATTTCAGATGGTTGGAGTGACAGAGGAGAGCAGTGCAACAGCTGACGCAAAGCTGATGCATAGCAGAGCCGCTTCATCGGGGGTGTTTCCGGGATTTTTTAGTATATTTAGCAATATTCAGTCCAAAATATTTAATAAGTATAGTAAACTGGTTTATAAGCCACAATTTCCAAGCTATGCAACCTTGCCTCCTATTGGAGATTTATTATGTGAAAAGTGGAGCTGCGTAGGAATTACAAGTTCTAATTCTTTTTTAAAATAGCTTAAAGTTCACAGGTTGCATATTCAAATTTATTGAAAATAGTTAAAGTAAATGTGCTCATGTGAAATGACACTTTTTGAAATCATATACACGATATTATTGGGCTATAATTATATATAGCTCTCATCCAGTAATGTTGGGAATTGTCAGATTAACGGGCGACACACACGCACGCACGCACGCGCACACACACACACACACACACACCACCTGTTCCCCTTCTAGACACTCCCCTGAGCTTCATGCAATTAAACAAACATGCTTTGTTTGATTTTCTGTAAAGTGCTTTTTAAGTGTTCATATGCATTAATGATATTTAACTGGTAGTCTTTTTCACAACAACAAAATATTGCTTTCTCCAAAATGAAATTTTTTGTTAAATAAATTTCCAGAATCTCCTTCACACTTCAACTTCTTGGCTGACATGTTGCTACAGCTGTAAATTATGTTTCTGCACCACTGTAAGAGATCACTGCCAACACTTGTATCAACAGTCATTGTTTAGGCTGTGAAGTATTTCAGTGGTAGCACTGAAAACAAGCGTCACTCCCATTCTCAGTCCTAACTGTATAGATACCAGATTTGCAGAAAATGACAGGAAAGCTAACGAAAAATGCAACAAACACGTGGACTCAGTCTAGAGGTCCCCGGACAGTGGGACCTTTAGACTGGAACACCTGTCTGTGCTGTTGTATTATCCTCTCCATCTTTAATTTATCATTCCTGTGCAGTTAAGCTCTGAGTTCAGATGGCTGAAATGATGAGTTCAGACCGTGGCTTATCCCTGTGACTAATCACGACCCTGCTGGTTCAGTTCCACTTATTCCATCATTGTCTCCAAAGACACCAGAAACCCCTGCTGAGTGGCTTGAAGAATCCGCTAGACAGTTGCATAATGCAGCAGATTACAATGTGAAACAGAATAACCACATTGCATAAAGTAAACTGACAATTTAACTGTTGGTAGACACAACATGCTTTTTTTTAATTTAATACGCATTTAAGGTTTTAAATCTGAATTTGAGTGCTAACAGCAATTGATGACACAGTGAATTCAATGGAAAGTTTCTATGATGAGATTGGGCAACCTGGAGGCTGTTCTCTATTCACAAAGAACCCTAAATGAACTTCTGCTCTGAGTTAATGGGCCACGCATGACCAGCTCAGTCCTTCTGGTATAAGCACTGGAAACGAAGACCAAATGTTCTCCTGCAAAGAGTTACTATAAGGGAAAAAGATCTGACATCTATTTGTACATCATAGCAAAACCTTTCCACATCCTCTAAACTTTGTTTTGATTTTTGCCCCAATCTATTTAGGAGCTTTCCCCAACGAAGCCATCAGCCCTAGTCTTGTTATCATTCAATGATGTCATGGGCCCAATCTGAGATGATTACGCAAATGGTGGAGCGAACTGTGTTTTAGCCAAAGGAAAATGTGGATTCCTATGACAAAGTATGGGAAGAATGACAAGGAATTTGGCTTCACATTAATCTCTTCCTCTTGCTTTGGAAGGACACCAAATTGTTCCATTGTAAATGCTCAGCGTCGTTATTGTATTTCTCATAACAAAAGTAGATTCTTTCTAAAGGCATCGACAAAGAAACAAAAAGAATGAGTCAGACACGATGGAAGGGGTTGCATGCAGAAAGTCATTCTGTGCCAGAACAATCAATGCAAGGCACTCGTGCTCTCTTATGTTCCATTAGTCATTGTCTGAATGGGAATGACAATTGAAGAGGAAGAACGTTGCCGTTTCATTAAAGCAGTTCCTCTTCCATTACACATAAACTTAGGTAAACAACAAGGGAAAAGTGAGCAATGAAATGTGGAATTATATCACCAGTAAAAAAAAAAAAGTCAGATTTTGCCATTAGGTGTAAAATCACATGTTTTACATTCCTTGTGTATGGCACACTGCAGTACACTGCAGCTTGTAGCTGTTCCAGCATCTTGAGTCTTTACTCCTTACCCGTTCCATAAATTGCCAGTCTAGTGTGCGTTAATCCAAACTAATTCTTAATTACTGAAGAGCTACTTGTGGGCCACAGTTGAAGATGAAGTGTAAGCAGGATGGGACATTATTAAATCACCAGAATAATCATACCTCAGTGTCTGCTTTACCTCTTTGGCTCTGAGATAGAAAGTTAAGCAGCTCTTGGTCCAGCTTCAGCTCTATTGTGCAAATATAGAGCTGAATATCCGGACATTTCTAAGAAATGTCCGGATATTCCCTCTAACAAGGCCGTAACGCTAAACTGTTTCTGGTACAGTTAAGTCTCAGAGTCCAAGATTAAACTTGTGAGACCAACATTTAACAAGAGTTTGAGGTGAGATGGTGTGAATTTACCCATGCATGTGTCTTAAAAGGATGGAATAAAACTCTTTAAGAAAGAATGATCACTATTTAGTGTAACTTGTGCCACCTTTGACGAGGTATTCCAAGATCACATAGCTTTGTTTTCAGGGGTTGCACGATGAAAATGATCAAGGAAACAGTAGGTGTACCCACCATTCATTCCTAATCTATGAGTGTGTACGAGGAGGCCATAGATACAACACTGAGTCATGATCCATTCTAGCACCAGAACCTTACATGGTCAATCTGTCTCTTTATGCATCTCACAGGAATGCCGGCTTGTGCAGAGCAGGTGAAGGCCAAGAGCTCTGTAACATTCTTGAAGAGACCTTGATGCCACGCTGCCATGACAAATCATTCCTACGGGCCTCAGGCATCACTTTTAAAGCATGAGGTAACTGCAGAAATCGGGTTATGGGCGTGGGATCTAAGGGCTTATATATGGTTCAAGCACAGATGATTTAACATAAGCCTATTTGATCTGTGAGGCAAAGACAATCCTTTCATTTATTTGAAAGCATACTCAGCGCTCCTCCTAAATGTCTGACACAACTCTGAGCTTTGAATTTACATAAATTTTAAAGTCAAACTCAAATTTATATGCGTGCACATTTTGAGTGCTTCTGTGGCAGCACTTAGTAGATGAGCTGTGAACTTCTCCAGTGCACACTGACTGGAGCAAGTCATAGTCATTACGACCTGTGAAGATGGTTTTTTCCCCTCTACAGTAAAAGGGGATTTTACCACTGATTCATGTGTATTCATTTATTCTTTTCATTCAGTCAATGGCAGCTCTGGTATACTCACGGCTCTGTGGGTGGCACACTGAGGGGTCTAGCTAGCATCAGCGGCTTCTCTCTTTTGGAACAGCAGCTGGTGATACCAAAAGTCTGTCAAAACTCACAAATCATCAGGTAACAGCCTATGGCAGGGGTGTCCAAATCCAGTCCTCGAGGACATCATTTGATTCAGGTGTGTTGACCCAGGGTGATATCTAAAACCTGCAGGACACCGGCTCTTGAGGCCTGGAGTTGGACACCCCCAGCTTATGGGGTTCTCTTAAAAAAGTAAAAACACATTTTTCCTATTAAAAACAAATCTGTTACAGATACTCATTTCTTATATGAATTTCGCTACACATTGACTTTGAAAACTGATGTGTGTAAATGTCAAAGACAGAAGTCTCATAATTTAGCAAAGTTACACATAATCTTTTTGGATTTAGTTATACTAAATAAAATCTGTGCAGATATTTACCAATCAGCCACAAGACCAAAACCACTGATAAGTCAACAAAAAATGTTAATCTTATAGTGCAATACTTGGCATATGTATGTTAATTTGACAGGTACCAGCCACCCTATGCTAGGGCTACACTGGGGTTGCAGTACGACCAGAATTATTCCAGTCATTTCCAATGAACTTGCGGTCATGTTGCCTTTGAAATGGGTAGTTCAAAGACCAGGTGTGTGACCACTTGCAGTCAGTCACTGTCTTTAAAGTGACAGAACAGCAATAAGGGCCCGGTGGCGCCAGTGTCCGGCAGCCTCGCCTCTGTCAGTGCGCCCCAGGGCGGCTGTGGCTACAATGTAGCTTGCCATCACCAGTGTGTGAATGTGTGTGTGAATGGGTGGATGACTGAATGTGTAAAGCGCTTTGGGGTCCTAAGGGACTAGTAAAGCACTATACAAATACAGGCCATTTACCATTTACCAATAAGACTGCTATTAGTTTGCATTTGAATGGGCTCCAATTGTCATTTAAATACAGTCTGTTTGTGATAATATGGCAATTAACTATAAAAATGGTTGCCAGATTGTTACCATACACAGATATTCATATTAAATACTTACATTCAGAGTTCAGCGAGTGTCTCAAAGATTTCAAACAGAAATCTCTCTGCAAATACTGATATAATTACTCCAAGACAGCAATTTAACTGTAAAATAGGACAAACAGTGCTTGGCACCTTTGCTTTTACACAAGAATACAACCAGAACACAAGATGAGCTCATTAGTGCAGACTGACTGTGTTTATAAAAGTCTGAGGTTGGCTCTCATCACGTGACCTGAATAATGATCAAGAGAGCTGGTCACCTCAGCTACTTGCAATCAGTTTCCGAATGTGAAAAAAATTCAATGCAGTCACTTGGCAAGCACCAATTTCTCCGACTCACAAGAAGGTTGTCGTCCTATTTTTATTTTAGTCTGACTGACCCATGAGCACTCTTCCAGACATACCCCATCCCGCTACCATGGTAATGGCACTTCCAAATGGCAGTGTCCGTAAAGTACAACGTGTTCTGCCACACCACAAAAACTGTCCAAGAATGGCTCAAGGAACATGACAAAGAGTTTAAGATGTTAACCCCAGATCCCAGTGCAAACTCCATATCCAACAACGCCACCCACAAGAAGCAAAGGATCCATTGCCAACATCCACTTGCCAAACACCACAGCACACACACAGGTGCTATATCTATGCCCTGATGGGTTTTGGTGACAAAAAAGCTACCGGCATAATATGAGGCAGGTGGTTTTCACGTTGCAGTGGATTTGTGTATCACAGTCACGTTGTTATAGTAGACAAACTGTGCGGTTTTGCCCACTGTGTCATTATGTCATACAGTTCTTACTTTTACTCTGCACTAAAAGAGTCAAAAGCAATTGAGCCTGAGTCTATAATGTGAAATTGTGCATTTAATTGTAGTTTATTATTACTAGACTTTCTCCAGTTTTCCATTTAGTGCGCATATGATTTCTATGAGTGACCTAATGAAATGTCACAGAATGTCACAGAAGACATAAAATAATCTTTTTTTAAATAAAAAATCAATATCAAAACTGATTAATAGCAAACCTCAGACTGATCTGCCAAGTGTGCTATGAAACAGTAACAGCTAATAACTACCTGAAAAATCATCAGATTTTTTCCAAATGGCAGTCAAACCAAAACAAATAAGTTTTTCAAACCAAAGGTGTCATTTATTTTTTTTTCTTGAATATAATCATATAAAAGCAGACATGCTGTCAGAGGACTGGAATGTGAAATGGAGCACAGTGGGAATGTCTCTCAGCTTCTGGTGTGTGTGGGCGTGTGTGTAAATCCACAGGTCTGGCGCAGGACAGGTGTGCTCCTTGGGACATAACAATCCCCCATTATTGCCCAGCTAGCATTCAATTACCATCATGTACTCAATCAGTTGGATGGTAAACAGGTAGAAGAGAACATCCATCAACAATTCTGTGCGATGATACCTGACTCCTGCCAGTTAAACACACACATACAAAAAAAGACCAACAACACTAAGAGTAGAGTGTATTTTTGGAGGACAATTCTATTTTTCCAGGCATGTTTCTGTCATTATCATTCCTGGAGTAGCTCATGTTTGAAGTCAGCGGGCTGTAGAACAGCACAGCGCTCAGTCCGCACCGAGTGGGAAGAGATGATGGGGAAACCAGGTGCTATGATTGGAGCTACTCTAGCGCCAGAGAGTGAGAAAAGAGACGGCGAGAAATAAAGAGCAAGGGGCAGAAGCTGCAACAGTCAGAGCTTTCTGACCCTATTGCTCTGACTGGAATACATCTCTGTCTGATTAGTTTTTTATTTCCACTTTCCCCTGTTATCTGATCGGGTGGTTTCACCTACCATGCACATGATACATCCGCCTGTCGACTTGTGTAGCAGTGAAGAGAAGGGAAGCTTAAAAAGAAAAAAGACAGATGCAGTCATGCCAAAAGCCTTTTTGCTCCTTTGCTCACACTTGCACTTTGACCTTATCAGCCTTAAAAACATCTTCAATGAGTACAGCAAAAGAACCAACTAAACATGTGCATCGTTATGGATCGTACACACCAAGACAATGATCATTTATTTAGTAAAGGGTCTTCAAAGACCACCCCTACTCTGAAACATGCAAGAATTCGAAAAACTGGCTAAACTCTGTTGTATGTTTACAATATTGCCAGACTGATGCATTGATCATTGTGCAGACTGTAATATCAGCCAGCACCAAAACCATCTGCACTTGACTCTGCTTGGAAAAATCCACATTTTCACAGCTGAAGAAGTCAAACAAAAGAAAATGTGAAACAATGTTATCAGGTCTTTCCTACATTTTACTAGGTTTCCTTAAGAACATCTCATCAGGTTTCACCTGCCATCGAGGAATCTATGCTAATGTAATCATTTACATATATTATAAAAACTTCTGAAGAGATCAACCTGCTCCCAAATGTGCCTGCAGCTTGTCAGGCATATTTAAGCCATTTTTTGTAAACACACTGTTTAAAAAAAACTTTATACACCACGTTAAATATAATTAGCTGCTCAACTTCTGGTAAGAAGCTACTCAAGCAGTCATGTGAAAGAGAAAAACTAAGCATACCTCATCATTCAGTAGCTTGTAGTACGACTTTTAATGTTCATTGAGGTTTGTGGGCATTCACTCGTGCACAGCTCTCTTAAATTCCCACAGCAATTCCACTAAGTTGAGGTCAGAAGCTTGACAGGACATTGCAACAACTTGATTCTTTTCTTTTTCAGCCAGTTGTGGTTGTGGTTCAGATCATTGTCCTGCTCCATGACCCAATCTAGGCCAAGCTTTAGCTGTTGGATACATGGCCTCACATTTGGCTCCGCAGTACTTTGGTATACAAGGAGTTCATGGTTGACTGTAAGGTCCTATGGCTGAAAAAAAAAAACCAAATCATCACGCCTCCACCACCGTGCTTGACAGCTGGTATGAGGTGTGCTGATATGCTGTGCTTGGTGTTCACGAAACGTGGGACTGTCTCCACTTTAATCTTGTCTTGCGGTTTGTTCAGATGCAACTTTAAAAACTTCCCGTAACCAAAAAATACTTGTTCGAATCATACTGTCATGAACCCTTAACGTGCTGACTGAGGCTTGTAGAGTCTGAGATCTAGCTCTTCCATGTTTATAGAGGTGCTCACAATGGCTTTTAATCAGTTAATCAATTGTATTTCATTGGCAGCACCTGGCTGCTACTAACACTCCTGGTTCCTATGGAAGCACCAAGTGTTTACTTATTTTTCCACAGGACTGCACAGAGTCATATAGAAACTTTATTTTTGACATGATCATATATACTTGTATTACTTTCTCTTCAGATGAAATGTAGGGAAATCAACTACCTGCTTTCTCAGTCTGCCTCCCTGCCAGAGCTACCATATAACTAATGGATGGATGAGACAAAATGAATTAGGTTAAGTCTGCTCATGTGTAGGTACACAGAAAAGTAAACTAGGAGGAGGATGGGGATATTTTGTCTGCGCTTTGTGGGGAGGAAGTGCCTTCAAGGAGATATGGGACTGATGTCATCTTCCTGGAGCCTGGAGAAACAATCAATGCATGAGCAAAGGGGAATGCCATTAGGAGAAAAAAAAGAGGGGGGTGCAGGGGTGATGACAACATCTCAACCGATGATGAGTTCAGAGGGCAAAGTCATGTGACCTCTACTAAAAACAAGCCAAGAGAAGCACTGTTTACAGTTGATGACTGCGTGCAAAGAATGTGCTTGAATGCGTGTGCATGTGACACAAAGCATGTGAGTGAGTTCAAAGCTCAGGTGAGCATTTCAAGGAAGGACCTTTAACCTTAGCCAACAGGCAGACCCTCCTAACACATTTACATCCAGCTATTCAGTAACAATAGAGAACAGATTCGTATTTCAATTAAGACCAGGTGATATAATAATACATTACATAATGCTATGTGACAAGAGTTTAATCACTGATAAAACAGGCATAATCATTGTCATCAGTTCGGGTCACAATTATTAACAGCTCAGAAAATAAGAGTTTGTTTACAATCTCTGAGTGCTACAACCTCAATCACGAAAAAATGTCACAGCTAGGCGCACAACATCGCCGGTTCTCATTTAGCATTCATGAATGTAAAGCCTTTAGTGACACCAAAGCCATTCAGTTTATACATTTTACTCTCCTTGCTATTCATAGTGGATTTGCGAAGTGAATACTGAGTGACGCAGCAAAGTCACATTGGGGGGCTTTAATTATGCTGCGATGAAAGGAAAGCTGGCACAGCAACTGCTCAGAGTTCTGAAGCAGGAAGAATGAAACTTCAATGGATGTTTCGTACACCGCCTAGTTTAATAAGGCAGGCTAAGTCAGTGATGCGATATCAGGATTCTAACAAAAATAATATTTTATAGTGAAAAGTGGCAAGACCATTATGTAGCAGGCAACAGAAAGCATTTAGACTTTGTTTAGTTTTTACTTTTGGATGTGTAGACAGTGTCTATTAGGCTCAAGGCAGTCTACATAAAATGTAGCTGAAGTTCATGAAGTATCCAGGACACTGCTTTTGTGATCAATAACCACTCCCGAGGCTCAGACTGTATTGTTATATGGCTATATGTATTATGAGTTTTGTTCAAGTTCACTTTACTATATGCTGTGGAAAAAAAGCTAACAAAAAACACGAGTGCATTCAGAGAGTTGGCAGGAACCAGGTATGAAGGTATTTTTACTGTAATAGTTAAAGATGGCATCACAATTCTGTCAGATACAGGTAAATGCATCTGGTGGGCCACACAGAGAATATTTTTAATGGTCTAAAAAAATGTTGCAGAGACCAGCAGAAAAGCCACAGTAAACATCTCCCAACTCCATCATCTGTCAGAAACATTCACGATATACCAGAACTCATACAGAGATGAAAGAAAACTCGCACACTTGTCTTGGGGATAAATCTTAATATGTGAGCCTGAATGTCTCCCAGAGAGCCATCTTCCAGGTTTGACTTAGTAAAGTCAGCATAAAGTATTCATTCCATAAGTGCAATATCATCATGCCATGGGCTAAATTTCTATCATCATCAAAGAGAAATTTCATCAGAAATACTGCAGCATACGCATGTTAAACATTAAAAGCTCAACATAACCATGTGAAAACAACAACAGACAGAGTCCAGCTTATTGCTAGTTTACACTAATGTTCCCACAAGCTAAATAAACATGAACTGTTGAAACACTTTTTAAGGCTTCAAAAAAATGATTTTTGGATTTTTATTTTAATCACGCTATGTTGCATCCAGTTACCCTGTCTTTTGCGGGTCGTCACCCGAGTTGCTCCGTGGTTGCCTGTCAGCTACACCAGCATTTACATTATATAATGCAGTCCAACACTGCAGCTGATGATATTACATAGCCAGAGTTAATGAGGCAGATAAATTAGCAGAGGGCTGTGACGCCTGAGGGCAGGTCTCTGACAGGAACATATAGAAGCCAGTGACCAGATAAATTGGTATTCAGGTTTATATTGTAACAACACACACACACACAAACATACATACATACGTACATAAGGATGGAAGCAGCAGCTGACCTGATGCTCTTGGTTAAAAGGTCAAACAATACTATTCCAGAGCAGTAACGATGAGGAATTGTGTAGTCTGTTATGGCTGGACAGTACATGCAGATTTCAGCCAAGAGGAAACCAAGCGTTCCCTGGTGCATGCTGGGACACATCGACCTGTGTGCGTCTGGAAGGGATGTCTGTGTGTACTGGTTTGTTTTTTCAGTCACTGGAAGAAGCTTTTGAAAGTGTGTGCTGTTCTTTGGACGTTTGTTTTGGAGATTGGTCTCTTATCTGATCGTGTGTGTGTGTGTGTGTGTGTGTCTGTCTGGTTTTGAGCGCATTTGTGTATTATTCTGTCTGTGCAAGTGTAGAAGACTCCAGTACCATGTAAAGACGAAGGCTCGCGGTCTTGAGCTCAGCACATTTTTAGTACTTCCCCTGAGACTGCTTATGTCAGGACTGTCTGTGTAGTCTACACCACTGGCTTTCGAAGTCTGACAGTGACAACTTCCCTCAAACAAAATGACACACCTGCATCCTCCAGACACAGTTTTACATTATTTTAGGTTTGTGTCTATACGGTCACACTGGTTTCACGGGGATGAGCTATGAGAATGTCAGTGTTACAAATATATAAGCACCACATTGATAGGACATTCTCGACTATAGTAAAATTCAAACAGATAATGCAGCATGAAAACAACTGAAGGGATCAAGCTTCAAGTTTGAAACTACAGTTCCCACAATCCTAACCTGCAGGCACTAATGCAGCCCATTCATTTTCAGCTCATATTTGCTCACATTTTGGCAAATGGGCATTGCTAAAATAATACCAAATTCAGTATGATGAGTTCCTGATTGCAAAGCATGTAGACACAACTACTTGGTTACATTGAAGCTGAGGGTACGTGATTGTTCTGAGCTAGGTTGCACTATGGGGATAGTTCCATGATCAGCAATTCATGCAACAGTAGGAAGTGTGATAACCTACCCTGGTCTATCCTATCACGTGTTTCAGTCGTTATTGGACAAAATTGGACAATATATTGGCAAAACTTGAATTCAAGCAAACTGTATGTGCTCTTTTTGTTACTCTTTACAAAAACGCCCCATAAAAAATCCAGTATCAGCTGACCTCCATCATGTGGGTGTGTTCAGATATGAGTGAGTTAGTACACTGAGCATTCACATGACAGCACTATGGGTTTTAAAATACTGGAACTGCTTTATTAGCTGCGTGTCACAGCTGGGTGCGGCTGTGAAAACGGTTCCAAATCCTAATAAGGAGGGCAAATCAGACCTCAGACGTCTGAGAACATGTAGTCTATATTGTACAGTACATATAAGTCTGAATATAACGTTGTTTCCTTCTATTTGTATTTTGAGCTGCACTCCTCTGTCTGACTGGTGGTTAGAAGACAACTACTGAGGTACTCCTGAGTCATTTTTCTATTTTTGCAGCTGCTACTGCTGAGTGAACCTCTCACGGTGGTTTGTTCTCATTATCTCTGGCAAACAAGACGCAAAACATGACCTTGTGTGCTCCTCTCCATCACATGTTCTTCTCCCTTGAAATCACATTTCACTGCATAGGCTGATAAATGACTTTCAACAACTGTTTGTGAACAGATTTCTCAATGTTCCATCTTAAATAAATCGATTTTGCAGCAGAGCTAAAGTCTGATAATCAGGACTGACTGCAGCAGATGCCAGCAGCAAGTCAAAAAAAGAAAAAAAAAAAAGAAAAAGAAAATCTCTTTCTTTTATTACATATGAAAGTTCAATTTTTGCATAACTACTGCCATGCATCTGCCAATATCTTGGAATCATCAACCAAACTTTGCTTTAGGATGAAGATTATTTCTGCAGTGTAATTTAAAATGTATTCAACCCAGTGCTTTCCATGTGCCTCAACCTTTGCAGCAGAGCATGTTTAAAGGTAAATGGACCAATTACAACCGTGGAAAGGATGGCAGAATCTTCCTAAAGCTCTGCTGTAATGACCCACGGCATTGTGATGTCACCAAAACATTACTAGAGCTACTTGGCTATCAGTCAGTCCCGCTAGGTCTCCGCTGAGAATTGTGAATGCGCTGATAAGGCGACCCTCATGCATAAAGGATCACAACAAACCTAAATTAGTTCTTCTCGAGCTTATTTGCCTTCAGGCTTTTTGAGTAATCACCACCTTTCAAGTCAATCACAAATCCTCCTGCGAGGCATTTTAACTAGGACAGTGACTGAGTGTGATGTGCTGGTGATATATCCCCTTTAACAACAAAGCACATCACTGGGGCAAAATAATGCAACGTGACTGTAAACACTGACTTTTCAGTTCATCAGTAGGAAATCATTTAATCAACACTTTATTAGCTGTTTGAATAATTCACTGTTTTGAAGTAATTTTTTTAGGAAATGTTCAAAAGTAAATTACGTGTTTCTGATTCAGGTGCTTTCAAATGTGAGCAGAGACTGTTCAAGCAAAATGGAAAGACGTGACTAACCACTTTAATGTCGACTCCTGGCCTTTTTGAGTTTGACCTTATGTCGGTCACTTTTTTCCCGTCGTTTGTTTCTGGGGACAGAGTGACCACGTTTGGATCAGAGTGGAGTGTGACGTTATCAGCTAGCAAGCGACTTTGGTTGGCAAAAAAGCCTCCATAGACTACATAGAAGTACCATTTAAACATGGGAAACTAGTCCTACTGATGTGGGGGGGGGAAAAAAGTCGAGAAAAAAAAGGAGGGTGAGCTTTTACTGTTGTGGCCTGGAATAAGTTGCCCCAGGCTGCGCTTTTTCTTCCATTAAAAACACCTTTTCTCCAGTCCTTTCAAGATTAATACCAGAGTTAGCTTCTAGTCAGTTTTAAGTCATTTTTTAATCTTTTTTGTTAGACTTTTTATTTATTGTAAATTTAATGTTTTTATTTGTATTTTTTCATGTTTTATTGTTATTTTGTCATGGTCCTGTGTCTGTTGACTCAGGGCTTTTGTATTAATGACTCTTATCTTGTGTTCTGGTTATGTATTCTGTTAAGGTTTTCCTAATTATATTTTGGTTTTGTGCTCCCTCTCTTTAGTGTCGAGTCATCCCTGCCCATGTGTTTCCTCTGTTCGCTGTCTGCGTATATTTCCTGTTTTACTTTGAAGGTCTGTGTCTCTTGTCTCGTCATGTCAATTAGGATCAGCTGTGCCTCGCTCCTGTTTTGCCATTCCTCATTCCCCTCCGTGTGTATTTATAGTGTGTGTTTTCCTGTGCTCGTTGTCTGTTCATCTGCGTTAGTTGGTGTTTCTCCGCGTCTCTCTGCTCTCATCCAGTGTTTCTCCCTGTATGTTGCGTGTTCCAGGTTTATTAGTTTTTCCCAGTTCAGGTTCATTTCTTAGTGCTGTCCTTACCACCCTCGCTTTTGTTTGTGCTTCACCCATTGTAAATAAAACCCTCACTCGCATCAAGCCAGTACCTGCATTTTGGGTCCTTTTCTCCCACATACCACACGACCTCTACCGCAGCCGTGACATATTTATTTTTGTTTAATATGTGTTTTTAAAGTGCTTTAAGAATAGTTGAACTGGATTGGAATGAATTAGGTTTGGGCAATCTGTTGTTGCAGCACAGAAAAAACACAGAAAACTAAATTATTAGAATTATTTGTCAACTTATTTCAATAAAAGTGACCAACACCACAGAATGAGGGTCCAATTCAGTGACTTGAAATATCTATTTAAAGTGGCCATGACCAGTTACCAGTTAACAGCTGGTTAAAGGTTTCAAGACTTTCATGTAATGTCGTGTAATATAAAAATTTACAGTAGTCAAGAAACCAAATGCAAAACAGTTTTTGTACAATCTTGTAAAAGTATTCATTTTTGCTTCTTGAGAATTTGAACGTAAGACTTTGACACCTTTGGGTTATGAACTGGTGGTTGTTTTTTGGTTTTATCTTGTGGAAATCACTACAAATTTAGAAAAGACACCCTGCCGCACTAGCACACAGGCACTCAATTATTGCTGCTGACCTTTAAAGCTGATACTGGCAATCATGCTTCCTGGAGGGTTAATGTGCTGATCCAGTCGGATAACCAGCTGCTATGAACATCCTCTGCTGGCCAACAGGATTCCAGTTCCCCAGTCTGCCTCCTGACCCTGCAGCCCCTGACCTGTGATCACCTGCCAGGACTGTTTCCAGTAAGGCAGAGAGACCGGCCAGACTGGTGTGACTTCTCCCCCACAGTGTCTCGTCTAATGACACAGATAAGATGGCACACACACATAAACACACAAGCAAATACATATGTTTAAGTCTATCCCATCAAAAATCTGCAAAGGAAAAGACATGCAGAGAATTAGCCAATAGCAAACGTGGGTGTACCTCTGTACAAGGAGCTGCATGAGGAAAAGTTTCTGTTTGTCAATGATAAACTTACAAGCTCAGTGTGTGTGTGTGTGTGTGTGTGTGTGTGTGTGTGTGTGTGTGTGTGTGTGTGTGTGTCTCACATGCGTGAGGCTTTTTCTTCCCAGTTTTCCGGAAGTCTCCTGGAGCCTCCCACTGCTGTGGGCCCCAGCGGATGACTTCTTATTGTGGGTTTGGAGCCTCAGAGCAATTAGATGAGTTTATGGTAAGCGCTAAGAAGCGGAGAACCTTGTCATTCTGTCAGAGCCGATTTCCCCTTCGCGCTAAACACCGACCTCTCTGGGCTGCCAAGGGTGGACGCGGGCCACAGCAGAGGTTTAAAAACAACAAAAAAAGGATGTTTTTGAAACCCTGGAGTCAATCAACTTTTACTTCCTGTAGCTGCATTTTGTTGCTAGGTGACTTCAAAGGCAAAACATGCCTGCTGCTTGCTGAGGGCAGCTGTATTTAATACTTGGTAACAACATTAAGATACAAATTATATGCGCACCAAAACGCACGCATGAATTAAGGAGCATCAGCTGCGGTGAACCACAGCCTTCTGTCATTTTTACTGTGTCTATCATCATATAATTCAAGTATTGTGCAAGGGTGTAAGTATTCACAGGCTGCACAGGGAGTCTGTATAAACATACAGCAGCTTCAAAAGAACCCAACAGAGGCAATATAGGATCAGATAAAGGTGAGGTATTTGGCCACAGATTGACACAGGAGTGAAATTCGAAAATTCTTTCCACAGGGAAAGCGAAAACATTATACACAATAGGAGCACTAGCATAGCATTCTCTACATGAATGTAAAAAAAAAAAATGCAGCACCTCCCCATGCAGTCCCCAGAGCATTTCCCAACACTGTTGATGTCTTTTTTCCAAGTGCAGTGCCAGCAAAATACTTCATCTGCTCCACCTCTGAGGCCTGTGTATCCTCCTGAGCCTCTCTACGAGATTCACCTCTTTACCAAAGCATTTGCTGGAAAACCAAATAAACACAGTTACACAATGGAAAGGGGGGTCTTATGTAACTAACACTGGCCATGCCGTGGCCCAAATGTAACAATTTTCACGGCTCTGAACTTGAACACCTCTTGAACACACAAGCATGCGTACACACACACAAACTGCCCCATAGGAAGCTAACCAGCTATGTAGCGTGTAGTGCTTTTTTTTTCTATCTGCAGGGATTATTGAGAAATAACAGTAGGTGGGCAGACCTACGTGAACAGAGAGACAGCTAATGCGGATTTTACGTAAAGAACAATGAGGTGCAGACCCATTCACAACAAGCTAATTATTCAATATACCAGGGGGTTACTGCTAAACTTTACTGTGCACATAAAATCTCCTTCCAGTCACGTTTATCTTTTCAGCATCTAATAATATGTTTTCTCTTTGGCGGAGCCCAGCAATAAAGTTATGAGATGAAGTGGTCATGGCAACATTTGTTGTTTACTGACTGCTTTTAAACATTTTTACATGTTTACATGTTGCCTAAGGACCCGTGTGAAATATATTGATGCTGGCTCCAACTTAAATCATTCTTAACGTTAATTGGGTGTTTTATGCAGTGACACAATACCTCACATGCTTCAGTGCTTGAGACCAGACTGATAAGAGTTTACTTTCTAGAATTAACATAAGAGACTTTAGGAGGAACACCAGTTAAACTCACAACATACAATACTTCATGTTGTATTGTCTTGCACATAACTGTGGCTGTTGTAGTAGAAGATACAATCAGCGTGGCTGCGCAATCAAGGCTGTGTCATTAACATCCGCCCAGCCTGACAACAGAAAGGGGTCTAAATGTAAAGAGCACTTTATCTGACAGTGTAAGGTTTAATAATAGTAGCAAGAAATAAAATGTCCTTCAGTTTTTGAAATATGAAATAAAAAATAAAAAAGAATCCATCGTATTCAAAGATTTTCACTTCTACAAGAAAGATTCCCCCGATTTGAGAAGCCGAAAATTAGAAAATGTTTGGCCGAAAAATAATTTAATGAGTCAATTATTTGCTAACTGTCTGGATTATTCGACAAATCATTTCAGCAGTGACACAGTTTGGCTACTGCTGCGAGTGCTGTGTGTGTGAAGGGTAACATAGAAGAAGAGTGTGTTTTCAGTATGATCCTTGGCGTGAGAACTGACTGAAAGCGGACATCACACCACACTGTGACAGCTGAGGGCAGACAGAAGAGGCAACACACATCTCGTCACTCTGCCCCTCCACACCAATCATGCACGCACACACAAATTCTCACCATCATACACATGTGAATACACGCATATACAGTCAGGTCCATAATTGTTTGGAAAAAGACGCAATTGAAGTATTTCTGTCTTTCTACACTATCAGGGTGGATTTTAAACATTCATTAAGTGATTAAAGTGCAGGATTTCAGCTTTAATTCAAAGCCTTTACCAAAAGTTTGCACTAACTTTTATACGTGCTCTCCGATCGTCAGAGGCTGAAAACTAAATGGACAATTGTTCCCTTGTGACAAATGAAGCAGATATGATATCTGAAGGTGTTTGTATTTTATAGCTTTTCACTGTAACTGACAATATAAGGCCCAAAGAGATGTTAGCGCAAGAGACAAACAAAGTAAACATAGCAAAAACTTTAGGAGTGGCCAAATTAACAATCTGGAACGCACCGGCCAGCTCAGCAACACCAAAAGGTCAGATAGATCACAGTAGACAGCTGAAGTGAATGAATTATTTCCATGGTTAAAAAACAGAACAACTCCTAAACCATTTAGCCAAGTCAAGAACACTTTTAGAGGAGGTAGGCGCAGTATCTTTGTCAAGGTCAAGAGGCACCCTCATGAATCGAAATACAGACAGTTTACAACTGGGTGTAAACTCTAGGCTAACTAAACTGAGACAGATTTGCTACTAGTATTTATTCATTTATTTTTAGACTGGGAGGGGGTGTTCACATGTAGGCCTCTGCGTAGCCTTGTGGTATATGGGTCACCTACTCAACTCATAGCTGCGCTATAGGAGCACTCTTGCTACTACTTGTTTAACCTAATTTGCACAGATTACACAGATTTCTCACACACAAAGGTGCAGTATGTGAACATGTCCAAAAAAAAGAGAAAGAAACTGCAGCCAGACATTACCACACATTACCAGACGTTAAATCAAGCATCTATGAAAATACATAGTTAAGAACTGTTAATGATTATTTTGGCTGAGAAATCTTCTTCAAGTCTGTGCACTCCTCTTTTCAATTAGATAAATGCAATATGACATCAGAGGTGTTGGCAGAAACAGTGACTGCGACTGTTTAGTAAACCAATGAACATGAAGGTGAGTACAGACATGCATTTAGCCCCGAGCCACAGGACTACGATCAAACTTGTGCTCCAGAAATTGAGCTTTACAGAGTACCTCTTTCAAATCTAGGGATGAATTGCATTTTCTAAAGTGGGAAATTTCTATTCCTTAAGACATTTTTTTCTGTAGAAAAGTTTGTTAATGAAAACTACATGGTTTGAAAAGGAACTTTGCATCCTTGTTTACCTTACACTGGGACCTGATATGACCCTTCAGTTTATCCATTATCAGAAAAAAGCCCTTTTTTCTACTTTTAATTCATCACTTTTCTGACTGGATGCCCCTTGCAAACAAAAGGTTTGAATAAGAATTGGATGGCACTTCAGTGCCCACATCCACAGACGTGAGCTATGTGTGTATGACCGTTCTCAATTACATGCAAGAGTAAAAATAAACTCTTAAGCGTTTGAAACAGCGCACATGGATGACTTACACATTTGAGGACTTTATTAGAATTTTTGACAATTTAATGTAATGTGATATAAACATCCACTAATGTATCAGTATCTATAGGATAAAAAAACAGATAAATACTGTATAATAGCAGCACAAAGAATAGATAAAACTCAAACACGCAGTGTGAGAGTCAACAGCCGATCTCACCCATCATGTCCTCTACCCTCCTACCCTCTCCTGACTCACCCGTGTTTGGCAGACACCAGCGTATCACCTCCTCTGTCTGAGAATAAATGCACACGGTGTAATCATGTTTACTTGAATAAAGACAAATAATTGCAAAACACGCATTCCTATAAGCATTCATGCAGACCACGAAGCAGGAAACAGCATTTACTGTCAAAATATCTGCTTCAGTCACTCTAGCCTTTATACAGCTAGTACATGTCCTGGAATGCACTGTGCATATGATTAACTAAAGAAAGAAGCTGAAATTTGAGGTGAACCTATACTCTAATTATCAGATGAGGCCTTTCCTTTAAGAAACATTTCTGTAATTTAGATTCTTTGCTGTGCTAGCTTTCTGGCCTGAGTATGTAAGAAACGGGACTAGCAGCACCTAGCCACAGTTATTGTGAAGAGCTCAATTCAAAAAGAAAAAGATGCGTGCTACCAGTCTTATTTTTCCAGCATATCTATGTGACGTCCTGTTATTATGCAGTACTGTGCAGAATTCTTGAACCACACTTCATTTCTATATATTTTGCTAGAGAAACGGGAAAGGTGTATAATGTTGCAGCATTGGCAGTGAGCTTGAGATCATTTTCATGTTGAAAAAAATTAAGCTGTTGTTAATCAGATGGCTAAAGACCCTTGCTGATGTATTTCTCTCCTGACCTCCTCCGCACATATTGGTGATGATTTGAACCAAAATTTCCCAAATTGGATTCAATACTCCACAAGACCTGTTGATTTTCAGTTACGTTCTTGTGTAATTTGGCATTCCTCTGGCTTTACCCTGTTTCTTTTCATTAAAAATGTCTTTCTTGAATAATAGATTTACTGAATGAAGGGCCAGATGCATCTCTTTGCTGGATTTTTATCCATTTCTTAAGAACATGACTTTCAGATGCTGTTCATCTGCTGAAGATGCACAAGGTTTATTCTTTATGCCTGCCACTTCTTCTTTTGTTCTCCACTTGTCCAGATTCCTCAGATTTTTTAAGGACAAACTGCACACCATGCCTACTTTACTTTACCTTACAGCTAATAGCTCTTTGGGAATCACAATGCTGGTGCTATAATGTTATTTTATGACTGTAATACTGTCTTACCTTTGACATGATCCCATGAAATTGGTGTTTATGTTTAAATGATTCATAGGTCAGTGTTAAGTGACTTAACAATTTAAAAGGATCCCTTGAAACTGTTCAGATACAAGACTGGACTGAAAATAAGGGAAAAAACAGCCAAAGTCCAAAGAAAAAAAAGCCCATATTTTTAAGACTTCAAAAATTACACCGATATAGCAGCTTGGAAGCAAAATACAAAGAAATAAGGGGTAAGGCAAGACTTTTTGGACGATACAGTAATGTCAACCAAAAAAGGATCAAACACTCATAGTGAAAGGCCAAAGCAGATTCAGCTAACTGAAGTCCAATGGTAATGCAGATCTACATTAAGCAAATAGGGAAAGTTGCCAAAAAAGTTTGTGAAATACATAAATTATTACCAATTAATTCTGACACCCTAAACCTCCGTGGCTCTAAGCAGAATTTTGATATTGTCTCATGGTTGGAATGGAATCACGTGAACTCACTAGCTGACAACATTTCTGCTCAGAAAGCATCCAGTGCATAATGAATGTCATCTTCTTGAATCCTCTAATTAACTGCATCATTAGCTTGGCATCCACTTACTTTAAATTGCTCACACAATTGAGGAGTGTCATGCAATTCCTCCTTTGGGAATAGGAGTGGTGATGGTATCATTCTACTCAGAAACATGACAATAAAGCACAGCAACAGGGCCACATATTGTTCAAATGCTGAGATTATCTCATTACATCGGCCAAGATTCACTCGCTGTTAAATTCAATTTCTAGTGTGCCTTGTACGGCGGCACAATTAAAAAGTACTCTGCAAACCGCATTAGTCAGACTAAATAATGGAGACCAAAAAAGTGCTAACTCAGAGAGGGCGGCTCTGGAGGAAAAAGGGCGCCTGAGATATATCACTTTCATCAAAGACCAATGGGTGGGCCTTTCCAAAGAGGCAGAGAGCAGGAGAAGTTCATACAGAGACAGAAGTATTTGTTCCAGGCTGTGATGGATGAACCAAAAATTAAGCGAAGACACGTGAAGCATTCATCATTGACAGAGTGATGATTATCATCAGTTTATGATTAGCGAACATTTCAACAAGTGCAAAGATGCATTCCTGTTCAGTCGTGGATCTTCCATACAAATCTCCAGCACTAATACATGTTTGTTGTGGAAAAAAGAAAAAAAGAAGAAAAAGGACATTTTGCAGACAAGAGACAACAGGAGAGATATGATGACAGGAATGAAGGGGAAACTGGAACGTGCTGCAGAAACAAATGGCTTCATGTTCCCGTCAGAAAGATAATTTTGAAACAATATTGGCTCTGTGATCTGAGAGCTGAGCAGATGTAAAAACATTGTTTTTTTGCTTGGGCAGTGCTCTGGAGGCTTTGCATATTCAACTAAAATGAAGTAGAAAACAGAACTAAGCTTTGATAACTAAACCCAGGACTCAATCCAGCAATGAAGCACAAAATCTACACGACTGCCGTTCACATGAGAGAAAAAAGATAAGATGGGGTATAAGGCCTTAAATACACGTGTCTGCAGGTGGAGGTCCTTTTCTATGGGTGGAATTAAACACACACATTCATAAGCAGCATATGCAGCTCTGTGTGAGCGCCACCTTTTTGTTTTTGGTCCGCACAAAGAGTAGTTATATTGTTAATTGCTAACAACGGTGTGAAAGGCTTACCTAGTTTAAGCTGCCATCAAGGGCTTGGTTACGCTTAATCTTCTGATGTGACCACAAGCACGTGAAACAAAAGGGTTAATAATTTGTGCCGTGTGTACTTCCAGTGGAATTGACACAGAAGGCCTAAGGTTACAGTAGCACTTGGAAAAATTAAACTAGTTACAAAATCCTTGAAGTTAAGCTTCAACTTGCACCTCATTTACTTTTGTTTTTACCATTATGAAATAATTGGTTGTGTTCAATATTTCATCACTTACTTCACTACTGATGTGGCTCCAGGTTGCCAGGAGCGAGGCACTGTTTCACACAGAAACCAAGCGCCAAAACCAAAACAGTTTCAACCATGTTCTATCAACACTATAATGAACCTTGCTTTTACAACACTTACCGATTGTGTGCAGAATTACATTATTTCAGCTCGTATGAGCTCATTGGAAAAAAAAAGTCTATTTAAGTTAGTAGTCTGATGCAGACTTCCTTTAATGTTCTGTCGGTTTAAACTGCCAACTGAGGAAAAAACAGCATCACGTCAGCGCCTGGTGATAATTACATGCAGGATATGAGCAGTATTTTGACAGAGTCACACCTGTAAACACACTGTGGAGACACATTTTTTAGCTTTTTGGGGTGCTTTGAACGCGCTTTTCATCAACACAGATAGTCATCTGTCTGAATGTTAAAATCCAGAAAAAATAAAAGCAGTTAAAGCTTCAGCAAATGATCAATTATTATAAAGAGACAACAGCAGAAAGCTCTTTAGCCGAGAAGCTATAAGCCATACGTTCTAAGCATGCTAGCTGCTTAGCCTTGTGGACAATTTTATTTCGTCGCTCTGTTGACTTATCCACCACTTTGGGTTGGATTGCCTCGAAACTGCAAACTTTCATGGACCTGAAGGAGTAAATCTTTATAGCAGTGAATATCCACCAATTTTTCTTCAAACACATGGAACAGATTTGTCTGAACACTTGTGGTGGTGACAAAATTCAGTATAGAAACACAATCCTCATATTGACCCTCATTTATTAATGTGTGTTAAAAATGCCCCAAAAGTCTGTTTGCATGCCATATTATTCTATATATATAGACTATAACTAGCATCTCATCATCACCAAGCAAAAGACTTTGAAGGATTTTAATAGCAGAACAACAAAGTTTAGCATCATATGCTTTTTTTTAGTTTTACAGGTTAATGACCAGAAAAATGTTCATGCAGAATATCGTGGTGTTTCAGTGAAGATGACCTTTAACCTTTTGCATTTTAAATGTCAGCTCCAGTGCATGAAGTTGTTGTTTAGTGAGAGCGGAGGAAACTGAGCATTTAAACACAACTGTCAAATAGCCTGACAGACAAGAGCGATGGCTGTAGCCTGGAAGGCTTGAGATATTCCCTTTGTGTTTCTCAGAGTATGTTGTTTTTAAGATTGAGAATAAAAGATACGTGTGAGAGTGAAAAGTCAAAAATTGAGAGAGAAAGCAGAGAGAAAGATAATAAAATGAGCATTAATATATTTCAGTTAGCCTCCTGACTTCAGCTTGATTTACTAACTGTAGCAAAATGTGGCAGAGGCAAACATTTTGTCATCAGCAGCTTTTAGTTTATTACGGGATACCAAGATAAATGCTTACTGGAGTTTTTAGTATTAGAGATGCTTGTTGTGTTTCAAAAAATTAGACATGGTCAAGACGACCCGCTGAAGTTCAAACTAAGTGTCAGAATGGGGAAGAAGGGGGATTTACGTAACTTTGAATGTGGAATGGTTGTTGTGTCAGACAGGCTCATCTAAGTATTTCAAAAAACTGTTGACCTGCTGGGATTTTCCTACACAACCATCTCAAAGAAAGGTCCAAAAAAAGGACAAAATATCCGGCGAACAGCAGATCTCAGGTTAAAAATGTCTCATTGATGCCAGAGATCAGAGGAAAATAGCCAGACGGCTTCAAGCTGATAAGAAGACAAGAGAACCTCAAATAACCACCCACTACAACCAAAGTACACAGAGCATCTCTGAATGGACAGCATGTCAAACCTTAAAGGAGGTGTGCTGCAGCAGCAGAACATCACACTGGGTGTCACCCCTATCAGCTGAGAACACAGAACTTGCACAGGCTCACTAAAATGAGACAATAGATGACTGGAAAAACATAGCCTGGTCTCATGAGTCTCGATTTCGGTGACATTCAGACAGCAGGGTCAGAATTCGGCATGACATTTCTTGAACATTCCAAATTGTTCTGTGTACCTAAATGGCCTCCACAGTCTCCATATTTCACTTCGACAGAACACCTTTGGGATGTGGTAGAACAGGAGAGTCACATCATCTCTCAATGTTTCCAGCACCTTTGTAATCGATGCACTGATGAATTAAGACAGTTCAGAAAGCAAAAATGGCATCTAACCCAATATTAGTAATGTGTAACTAATACATGGCCAGTGAATTCACATCACTTTAACACTTTTTCAATATTAATACATGCCTCAGAGTACAAATCCCCAAAAGCCAACATTGCTCCATTTATAAATGGTAAAGTCTTGAAGTACAGGTGCTAAGAGGGATTGTGGGCTTACATATTTACTTTCATTGCCACTCCTGGAATCAAAGGTCAGTGAAACTTCCCTTTAGATGTGGTAAAAATGGCAATGCTTCAGCTCAAAGCTTAAAGCAAATATTTCAAGTCACAAGAGAAACATTGCTAAGACTACAAGGGCAAGGACATTTTTAAAGGAAATTTAAATTATTAAATTAGAATGAAAAATTCTTTGCCCACTGAAAAGTGAAAATATGTATCAATCTCCACTTAGTATTACTTTACTCTGAATTTGTAGTCTGATGGATCCGAGATCAGAAAGTAGACAAAAGTAGAAAAATGTTAAAAAGTAAGGAAAAAACTACACAGCACATAATTTTTCTAAACTAAATGGGCCTTTCTCACATTACCAAAACTTCAAGTGAAAAAAAGGACAACTTTTTCTTTACTTATTCTGCACCCTTTCTGACCTCAGCAAGGCCCGTCTATGCCTGGCCTACTTCCTATGTCTTCCACTGCTTGGTCTCACATACCAAACCAGACATTCGCACACCCACGGTGACGGCTGAGTGTGACCGGGTCATCCTGCGAGGCTGAGAGGAGTTCCTGTTCACGAGTCTCCCACATCTGTCTCCCAGGCTGCCGCGCTGATGCTGAGTTGGAGGGGTTGCGGTGGGTTAACCTGGGGCCAAAAGTGGGCGTGGTCCAAGATTATTGGGGAGGGTTGTCTAGGCTGTTCACCCACTTCCGTCTTTGCACAACCCACATGAGAGGCAAAGCCCCGGCACGTGCTGGCTGACCCATGCAGAAAACTAAAGAGGTGGATCACTTAACATTCAGTGTGGTTTGATTTGATTTACTACACCTTTACAAATTAACTTATTTTATCTAGTAAAATGTGTGTATTTTCATTTCAAGTCAGCAAGAGAAACATTTATAGCACTTTCCACACATCCTATACAAGTCAGTCAAAAGGAGAGTTATAGTTTTTCAGTGGCGAACAAGCTACATTGCTAAGTGGGTGATTTAACACAACAGTTAGTCCATTAATATAAATGTAGGCAATTATGTGAGCGACACTGTACAGCTAATGCTTTGACGGTCTCAAAAATGAATGAGGATGGGCGAAAGCAGCGGCACCAAGATGTTACGAATGAAAGATCCAGACGAGGAAATCAGACAGGCAAACAGCGAGAGGAAGGGCAAGTTAAATGCGGTAGGAATGTTACAGACAGTTGGGGAATGCACGTAGACCCCGTCCCACACGCTGCTGGCGGGTTTCAGATGTCTCGCCCTTCTCCACCGTTCGCACTCGGATGTTAAGTCTCCGCAAAGGAAGCCAGTTCGGTTCTGTTAGGGAAGTCGTATAAGAGCAGGGGAGGGCAGCGAGGAATCGGCATCTGCAAAAGGCCGTCTAGTCAAAACAAGGCTCATGTGCTGTCTGGTGTTGGGTTGGGGGGGTAGCTACACGAAGCATGACCGGAAAAGGGGGCCCACGCGGAAGCATAAACTACGTGGACTGAACCTAAATATTACGTCTATAAAAACATGACCTAAATATTGTGTCTGTGGAGCAGGATTTTCCATCCTGTCTCCACACCCGGAGACATCCAAGTCTTTTACACTCAGTTATGACAGATTTTTAGCACTTGTTAAATGATTGCTATTTTCCAGGCAACTTGCAGTCGCCCTTTAAGCCGTGTGCTATTACAAGATACAGTAGGTCTCAAGTAGCACACTCTAAATATTTAGGGGCTACACTTTACAACATCAGTGTCAGAGGAGGAGTTCAGTAATCACCTCACTGAAGATTTAAATTCTACTTGATAAAACGAAATCCCGCCTGTCTGCTTAGCTACTGCGAGTTAAGGTCTTTTTTTTTGCCTGAGCAAAAACATAAAAAGTGAGGGTCGAGGATCAGAGAGGGGATTTTCTTTCTAGGCAATTAAACTCGATTTTGCTGTCAGACTTTGCTGTCAGACTCAGAGGCTGCCAGCACAACCTGATGTTCCAGGTAAGAATACGGAAAAAAAAAAAAAGTCAGCCGTCTGTAGTTACTGGGGGGAAAATTATACGGCGCAGTTTAAGAGTTCAGCAGAAATCGCTACTGTGAAAACACCTTCTATCCACCAAGGCGTCACTCCCAAGGATTGAAGAGCATCTCCATCCACCCTACGAGAGGAAGCAATCCCAGAGTGAGACGCTTGAAAACCACGAGTCTGCTGAAGCAACACTGTTACGGCTGGCTAATTCTCGAGCAAAAGTTACAACCCAAATTTTATCTACCTTTGGGTTCTCACAGGCAGAAATGCCACATTTCTGTGCTTGTGCCGTAATTATGAAAGTCTGAACAACCTGCTCGCTCGGCAGCAGGCGAAGTGATGAAACGGAGGTTATGGTTCGAGCAGATTAGAGGTTACAGTGTAATTTTAGAACTGTTCTGCCGTGAAATTGCACTTTCATCTCCAGCTTGAAAACAGACAAAAAGCAATATTTAAATCTAAAAAAAAAGGGAAAAAACATATCTTGACTCGAAACAACATTTTTACACACAATCCATGTCGCATGTTCAACTTTGGCATCTTTGTGGCCAGACAGCAGATCACCAAGGGCAAAGGAACCATTTTTTCTGATGTGCACTAACGGGCTACTTAAGTGCCTGGGCTGAATGTGAAGAGCAGCAGGTTGACTGTGATTACTCTGCTCTGCACTCTGTCACAGAGAATGAACCCAGTTATTCTCTGGAGGAAAACTAATTTTGTTCTGCCATGTCCAACACCTGCCTGTTTCAGTGGCCAATGCGAGGCTGTGGCCACAGTGAGAGTGGAGACTAAATGATAAGATTCTGTTTGGTAGTGTGGTTTTCTTACAGCAAGGGTCGAATGAAGACATGTATTCTTCTTTTTTATACCCTGACCAACATGTTTGGGATAAATATAAAAGAAAAAACTGGCAACTATGAGAACGAGCATTAAAATCATATAAACATTTTTATATTATATTATATTGATCTGGGTAGCCTTTTTTTCTCTTTTTTTTAGCCACAGGTCTCATTTTTAATGTTTGTACTTTTGTGTCCGTGATGCGTCCTGGATCTCCCCCAGAGAGTTAAAAGAGCAGTCCACTGTGTGCTACTCAATTCCAGTGGGAACGTCTCACTTGGACAACTCAGGATGTTACAGCAGAACTCCTCATCGACAGTTTGCCCCCTGGGGGCACGTCTGTAACATGAATGGGAAGTTTAAGAGAAAAACAAAGGCCCTCATGTCCCTCACCTTCCAGCTTCTAGCTACTGACTCTTCAGCTGCTGTTCGGTCTGGGTCACAGCACAAAAGTTGGCACACATATATGCTTTCTTTGGTATCCTCGGTGAAATCACATACGTGCATACACAAGACAAACCCCCAAAGAGGAACATTTTGCATCAGGTATTTTTTTTATTGAACTGTTAAGGAACTTTTCTTATTTCCACATCGACCTGATTTTATTGCACTTTTGACTTCTCTTTGACCTAATTTTTTTATCACCGTTACTTATCTCTAAGAAACACAAACTCACTCTATCACACTGAGTGGCTGGCTGGTTTGACTCACACCCTTTACGCAGTCAGTTTCTGCTTTCTGGATGCCGGCCTTTAGTCCCAAAATGCAGAAAAAGCCACGCTTTGCTCCAGCAGCCATCAATCAACCGCATAAAAATCACAATTTTTTAAACCCACATATTATTTACACTTTGTTATGCTGTAAATGAGTTATCTGTTGTTTGTTGTCTGTGTTTCTTTTAAAAAAGGGGAATGTGAGCCAGCCCAAATCTACCTACAAGAACAAAATAAATAACTTGAGCCTGAGTGGGTGGAAAATATGGAACTGATCACACCTTGTACTTGGGGGACAAACTAGACATATTTCTAACTTGTGACCTTTTTATCCAAAAGTTAACTTCAGTTCAGTTGAATAAGCTTGTACTTTAAAATCCCTTTAAAAATCCTTTGCAAAACTGTCCTCCATGTAAAGATTAACCTGAGCTGCTGCTGAAAGCAGGATCAATAAAGTATTTACGCAAGCAAAAACATGCGAGTTTTGATTGGCACGAGGACGCCAGCAGTTCAAAACCTGCGTCAGAGCTTCTGAAGAGAGGAGCAACAACACAATCATGCAGGCTCATCCACAGCACATCTGCAGTACGCTCATTTCTGCTGGATTCACTTGTCATTAAATTATAGGCTGAAATGTGGTCAGCGGGTCACGGGGGTATTTTCCTTTTCCTTACTTATTGTTATTCATTCTTTGCATGCAGAGCACAGCTCAGTGAGATTTCCTGTTGTTGCTGTGCTGTCAGTACTTTGTGTGAGTCTTCAGCTTGCAAGCGGTCAACACCAGTCATGAGCCAAGTGGGCCGTGGTGGCACGGGACTTTACAGGCAACAGCTCTGGTGAAGCAACAAGAATGATGGTTAAAAAAAGACTCAATGAATAGCAGAAATAGACAAAAAATTACCAAAAAAATAACTGATAAAAACATCTGTCACAAAGAGAAAATCATCTTTAATACAAAGCTCTGCTCATATTTGTCACTGGCCTCAAAAGGCTAACCCATTTGCCTCGTAATAACACAGCACAAGGTGGCTGTTTGCAATCTGAAAAGGGAAGCTCGCAAGCTGTCAAAGCAAAATCTTATAATTACTACTTTTCTGGGAACAAAATGCATTCAAAGCTGAAAACTGTATTTCAGACGTGTGTTCTTGGGGACCTTGAGTAAATATTTTCCATCTCTGTTTTTCGAAAATGTTCGACATTATACGCAAACTGTTTGGCATCCCAGCTCCTCACGGAGTAACTAAAGGCAAAAAAACAGAGCCATTTTCATTATGACGCATAAATGGGTTCATAATAAGCAAGAAATTAAAGGTCATATGACAATCCACAGCTCCTCTTTCAGTGAATTCTGTCAGTTAAGCATTCATACTAATGCTCGGCATTCAGGGGAAAAATAGCTTCGGCTCTTTGTTGGAGTGGTTTATACAGAGCTCCAGGCTGCAGTACCCAATAATGCAATCAATTTAGACAAACATTTCTCCTCATAGCAAAGCTTTTAAGCAAAAGCCTAATGGAAAAGATTCTAGCAATCTTTGAGAAATTACAGAGCTGAACAATTTTAAAATCTACAATGCATATGATCAATTGCAGAAAAAAAGTATCCTCTTTTAAAAACAGAGAGGAAAAAAAGTCAGATAGCACAAACCAACTTGTTAATCTGCCATGTAGTGACAAGAGGACTGCAATAACATGAGCAAATGAAACTTGATGCAGATCTAATGGACCAGAAACCAATAACCAAGACTAAAATAATAACAACACAGCAAGTGACACCTTTGAATTCCCACATTAATTTCCTCGTTGCATTTCACACGAGCTCGCTAAAGCGCTTGATCAACACACTTTACATTCGGAACAAAGTTTTGCTTTCCCTCGACAATCCAAAGGACGCGGACAAAGTCCAAGTTTTCTCTGGCAGCACACGCGGCTATCCTGGTTAATGATAAAAAAATCCATGTTTGTTTGATTTATTTAAAAAGAATCAATGATAGAGGCTCGCTTACTTTCTTAATCGCGAGCGGCGACGAGGCTTTTCCTGAAACCTGCACTGAGCCTTCCTTCATACATCTTCAATAAGTAAAAATCAATAAACCCTTGTCTCATCTAAGCAAATTATCAGCAATAATTGGAAAGGAGAGACCTGAATATGTTGCAGTCGAGCTCTGTAAGCATTGACTTTGATAAGAGCGTGAAGAAAACCAGACTGTGTTTGAATGAAAGGCAGGAAAAAAAGCTGATGACACACATGTTTTGGTGATACGTGTGTAGGAGATACAAGGAGCAGAGCATTTTGTCCATTTTTTAAAACCCTATAGCTGTGTTAAAAACAGGGCATTACACTGGGAACGGTTGTTCAGCTCCATGTATATATAAAGTCCCAAAATGACATTACATAGAAAAGCCTCTCATCTCTGCACGCACACATAAACAAGCAGAAACATTCCCTTATCACTCACTGCCAAGCTGCCACATAACATTAACTGTGGAACAAAAGGTTTTCTGCTCCCTTTAGTGTGGAAAGCCATTTGTTGATTTTTCACAGCGTATCCTACGGCCCACGGGGCTTTAACTCGCACAGTCATAATGATGTGTCATTTGCGCTGAAAATTATATCTCATTACGAATATAAGTATCCAGTTCAGCCAAGTCATTTATAATTCCACCCAAGACAGGAGTCATTTACTCATTAGAATCCATCTGTGGCTGTTTTGCAAACATTTATGTTCTTATATCTCAGAAGTTTCCAAATTCTTTCGCTTTATTTTAATTAATGAAACTTTCCCATGAGCTGAACACAGGCTGGACACCAAACCGCTGCAATTTTGTGTATGAAATCTAGAAAAAAATCACATTTAAAGGTTATAAAGGATCACAGTGGAAGAGCGCTGATGGCTTTGGAACATGTTCACGCAAATATAATGGGCAGTGCGCTAAACATAAATGAAATGTGGTGGTTGAAGGTAGCAGCGCCGAGCTTTTCAATCAATATCCCCGCCGCCAGTGAGGCCGGGGACCATTAGCACCAGTGAGCCAAGCAAAGTAACTCTGATGTGAAATGACAGGGGCTTTCACAGAAACCATCCTACCATTTCCCTCATTGTCATTCACACACACACACACAAACACACACACCCTACATTTCAGTCAGCCTCACTAGGCAACCAAGTGCACTCATACTTTTGTCTTGTTTCAGAAAAAATGAATTGATTGATTCATTTCTGTGGAGTCCTAAACTTCACCTCCCCCTTGCTCTTCCTCTTGACGTCTCATCAGACTCCTAATCAGCCAGAATCTGAGCTACTTGGCTTCTAGGATGCTCTGACATTAATGCTCTCCATACCACAGAAACAATGTGATATTAAAGTTGGCAATACATACTAAAAGTGCATGAACATTCAGCATCTCAGTTCTTTTTAAACTGTCACTTTTTTATAGTTTTTGTAGTGTGCTATGTTAAAAACAAAAACAGCATTCTCTTTAATATGGGCGTTGCCTCATATAAGTAATGAGCATAATTTCTGTTTAAAGGCTGGTGCACAGTGCACTGGGTTAATATGTGTTGCCTAGTATACATACAGCTGGTTTTACGTATAGCTTTGAATAGTGCAGCTCTTTTCCAGGCTGTAAAATTCAAAATCTGAATCCAAGCTTGTTTAAGGATGAATTAAATACTACACATCCGATTTTATTTAAGTTCATTAGAAACTGACTCATGCTTACGTTTTCGTTGATGTTATTAACTGGTAAAAATATATGTTTATAACCCACCTACGTGCTGTGACCCTCATCACCCACTTGTATATCCTGATGCCAGGGCATCCAGCTGCTTATTCCTGCAGCTTAATTGCATGCCAAGTGAGCACAGCGGACAAAGGAGGCGGGAGGACGCCTTCCTTTCCACTTTCACATCAAACTTTATTTTCGTCGTACTGAATCATGCTGACACTGCCCTACCTCTCCTCTCCTGCTCTCAGCCCCGGGTCTGGTGATGAGCGCCGTGTCACCGCACACCACGGCCGCGTCCTCCACGAACACGCAGTCCGGGAGTGACTCGTCCGCGGGGAGCTCGACCACCTCCAGCCCGAGCCTCGTCCTCAGGACCTCGACGTATGCCTCGTGCTCCTTCACCGCCTTGGCCAGGTCCACCTCCGTCTGGCTGCTCCGGAGCGCTTCTTTGGCCAGGGACGCAGGGATTCCCCGGACGACGGCGTGGGTGTAATGACCGAAACCTGCCATCAAACCAGCCATGTTTTGCGTTCCCTTTACTTGGCACGTTCAAATCTGGAGGAAAAAAACACCCTGAGAGACAACTCGGCGAATGAATGAGAGAGAAAAAAACTAGAGTCAGCTGACTCGATAATTCCTAGCTTGCTTATTTGTTCCCTGTTAGTTTGTTGGGCTTTTATTCTTTATTTACAGTAGCCTGCTGCACACAGTGGCAGTCAGCCCTGCTCCAGTCTCCAGGCGAGCGACAGCGCTTCGGTGACGCGCACCGACCATCACGTGTAGCCTGAGTCTGTCAGCCCTCAGCCAGGCGCTCAGCCCAGCGAGTGACAGGACCCCATGAGCCTATGGCTCAATCAATTATCCACTGGATCAACAGAGCAAAACCTGATAGTAAAACCCGAGTTAACAGTCTATTCAAATCAGTAACAAGGAAAAACAAATACAGTTTCCATATCTCTGTAGGGATAAATGAACAAGTCAGAAAACAAAACAAAAAGGGTCTGTTAGATTTTTTTGCCAAGGAAAATGCAAAACACTACCCGGATGTAGCTTTTCAGTTATAGAAGGATATACATTTCCCTTCGTATGTGCTTGTAAACAATGCTGTGGACTGTTGGCTGGTCAATTAGAATCAGAATGTCTTTACTGTCATTGTCGCAGGTACAACGAAATTAAAAGTGGTCTCCGATCAGTGCATCATCCATAGAAATATAAAAATATAAATAAACAATAAAATTAATAAATGAAATACTTCAGAGCATAATACTGACATTTCACAGGATGCAGTCCTGTGAAAAACTATGTCCCATACTTCCAGGGTAATTATGAGGGTAATCAAACTTGATTCGCACTTGATTTGTTGACCATCAGCAGAGGTGACTGCCTCTACAAAAGCAGACGTTCTGGCTGCTTGCTAGCTTGGAGCATTCAGGCCAATGCCGCAATTTTCCCGGAAGTGGGTATCCTGGAAAATTCACTTCAAGGTCAGACAGCGCAACGGTCAGAGAAACTGAAAACAAACAAAAAAAAAAAACAAAACTAAATCCAACAGTCACATCTCAGACTCAGTCAGCATGTGAAATGTTAAAGTTCATTATAGTACAATAAGAAAAAAATTGAACATGAATGGCTCATTTGGACCTGGACACCTTGCAATCACCAAGGTGGCCATGAGCTCCTCTGTATACCAAAGTATTCTAGAGGCAAATGTGAGGCCATCTATGTGACAGCTAAAGTTTGCCTGAAATTGGGTCATTCAAAGGATAATGATCCCAAGAACAGCAGCAAATCTAAAACAGAATGGCTGAAAAACAAGAATAGAGGTTTTAAAGTGTTCAAACATCAACCTGACTGGCAGGAACTTAAGAGAGCTGTCCATAAACATAAACCTCAATGCATAGAAGAAACAGTGTAACAGTGATGTGAGACGCAGAAAATGATTACTCCAAGTTATTACCTTAAAAATTGTTTCTTGGAACTACTGAATTATGGAAATGCTGTCATTGTTCACCACTGTATGTGGTGTTATTTCCTCTGATTATGATCCTCATTGTGGTAAATCGATATTTATATTAAACCTGCAGTAACTACTTTATGACTCCTCTTGGCGGTGCTTATCAAAGGAACAAGCATAAAGTGAAGGTTAGTTGCACTGAAAAAGAGCATTTAACATTTAATTTGGAATTTAAATGTAGGAAGAAATATTAAAAGCACAAAACTTTACTTGACTTTACTTGTCATCAATAAAAAAGCAATAAATAGTTGATCATCATGCCTTGAATGAAGAAAAACAAGCGTCTTTACAACACTGATGAGATTGCATTGACAGATTGATAATAAGTATTCCCGCATCTTCTTAGGGGGAAAAATATGACATTTTAGGTGAAACAGCTCCACAGTGTAATGTCAGAAGAGGAGCTGCCAACAAAGTAAGGAATCTCCTTGACCTCAACACTAAGTTTGGTAATGAAAAAACAACTGTATCCCTGAGAAATACATTTCTCAAAAGACCTTCACTACAAAAAGGATAGCGTGTGGATCTTGATAAAACTGGGAACATAAAGACAGATGAGTAGCAGGTATCTATTTGATTCCCACACCATTCCAACTTGGATCAAAATACATTTCAAAATGAAGGAAACGTGTGCACACCTTCATTCTTGAACTTGATATTCTTGAGACGTATCTGCTTTCATTATGGCAGACTTGAAACAAATACTGCACACATAACTCAAAGGGAAAGACTATAAATATATAAAAAGAGAAGTTTGTTGTATGATATGTAGAGAAAGAAGGATTTGAAAGGAAGCTCACTGTTAAATATGTACGTATAGAAGGAATGGTGAATTGGTGGAGGTGGGCTGGTGGGGTTGTATTCCCTACGGTGCCATCTAAGGAAGGTTCTGGGCCCGGTGAAGCTGTCTGAATGGATGGAATGTTTCTTCAGACGTCCCAGAAGCACATTCTTCCACTGCGGGACCTGGGTTTGTCTTTTCTTGTTCCATATTCACTCAATTATCCTCGACTGCTCTAAACATTCCAGTACATTCCAGGAGCCCCGCATTCCTTCTTTCTTTTTTTTCCCCACCCCAGCCAGGATCACCAACCACCACCACCCTTGCCCAGCTCTAACACCTGCCCCCACTCAGACTTCTTTTTTTCCCTTCCCCATCATTCCTGATCGCAGATGGACGTGGCACAAAAGAAAGCCTCTTTTTTTTCTCTCCAAGCTGAGGAATTTGGCTTACTTTAGACGAAGGAAAGCCCTCATACTTCAGGCACACCTGGCTGGTACAATGTGCAGCTATATAATCAAAATGGTGAAAGCAGACATGGATCTGAAGCGGCACAGCGGGCTGCGGCAGCAGTTATGATTGAACTCATCATAAGATAGATGTCTGAAGTGACACAGACATGCATGATTACACAGGTGAACGAAGGATGTTTCACTCTCTGTGCCTAATTACGCTGGAAAATAAAGTAATAGGATAAATTTCATACATAAAAATTGATCATTCTAGAAGAACAGCAATGGATATTCTATTTTACATAACAGCTATACGAGTTTCCTGTGAATGAAACCTTTTAAACAGCATCAACAAGCCAAGTTTCATTGAAAGAAGAGGATGCAGTAACATTTATCATCATTTACTATAGTTAATTGACCATATACAGGCACTTACACCCACAGTTGAGCGCAATCAGCGTATTCAGGGAATTGGCCTTGAGGTAAATAGATAATCCTTCAGGTATAAGTAATTGCTATTACACCAAATGTGTATTAGTTCACAGCCAAACATTGTTCCCAATAAATTTAGCGATGACTTATACACCAGTGTAGGAAAAGACCCAGACACTTTGTCTGTTTGCATGGATTCTGTTAACGTTATCCGTCATGTTCATTACAATCAGAGCAGGCAGGTTGAGCAAAATCAGACACACCGGTACATTTAATCTCCTCATCGCGCAACAACTCCCGGAATGCACTAAACCTCAGAGAAATGTTAATGGAGCCAAGTATCAAAGAGAATTTTTTACCTTGAACTTGTCTTAGCTATAATTAATTTAAGATGAAATGGAAGACATGTTTCCGTGTTATCAGAGCTCCAAAGTACATTTTTTTGGACAAACAGGAGGTTCCTCTTTTGTCATTTGCTGACAGAGCCAGAAGGTTCTTAGGACTGCTGTGGAAATGGTCCGACTATATTTCTAGATTAGCATGTTCTCTGGCTTTGCTGGTTCACGCAGTAAATAACATTTCAACAGGAAGCAAAGTACAAGTATACAACAACGGGAGGAAAGCAAAGCTGGAGTTACTGTAAGTATTCAAAAATAGCCACTGGGGAAAAATGTGTGCTTTTCACGCAAAACTGTTGCGTCGCTGATGACTAAAGAAACAAGAATGCGAAAGACGAAAGATTCCTCCCATCTTTTACCAAACACAGAAATGCATTTGGATGTGCAAAGGAAATGACCTGTTATGGGCAACTACGTGATAATTAGCACCCTCGGTTTACTACATCTTTGTGCAATGTGAAACTACAGCAGATTACAGAATCAGAACATATTTCAGAGCACTAGTAAGCAAACAACAAAAAAGGAAAGCACAATCCAAATTATCATCAGTCCCAAAATGAAATTATCTTTGGAAAAATATCCTTGAACAACACTGTAGTGAACACTGTCTGTGCCAATATAACAATGATATAACAGTTAAGCACTTGAGGTCAACCTTCACTAAGCTGATTTCCTTCTTAATGAATCAGGAAGTCTGGTATCACAAAGTTACATCAGAAATTCGTGTGAAAGTGTGATCTCAGGTGTTTGTCTTCTTGTGAACTTGTCAGATTTATATTTCTTCAGAATTGGACTCTGCGTTTTAATTGCTGGCTTAATCTAAGCAGCCATTCATATGCGAACAAGCTGTAACTCATCAAACTTCCTGCTTCTCCGTGAGCTGACAGAAGAAGGAAGTGTTGCTAGTACAAACGGCATGCTAGTTATGACATCTATCTTGGCTATACTACAATGGAATGTGTTGTTTAAACATGTCAGATTGTGCTGTCCTGGTCCATCCGTGTCTTAAACATAAATAAGGAAGCTGAGGGCTGCCACCCGTCTAGACTTCCTGAAGGCAGGTTCTGAGGAACTGTCATGCAGTCCTGATGGGTTCTGACAATGGGCTTCCATCACAGTGAGCCTTGGAATCTCTCAAACATTGGTCAACGTTGAAACTGCTTAGACTTCCCAGCCAGAGGCTTTGAAGTCGCTCAGATGCAGAGCAGTGACAACAATCCAATCATCGATTCTGTCAAGAAGGAGAGCGAGTCCCTCATCGTCATGAAGGTCAAAGGACTGTGATGTGTGCTGTTTGCGTGAGGGGCTCTCCAATGGCTTTAGTGGAAACTATTTGGCCAGGGCAATTACAACAAAAGACGCACATCCAGCTTTTGGAATGTTTCCTAAAATGAATGGGGAATAATGGAATGAATATTGCTGCGTGTTATTCTCCACTGACGTAAAATGAAAACACTGCTTCCCATCATTGTAACACTGGGACGGATGCAGACATGCTGTCATACACACACAGAGGTAGGCATAAAACCATTACAACATTGAAGGACAACTGAGCAGCGGACAATCAAACAAAAAATAATATAAATGACCATTAAAGGAGTGTTCTCCCACTTCAGTGTTTACTTTTACATACATTTGTGGAATTAAATGCACTATTAAGCTCCAAAAAAATCAACTTTCCTCATCAAGCCTGCTTAACACACTATAAACTGTGTCTTTATCCGGCCTAACCATGCTGGACGTGTGTTAGAGGGTCTCAGTGTGGGATATCTACGGTTGTCCTGAGAGGTCAAATGCACTGCAACTTAAGAAAACATCAGGAAATTTAAAAAGAAAACGACCACAAAAGCATACAAAACACAATGAAAACAGAAAAAATACAACAGAAGTTGACTAAAACACAACAGAAGGAGAAAAATAAAGAAATTCACAAAAAAGTACAAGTGAAATGTTTTAGTGGAGACAACGTGACCAAACAGCTGTGGGAATAACAAGAAAGGAAAACATGCAAAGGATTGCCCCTTAAAACGCTTCAAGACTTATTGGATTTGTAACATGTGTTTTAATCACACAACTCATATAATATTGTGCATGTTTGATGTTAGCTACCTACTGTTTGCTTGTCACTTCTGCAGCTGGTCCATCAAGTTATCTCCCCAAAATCACTTAGATTGTGTTTTTTGAGTTTTTTCTGAGCTTTTGCAGCATTTTTCATTGTATTTCTATTGTTTTCCTAAACTTCACTTGTGTTTATTTCTATTTCTATTGTGTTTTATTTGAATTCTGTTGTGTTTTGTGCGCTTTTTGCAGCATTTCTTTGTATTCCCATTTGTTTATTCAACTTCCGTTGTGTTTCATTCAAATTCTACTGTGTTTTTTTCCCCCTATTTCTATTGTACTTTATTTAACTTCCGTTGTGTTTTTCCGTGCTTTTGTAGCTGTTTTCTAAATTTTCAGTGCGTTTGATCTGCCAGGGCCACCATAGAAATCTCCCTTTAAAAAATTGTATAACTGCCACAAAAATAGAGACCCATTTTCATAATACAGCGTTGCAATGCACACAGGAACACTACACATGTGCTCACAAAGACACACCCCCTATCCAAAAAGGCTGCACCCACACGTCCATCTCCAGTCTGAATACTCACACAGACGTGAGTAAGAGGCTTCACGGACAAGGACTGTTATCACATGAATATGTCCTCCTCTATTTAAAGATGGTTTGACGTTTGGCTCCTGGTCAGTCTTTAAATTATAATAATAAAACAAATTGTCATCCACCAGTTATTCCTTACACATCACCATCTAGTGTCTTGAATTGGAAGTATAAAAATATGGCCACAAAAATAACCACGACAATCAGTCCACGTGGGGAAATCTATAGGCTATTAAAAGATCTTTTAAAAAGTGTATCTTGCGAGAAAACAAAGAAGACGCATTACCAAGGGTTATTTATTTTTGTGGCTGTTTTTTTTTTTTTTTTTTTTTTTTTTTTTTTTGGAAGAAATGTATCTGCTATGTTCTATTATCATATAAAGGGGATTTTATTCCTAGGCTAGCCACCAAAGTTAGGCACATTTGAGTAAACTGAAAAACAAAACAGAACAAAAAAACAAAGGAAGTCCAAACTCACCGGAGAGGCTCTTCAGCCGTCTTGCTCAGTGCTGCTGTCTCACTGTACCGTTACGTAAAGTCTACACATAAGGCTACAGGGAAGAGGGGAGAAGTGAAATGTCCGATCCTTACAAACAAAAACAAACTCTTTGCCCTCATGCAAAAAAAGAAAAGAAAAAAGAAATCCTGTTTGGAATCTGCCATCCCGTCGTGACAATAACAACGGTTTATATCTCGTCTTTACGCATTTCGCTGCCATCTGGTCAAAGCTATTATAACTCGGAATCATTTCAAAACTCAGGTGGAAGAGACTTATTGAGACTCGTGTTGTTAAAAAGTAAGACAAAGACCCAAGTGTTTGTCTCCCCCCACCAAACACCACTAACATCACCGCATCTCTTGCGGAAAATTGGATCACTTCACCTACAGCGGGACCCACTTTCTTTCTTCCCCCCACGAAACGTGATGGACACATTGTGTGAGTGTGTAAGGGGGGGCAAAACTGCTTCAAAGGATGAAAAGCAAAGGAATTTCCCTGCATGAAGAACATATTTAACAAGCCTTTATGCTGTCAGGAATGCTGGCCAAGGGGGAGAGAAATATGTTAATAATGCAAGCTACTGCCATACCAAATATGGCAATATTGTTACGTCTGAGCTCTGGTGCGCATCTGGTAATGCTTAGCTCCCCTGAATAAAGGCACCGGAGAGCCAGAAATAGACTGTTCAACGTATTTCTGCCTACACCTTTAAGAGAAAAGCTCGTACGGTTATTTTAAACGTGTTCATCGTCTTATAAAAGTGTATTTAATCAACTGATCTGCGCCTAATTACTGTGTAGGCAAAAGCATGCCTGACACAGTAATCAGCAACAGTCGAACATGTTCAACTGCATAACTGACACTTAAATTAATCCATAATAAAGTTTTGTTCAACCTTCTGATCTGATCTTTAAGTCTTGGGATGCTATTTTGGGGATATTCTGCGGCATGGCATTCTTATATGAAGACAAGTGACTCTAAAATTCAACCGCTGACACACACACACACACACACACACACACACACACACACACACACACACACACACACACACACAAGTGACAATAAAGCATCTCAAGTTCACCACTTCAGAAAAAAAAAACTCAAATGAAGCCGATGTGATAGACGTGAGAGGCGAGCAGAGGAAGAAAATGAAAGGGGGATAAACAAGAAGGGAAAAATGTGAGACGGAAAAGTGTGTTCAGATGGGATCCAGGGGGGAAAAATCCATTTGGGAAAGAGAGAGAGAGAGAGAAAAAAGAGAAAGGTTTAGACAGGGTGGAGCTTAGGTCTTGGATGGAAAATGCGCCGAGAAACATTCCTGGCATAGTTTGGGAACAGTTCAGCAGGCAGGCCAGGGGACGACGTCAGCTTCTCACTATAGTATAAAAGTACGGAGGTGGCCGGACCTCAGCAGACTGCAAGCGCTTCACTGAGAGCTTCTTCTACTCTAAAGGAGCCTCTGACGATAGAGACTACCAGCAAAGACATTAAGAGAGACAAACGGCTAAGAGAGGGAATACTTAAGGACTCCTCCGAAGACAGACTTTTCCTTACACCGAGAGCAGGATTCCTTTTGAACGCGCACAAGAAATTTATCCAAGATGCTGGTGCTTACTGTTGTCGTTGCCTTCCTCGGAAGCTTTAACCTGGTGAGTCTCGCTCTCTCTTTCTCACTCTTCACTGAAATATAAAGAGAAAAGTTTTTCAGTTTTAATTTCCTACATTTAGTTAGAGAGAGGAGAAGCTGCTCTTTTGAGACTAAGTTTATCTTGTTGTAAGCCATTCTATGTCGCTTGATTTTAAACGTTTCTAAAAGATGGTTTTGTGTTTTTCTTTTCTTTTTTTGGTTATACAGGTCCTCTCCTCCTCCTATTCCTCCACCTCCTGCCCCTCCGTGTGTGATTGTCCTCGGGAGATGCCCCAGTGCGCACCCGGCGTGAGTGTCGTCCTGGATGGCTGCGGCTGCTGCAAAGTTTGCGCCAGGCAGCTGAACGAGGACTGTAGTCTGACCGAGCCCTGTGACCACACTAAAGGACTGGAGTGTAACTTTGGGGCCAGTTTTGCTGCTGCTACTACTCGTGGCATCTGCCGAGGTATGTATAAAGATCATCCTGCTCCAGATGTGCATGCCTCATGACTTAGCCTGAAGACTTTTTTTTTTAATAAGAGGGATTATTATTCAAGAATATGGGAACCTGTGTGATTTCAACACTATGGAATGCAGCTAGGAGGAAACTAGTCTGAACCTCAAAGCACAGGCAGCCCACTGTGGAGGGAAAAAGACTCCTCACAGGCAGCCTGAAGAATTTCACAGTTTAACTGATCCTTATCTGGCAGCCATGTGATGTCTTCAGCAGACCTCTTTGAGCAAAGCAGGAAAGAATAACATTCCTTTCCCTCTGTTTTTTTCCTTTTTCTCCCTGCTTGCTGCAGCCAAGTCAGAGGGCAGACCATGTGAGTACAACAGCAGGATCTACCAGAATGGAGAGAGCTTCCAGCCCAACTGCAAACACCAGTGCACATGCATTGATGGGGCAGTGGGATGCGTACCACTGTGCCCGCAGGAGCTCTCTCTTCCCAACTTGGGCTGTGCCAACCCCAGGCTGGTCAAGGTAGCAGGCCAGTGCTGTGAAGAGTGGGTGTGTGATGACAGCAAGGAGACAGACATCCTAGAGAAGATCTTTGGCAAAGACTCAGTGATGAAGGATTTGGAAGATGATCTCACCAACAGGAATGAGCTCATTTCAATTGTCAAGGGAGGGCTGAAGTCCCTACCAGGTAAGAAAGCAGTCTTTAATTCTGAAGGTTTTTCTTCTGGGTTCAAGTGAGATGGTAAAATAAACTGCATTCAAATTCACTAATGTTTTCATTGCTTCTTTTTAATCATAGCATACAGACCACAGCCGGAAGTCCACCACATGTTCGAGAGCCAGAAGTGCATCGTTCAAACCACACCCTGGTCCCAGTGCTCCAAGAGCTGTGGAACTGGCATCTCCACCCGAGTCACCAACAACAACAGTGAATGCAAGCTGGTCAGAGAGTCGAGAATCTGCGAAGTGCGGCCATGCACCCAGTCACCTTACTCCAGTCTGAAGGTAAGCTTGAGCCAGCCAGCTGAACCAATCCAATGGACGCACACATGATGCTGAAGGCATGCTACAGTTGGGTCTCGGTGCACAACTGACAATTGTCTCTCTTGTGTCCATTCTTCTTGCAGAAGGGAAAGAAGTGCAGCAGAACTAAGAGATCGAGCCAGCCGGTGAAGTTCACCTATGCCGGCTGCTCCAGCCTGAAGAAGTACAGACCCAGGTACTGCGGAACCTGCATGGACAGCCGCTGCTGCAGCCCCCACGACACCAGAACCATCCGCGTCAAGTTCCGCTGTGAGGACGGCGAGACCTTCTACAAGAACATCATGATGATCGAGTCCTGCAAGTGCACCTACAACTGTCCCCATGCCAACGAAGCCTCTTATCCCTTCTACCGCCTCTCCAACGACATCCACAAGTTCAGAGACTGATTGGTGAGGAGCAGCCAAACCCCTCAGCGAGAGAAAGAGATCAGCAGCAGCAGCAGCAGCAGCAGCAGCATCATTGGCAGCCAATGGCAGTCTAGATGAAAGCAGGGGTGTAAATAGACCACCAATCAACTACCAGCTTCTTGTTGTAACGAGATTCCCAAGGAATTGTTGGCTTACATCATGAGGACTTAATGAAGTGCACTGTTTGCTGTGACTCAGCATGCCTAATATGAACTGCTTCGTATTAATTGGAGCATTTGAAGTAGCTTCGTTAAGGAGCAAGATGTAATTAATATTTGTACATTAATCTTAGTCGCTGATATCGATTCACTGTGTATATTTTGATCCCGTACGCCAGACATGACCCAGACTGTAGACTTGTGTGTGTATATGTAGATATGCACATGCGCAACTTCAATTAGCATTATCATGTTGTATCTTTGTTTTGTTTTTTAGAGAAAGAAAAAAAAGACACCAGACGATGAAATGTAACCTCTCGACTTGTTTAACAGGTGCGCGGTTTCATTCCTTCCTGACGTGGGCATTATTGTTCATGTTTTGTGGCAGCTATTGACCTCCCTTCATGAGAAAAAAGAAAGAAAAAAAGACAAAGCGAAACATGTCAAAGGATGAATGAATGTTTTTTTTTATTATTATTGTTATTAATATTATTTATCAAAAAAAATAATGTAGCTACTTTATTTGGATATTATGTGTCATACTGGAATAAATTGTAAAATGATTTAATTTTATATGCTACAATAAAACTGATTTATTTATATGAAACACGACGAGCCCAGAGTCGAGTCTGTTCAGACTGCACGAGACAAACAAACGGCGCACCGGGGATATTTAAGCCCTCTGTTATATCATTCAATAGAGCCAACAGATTCTCAGACAGACACCGAGCGGCTCGTTCTGCTCTTATATAACACAACCTTGGAGGCTCGCTCTCCTGACTTTCTGTGCTTTTGGAATGCCATTCTGCAGCGAGCTAGTTTGCTTTCATTTGATCTGGCTAAGCCACACACTTGACCGATTCTGAGAAGAGGAAAAAAAAAGATTAAGTTCATGAGTAGCAATGAGTATGGGAGTATGCCAAGAATCTTAAGTGCTGCGCTGAATGGGCTGGGATTAGACACCATGCAACAAGGACAATGAAATTATTGTATATCATGAATACATTCCCAGTTACGCTTTTCTTTTTATTTCATTTTTGTTTTCTTTTTTTCACACAGCATTACCAAATTGACTACTCTTTAGCAACTGCCTTTAAAAAGTGAATTAGATGCATTGGCCCCTGCTGGCTCTTAAATTGCAGGGGTCTGCTAAACAGTTGTAAACAGTCAAGCAGAGCAGGGAGGACTTAACTCTCCCTTCCAGGTTTTGGTTTAAGAGGCATGAATACTGCTATGAGACAGAAACAGGCAAAGAGCAGGAAACAGGGGTAACACAGTTGCTTCTATGGTATTAGAAACTGTGGTTTTCAAGGGCACTAAAACAGTGTTTTGCTACCATCACATTAACACTTCTCGACTCATATTCTGCTGTTTTATTCTTTAATAGACTCATTCTGTATGATTTAAGCCTCCGATTTAAGTTTTATAACCTTAAGGTTCATGAAATCCATAAAAGTATGAAATGTATGATTGAAGAATAACAACCTGAAAAAAAAGAAAAAAACTTGTGCTAGTTCTCACAGGATCTGACGTTTGCACAATGGTAGCCATTTAGAAGCATCGCACTGAGAGGAGCGCTGAGGAGAACGACAGGGAAGGATTTTCTTCTTCTTCTTCTTCTTTTTCTTCTTTTTCATCCAGGTAGAGGGAGCGGCTCAGGAATGCAGCAGTGGCTCAGAAAGCAGACATCCTGATGGGTGGCAGATGTTGGAAAATATTTCAGTGCAACATGTTCACTTCAGCTGAGGAAATTTTCCAAATATACACGAACCCTCCCCAGTTCTCGTTTGTGTCTACAGAAGGCATTTTTATCTCCTGGCAAGTAGGAAAAAAACCTGTCTAATCTCACACAACGTGCCACTTCCGCATAACTTTCCCACATAGCTCCTGGAAATAAATCTCAATCGAGTGTATTTAATGAGAGGCCGAGCAGGACACGCCACACACCGCACAGGATGTGCTCACTGAAGTTTTACACATTGCTCACATGAAAGGCTTCTGAGGTCTACCTAATCACAAGGATGTGTGGCCAAAGGGTTTAAACACTTTCAGGGTGCTGTGTTTTTCTTTTTTCTCGCTCTTTCCCTTTCTGCTCCTTCCAAAAAAAGAAAATTTCCCTCCCTGTCTTTCATGGCTGGGAGGCTGCAGTGCAATCAGACTCATTTGTCTTGATAACCGAATGCAGCACACTTGGTTATGTAATGGCATCTGTACGTTATGTGAGCAGTGCTTTTGGTCAATGTAGAGACTTACAATTCCTCAGCCTTTACTATGTCAAAAAAGAATTCCATTTCCAAAAAGAGGGGAGTGTGGGTGAAATAACTGTGGTCTTCGAGCAAACACAGCACAAACCTGTAAAATCTATCGCTCTCTCTCACACAGGCGCCCCTGCAATTAAATTGCTCGGTGACTACCTCACTCCCTAAACCAAAAAATAAAGTGTTTATATGACAAAGCTATTAGCATTAAAGCCTCATCAAGCAACTACGTAATGCAGTGCAACCAGAAGCTAACAGGACTGAGAGTGGCCATTACAACCCGCTGGATGCTGCTGAGAGCTGATGTCAACGCTTTTACAGCTCTTTGCCCCCTCCATCTACAACCTCAGGTTAATGCTCACTGTTGTAAGCAACCCAGGAGCAAGGAGAAAGAAGGGTTGCATACAGATACTTGTTTCATAACCTACCATCTGCTGGACAAAGGAGGAAACAGCATGCTGTGTGTGAGTTCTGTCTAGACTAACACACCTGTTAAGACCTGCATGTTTTAAAGAGTTGTTGCTGTGAAATGTGTGTCTGAAAACTGACTCAACATCATAGGCATTATTGTAGCGCTGCTATTTTGCATAATACTCTCATGGTAAAAAGAATGATGTAAAAGGCACCCTTTTTTCCCCAGATCCTGACAGGGTGTGGGACCCTTTCACACAACGCAACAGCGGCAGTAAATATCTCCTGACACACCCACCAGATACCCTCTGGCAATTACATAAGAATACATGATGAGTGGGCTTAAGGGAAAATCCAAGTCAGTTCCCTCCCAGGGTGTTGGATTGTTTGGGATGTCCCAGAGGGACGCTGGCTACTGCCGTGATTATTAGCTCTAACAAGCCGCACATTGATGGGAGAGGCAGAGCTTAATTGTTGGGCGTCTCGAGTCTCAGACTAATGGATTTCTGCAATGAATCATCTCCAACTCTGTCAGCTGAGCTAACACTGGCATTTACTCCTCTTTCTATCGTTCGACATGGGCAGGCTAATGAGGTCACACAGTCAGGAGCTGTTTGTCTCCCAACACTGCAAGTTTGACATTAAGGGATAAATAGGCAGATGGTACTGAAAGCCCCTCTTATTGGCAGAAACATTCTTTTGTTGATTTTTCAAGAGGGTTTGCCTTTTGCTGAGGTGCCATTGTAAAAAAAAAAGAAAGAGAAGAATGTGAAAAGTGACTCAGAAAAAGGTCAGCACATTGTTGTTGGGTGTTGATCTTCAGCTAGCAGGTGAAATGAAGAGCCTACAGATGGAAAGTGTGGCTCCATGGTATGGGGGATTCACAGGCTAGTGTCCTTTAATGCCCCATCCATCTATCTCCCCTTATCCAGTTCAGGGTGGCGAGGGACTAGGGGCCATAGGGCAAGAGGTTAGTACACACTGGACCGATCACCAGTCTGTCACAGGGCTAACAGAGAGACAGACAACCAACCACACTCATGTATGGACAATTTAGAATCACTAGTTAACCTAACCCCACTAACTGCGTGTATTTAGACTGTGCAAGGAAGCTGGAGTACCTGAAAACATCCCACGCAGACACAGGGACAATGTGCAAACCCCACACAGATCAGGTGGTGGATTTGAACCCAGGACATTCTTGCTTTGTGGCAACAGTCCTAACTGCTGTCCACCAGATTAATGGGAGTGTTGCGTCACTCCCAGCTGTAAAATTTGAGCTAAATCAAACGTGGATGCAATGTGCAGCAAAGAAGAAAAATAAATGAATCACATTTCGACAGCACTACTTCTACATGTTTTAGAGGTATTTGGTAGATCACTAAATCTCACTAGATTTTGGGATTCTCAAAAGACTCTGTTTTCTTCTGTAAACCCAAACTCACCTGATGGTGCCATCATCACCTGTCACATGATTCCTTGTGTTTCTTCTCACTGAAAACACTGGTTGCACATGCTGAGGCTCATGCATTTGGGACCCGGTGGTTGTTAGCACAGACGAGCCAAGATACATGATCTGGTTATATGAAATTGTATTGAGCAATCTTTTGGCTGTTCCTTTTGGGGGTCACCAGAGCAGATCATCTGCATCCGTCGCATTCTGTTCTCTCACACCAACCATCTACATGTCATCCGTACAACAGTGGTTGTAGTAAGTAAGTATGGTTAAACCTACATAGTTTTTTGATGTTCATTATCACCTGTAAATCATTATTACATGCTATTCAATGCACCACCTAATTCCTGGGATTATAGTTTAATAAATCTATTAATATAAAGTCATGGAAATGGAAAATATGACAAGTTATCTAATAATCTTCTGAGAAAAATGATTTTGGGAGACACCTCAAGTCCTTAAAACTTTGTGAAGTGCTCCATCTGTTTAATCTTTAAAAATAGTCAGTGTCTCAGCTGGACGACCAAATATCTTTAGACCACATTGCAGATCGTCATACCAGCTGCAGGCATTTAAACGGAACGATTTCTCAAACAGAAACTGATTAGTGAAGAAACTTCTTTAAAAAATAGAAATCTATTGGACACTATTTCCCAAAAGCAGATGCTATAGACTTTAATGATCCATGCAGATATGCTCCTAATAGACATTAAAAACTTCAATGTGTGAAATATAAGTTCAGAGAAAATCAAGATAATTGAAATCTGCTCCACAATATCTAATGCAATAAAATAAAAATTCTTCTCGGCTAGCATTTAAAAGTGTGCTTTGAACTCCCGAGCAGCATTGGGCTGCAGGGTTTGCTGATGTTGCTGTGGAACACTAAGTGACAAGGATTAATGCATTTTCCAAGTCTTTTGTTTCCCCCATGCTGGGTAATTGCAGCTCAGTTTCCACCATTGTGAAGGGATAAGGGCTTGCAAGTCTTCAGTCGTTATATTGCCACCTACTTTCCCCTGTAAAACCATTTCTGATGTTTTTTCTGCATCTTTTGATCTCTGGAACTGACCACAGCTGTAGCATGGAAAAGTAGCTAATGAATGGTAGCAGTGACTTTAGGCTTCGTGGACAAAAAAGTTCCTGCGTTTCTCTGCTTTTCACAATTGGTAACTGGGTCAACACACAAAAATATAAAAAAACTGAGAAGAGACACGTATACGCTTAATAAATGCGGTCTTACAAGTAGCGCTCTTAATGCCAGCTCTTTCAGATAGAAAACACAGACTTCGAGTAGATTCGAAAAACTCCCATTCGAAAGCTTACAATCCCGTTTCATATTGCAGGCAAGGTGGGACTTTTAATGACATCCACAGGAACTCTTTCCAACAGAATACGCTTCAAAGTGCTTTAAACATTCTAACTACCTTGGCTTCTTTACATGCACAGGAGCAAGAGTCTCGCTGAGCTTCATCCTGCTGCGAGAACTCTATATACTCCCACTGAATTCATGACTATAAATGAGGTCTGAAATCTCGATAGGTATTATTAAAATGCCCGCATCACTCCAAATGCCAGTGCTGCACCAGTCTCCATCTTGCCTTTGATGGCTTTTAAAAACTTGAATTCCTTCACATGGAGCAGCATCTCCAACTTAACCACAACAGCCACGACAGCCAAAAGAAGGTTTAAACATGCCTGATCAGTAAAGTCAGTCAGCTGCCAACAATCACTTCGTAATTTAGTCCATGACCAGCACAAGTCTTTCAGCAGAGCTTTAGAGTGCCTAAGCAGAGATCTCTTCAAGACTAGCACTCCAATACAAGGTAATCACATAAACTCACCAGCAGCTGCATTAGGTTTAACTGTTTAATTGCTCATTTATGCAAATATCAGCCAATCAAAAGGCATCAAATCAGTGCATTTACACATGTAGACATACTCAAGATGACCTGAAGAAATTCAAATCGAGCATGAGAACAGGGGGAGAAAGTTTATTTAAATGACTTTGAACGTGGCATGGATGTTGGTGGGCTGGTCTGAGCATTTCAGAACTGCTCATTTCCTGGGATTTTGCCACAAAATCATCTCTAGGGTATATAGAGAAGAGTACAAAAAAGGCAACAGCAACAGCAATTCAAAATACCACTCATTACATACAAGGTATGCAGAAGAGCATCTCTGTTGAACCTTGAAGCAGATGGGCTACGGCAGCAGAAGACCACACTGGCTGCCATTCCTGTCAGCTAAGAAAAGGAAAGGCGCCTGCTGAAAGGCTTTCAGCAGAATAATGCATCCTGTCTTTTTCACCAGCAGCTAATGGATGTCAAAGAAAATTTCACCACCGACCCAGTTTGTATCCTTTAGCTCCTGCTCTTCCTCTGCAATGATTTTTTACAGTATGTCCCAATAGGTGTGTGCCTGTCTACCAGGTGTTCACCTTTGAGAGACCATCATAGGTCGCTGTCTAGAAACTTTTTGCATGTGCTTAAATATAGTCTCAAAAATGGTTTTAATATGCATATGCATTATTATTTCAAGAAGATGTAAATCTGCAAAGCTACATCCCACCAAATGCAGGACTAATGGTTCTTTTCCTGTCCACATGCCCAGTCTCCTTGAAAGATGACTAAAGTCCTAATTGCTTCTGTTGGTTAGGTGGGCACATTGAATGCTCATGTCTGTGCAAATAGGTTAATGCATTGTAAACTGTAAAGCACTTTGGATCTGTATAAACACAGTCCTTTTCATATTCTCTCTGCAATGAACAGGTTTACAGCTGGGAAATAAGAGTTTTGGGAAAATTGAAAAATCATAATGCTTGTGCACAGTTCCTAGACTGACGTGTAACAGAAAGTACAATCAGAAAGCACTCAGGATGATTTCACCACGATAACCCAGAACTGATACCAAAAGGATAACAGACATCAAGCATGCTCTGTTAGTTCAGACTGTCAGGTTGACATAAAACAGAGAAAGGGAACAAGTGAATCACCTCCTGCATACAACTTAACTGGGAATGTCTGTGGAGCGAGTCCAGAGACAAGATTTCTGGCCTGATTTTTATTTTTTATTCATATTCATGTGAACAGTGTTTCATTGTAATGGAGAGACACAGAATACCAATAAAATATTCAGAAAATAGCCCTGTTACATAGATGTTATAAATTGATTTGCATTTGTCATTGAGTGAAATAAGTATTTTATCCCCAAACAAAATATGACTTGGTAGTTGGTGGAGAAACCCTTGTTGGCACACGCAGCGAGATGTTTCTTGTATTTGACCACCAGGTTTGCACACATTTCAGGAGGGATGTTTGGGCCACTCCTCTTTACAGAAACTCTCTGAATACTTTAGGTTTTTTGACTGCTTTTAGCAACTTGAAGCTTCAGCTCCCTCCACAGATTTATATGGGACTGAGGTCTTGAGACTGGCTAAACTACTCTATGACCTTAATGTGCTTCTTCTTTAGACACTCTTTTTTTCTTTGGCGACATGTTTTGGGTCATTGTCATGCTGGAAGACACAGCCACAACACATCTTCAGTGTTCTGCCTGAGGAACATTGAAGGGAAGGAGGTTTTTGTTCAAAATTTTATGGTACATTGTCCCTTCCATTGGCCCGTGAATGCGCGAAAGTCATCCAGTGTCCATATTAGACTATGGGTCTTTGGGTCACGGCGACCTTGTAGTTGTCGCAAGATATCAGTCCATCAGTCCGTGTAGTTTTGGGCTGATCTACCACTTTCCTCATGATCATCCTCACCCCATGAGGTAAGATCTTGCATGGAGCTCCAAACTGAGGATGACTGATGGTAATTTTACATTTCTTCCAATTCTCTGTAACTGCAGCAGTCATCAACTTCTCATCAAGCTTCTTGCTGATGGACTTGTAGCCCTTTCCAGCCTTATGTCGGCCTACAATCTTTCCCCTGACATCCTTTGACAGCGCTTTGGTTTTGCCCATGTTTGTGAAGAGGTTGGAATGGAAAAAACTGATTCTGTGGACAGGTGTGCTTTATATATGTTATATGAGTATCTCGATATATAACAAGTATCTGTGATTCCCAAAAGGTGGATTCTGTTCATCTGAACACAGAATCAATCTTGTGGGATTTACTTACCTGGATGATTGAGCATACATCAAGTATCTGTGGCTGATAAATCAATTCTAATCTGTGTGCCATCTGAGCACACAGCCAATATGTGGGAGCCAGAATCCTGGCTGGGTTGTAGGTGATCAAATGCTATTATGCAATATGTGTTTTCAGGCTTTTTTTGGTTGATATTTTTTCTTTCTCCATAAAATGAAACTATCATAAAGACTAGAGAGCGTTGTTTTCTTTTTAAAGAGAGCAAACTTACAAATTCTGCAGGGGGTCAAATAATTATTTCCCCACTGTCCTCAGTATTTGTGACTGTTCAGAGGATGCAAGCTTATGTTGGTAAATGCTAAATTTCAACTTGTTTGGTTGTTTAACTATTAGTGACGTGGCTCTCATATCTTGTCTCCAGTTGTAGGAAGGTTTAGTCTAACATGACAGTATGACAAGAACTGTGAATTAATTAGGTGTGGAGTTATGCTATCCTTTTGCTCATGCTACATAAAATGTTTCTAGGGGTCACACTTTCAGAACTCTGTCAATGGGAGCCTTCAGGCACAGTGTATCCTTGAAAGTGGCTTAATATGGCTCTGTGCAAAATTACACTAAAGTACTCACACATAATTCCATCTTACAACATCTCTACATGCTGAAAAGGTAACGTCTGTTGACCAGAGAAAACTTGTAGTATTGCAAAATAAGTGTCTTCAGATTTCCCATTAGCTCTATGAGCTTGATAAAGAACAGACCACAGTAAATTATTACTGTAGGATGATCCAAAATGTCACATAATATATTTGGGGAAAGCAAATGGCCTTGATTAGTTGTACTTCTGTCCACTTGGAACACAAATAAGCTTAAAAGATTTCATTTAAAAATGTGAAGTACGCTTGCAAAACTTTGTAACTCTTAGGATGCACAATGTGCCATGCAAACATGTGTGACATCTGGCTCTTGAAGCATGACTTTATGCTTCAGTACCTGCCTTAGGTCACCACAGCAGAGCCATATCCCCGGAGCTGGTCTTGTTAAAAGAAAAACAGCTCAGCATGCAGTACAAGTCAGCCTTACCCATCAAATTAAGAAAAAATTAAGTGGGAACTGACTTCAGAAATTTCAAAGGCAATTTAGATAATATAGAGGCATTATTTCCAGTGCCTGTGCTATCCGCAGACTAAAAACAGCCTCAATTTCATTTTAACAGCAAGCAGCAACAAAGGCACAACTTTTGTGTGGTCACATTGAGTAACTTTATTGGGACAGAAAATTAAGAGAACTGCTAAAATAAAATAGATGGTAATTCAACACAAGCAGAGCTATGAGAAAAAACAAGGAACAGATGAGCCAGGAGCAGCCACTCTTTAGTACTGTACTGTAGCGGTAGTCTTTGGTACTGCTCAGACAACAGATCTTGAACAATTTCTAAATATTAGATTGTATACTGTACACAGTAGTGAAGGAGCTACAATGCAGCAACAGTGTACGGGGTATGAAATGATCTAATAAAGCACCACTATTTTTTGGTTGAAGGATAAAACACCCCTACCGGTTTTGTAAGGCAAGGCAAGGCAAGTTTATTTATATAGCACAATTCAACAACAAGGTGATTCAAAGTGCTTTACAGAGACATTAAAAACAAAAACAAATAAAAAGCACGATTTAAAATTGATTAAGACAAGCAAACAAACAAACAAACAAACAAACAAACAAACAAACAAACAAACAAACAAAACAGTATTTAAAATCAAAAATCAAAACAGTAGATAAAATCAGAACAGTAGATAAAATCAGAACAGTAGATAAAGTCAGTAGTTAAAATGTAAGTTTTGAAATTTAAGCTTAAAAGTGTGGATTTGGTGCTTTATTCAAAAGCAGCTGAGAACAGGTGAGTCTTCAACCTGGATTTAAATAAACTGAGTGTTTCAGCTGATCTGAGGCTTTCTGGGAGTTTGTTCCAGATATATGGAGCATAAAAGCTGAATGCAGCTTCTCCGTGTTTGGTTCTGACTCTGGGAACTGATAAAAAACCGGATCCAGATGACCTGAGGGATCTGGAAGGTTCATACTGGGTCAGGAGGTCACTGATGTATTTTGGTCCTAAACCATTCAGAGCTTTATAAACCAGCATCAGAACTTTAAAGTCTATCCTCTGACGGACAGGCAGCCAGTGTAAAGACCTCAGAGCTGGACTGATGTGGTCCACTTTTTTGGTCTTAGTGAGGACTCTAGCAGCAGAGTTCTGAATGAGCTGCAGTTGTCTGACTGATTTTTTAGGTAGACCTGTAAAGATGCTGTTACAGTAATCAAGCCTGCTAAAGATGAATGCATGGACTAGTTTTTCCAGGTCCTGTTGAGACATCAGATCTTTTATCCTTGAAATATTCTTGAGGTGATAGTAAGCCGATTTTGTTATTGTCTTAATGTGTTTTTCTAAGTTTAGGTCTGCATCCATCACTACACCCAAATTTCTCGCCTGGTTGGTGGTTTTTAGGTGTATAGATTGAAGTTCTCTGGTGACCTGTAATCGTTTTTCTTTGGCACCAAAGACTATTACTTCAGTTTTGTTTTTGTTTAGCTGCAGAAAATTGTGGCACAACCAGTCATTAATTTCCTCAATGCATTTACCAAGAGCCTGTACAGGGCCTCGGTCTCCTGGTGACATTGTGATATATATTTGTGTGTCATCTGCGTAGCTATGATAGTTTATTTTGTTGTTCTTTATAATCTGTGCCAGTGGGAGCATGTAGATGTTAAACAGAAGGGGTCCCAAGATGGAACCTTGGGGAACTCCACATGTGATACTTGTCTGCTCAGATGTGAAGTTACCTATTGATACAAAGTATTTCCTGTTTTCTAAGTATGTTTTGAACCAGTTTAGTACAGTTCCTGAAAGACCTGCCCAGTTCTCCAGTCGTTTGAGTAATATGTTGTGGTCAACTGTATCAAATGCTGCACTGAGATCCAGTAAAACTAAGACTGACATTTTTCCACTGTCTGTATTCAGACATATGTCATTAAACACTTTGGTCAGAGCGGTTTCAGTGCTGTGGTTCTGTCTAAAACCTGACTGGAAGGCATCATAGCAGTTATTCTGTGTTAAGAAGTAATTGAGCTGTTGAGAAACTGCTTTTTCAATGATCTTACTTAAAAATGGGAGGTTTGAGATCGGCCTGTAGTTATTCATTTGTGTCTTGTCAAGATTGTCCTTTTTCAGTATAGGTTTAATTACAGCAGTTTTTAGTGATTCTGGAAACACACCTGACGTTAAAGAAAAGTTTATGATCTGTAACAGGTCTGACTCCAAAGTCTTTGAGACCTTTTTGAAAAAACTTGTTGGCAGGACATCTAAACAGCAAGAGGAGGAGTTCAGTTGACCTAAGATGTCCTCCAGGTCTTTGTTGTTAATAGGGTGAAACTGTTTGATGGTGTTTAAACAGTTTTTTGGTGGACACAGTACATGTCCTGGATCTGCTGTTGATGTACCAATTGCTTGTCTAATCTTTTGGATTTTTTCTGTGAAGAATTTGGCAAAGTCATTGCAGGCCATGGTCGAATGAAGTTCAGCTGCCACTGACACAGGAGGGTTTGTTAGCCTGTCAACTGTAGAAAATAGGACCCGAGCGTTATGACTGTTTTTGGTGATGATGTCAGAGAAGTAGGACCTCCTTGCACTCCTCAGTTGTAAATTATAATTGTGAAGTTTCTCTTTATAGATGTCATAATGAACCTGGAGGTTTGTTTTTCTCCATCTGCGCTCAGCTTTCCTACACTCTCTTTTTTCATTTTTCACCAGTGTGGAGTTTCTCCATGGAGACTTCTTCCTTCCAGAGATAACCTTCACCTTGATGGGAGCAATAGTGTCCATTACATTTAACATTTTAGCATTGAAGCTAGTGACGAGCTCATTGACTGAACCTCTGGACAGGTCAGGTGTTAATGGGAAGACCTGGTTAAAGATCTCACTACTGTGTTCAGTTATACACCGTTTTGTGATCACTGCTGTTGATATATTTGTGTGGGCTGAGATTTTACTTTCAAAGAAAACACAGTAATGATCAGACAGGCCCACATCAGACACAGTAACCTTTGAAATGCTCAGGCCCTTGGAGATCAGTAGGTCAAGAGTGTGTCCTCTATTATGTGTGGCCTCTGTTACATGCTGAGTCAGCCCAAAGTTGCCCAGAGTGTTACTCAGGTCTTCAGTCCCTTTGTCCTGAGGGTTGTCCACATGGATGTTAAAATCCCCAACAATAATTACACAGTCGAAATCAACACAGATCACAGACAGCAGTTCACTGAGGTCATTAAAAAAGTCTGTGCAGTATTTGGGAGGCCTGTAAACATTAAGAAACACAACTTTGGATGGAGCCTTCAGCTGTAACGCCACATATTCAAAAGACTGAAAACTTCCAGTAGATAGCTGCTTACATTGAAATGATTCATTAAATAAGACGGCAACCCCTCCTCCTCTCCTGCTCACCCTGGCCTCACTGATAAAACTGTAGTTAGGAGGGGTCGACTCGATGAGAACAGCTCCACTGTTACTTTGGTCCAACCAAGTTTCAGTTAAAAACATAAAATCAAGGCTGTGCTCAGTGATTAAATCATTAATTAAAAATGTTTTCCCAGCTAAAGATCTAACGTTTAATAAAGCCAACTTAAGTGTTTTAGAGGTATTATTTGCCCCCTCGTGTTTGGGAGCAGTCTGTGGCACACAAGGTATGTTTACTACATTTAAAGATCTTTTAGAGTGCAGCTCTTTGTGTTTTGACCAGGCCACATGTCTCCTTCTGTCACCTAAAAGTACAGAAATTTTGAAACCTTCTAATAAACAGGGTCCCAGCTTCTCCTGGGAAAAGTCACCACTGTCATAATCCTCGCAGCGCGGACCCTCCACACATCACTTTGTGTAGGCTTTGTGCGCTAGTTAGCATAAAACACAATTAACGAATCATATCTTGTCTATTAAACTCAGGCAACTGGTGAGAAAAAAAGACAATCCGACTGTTTCTGATACATGTAGGCAGATTTTTTTTAAAAAACCTTTAGACAGAGCCAAGAGAGCTGTTAAAAACATGTTTTTTAGAAAGCATTTTCAGATCTGCAGCTGTAAAATTAAAAGCTGTAAGCCAAAACATTGCACAATGCTTCAGGCTGATAATGTTTACATGGCAAAGTGTATATAGACTTATCTGGATATGAGCGTGTGGTTCAAAACGTATGCCCAAATTTGAACAGGGATGCTAAAGTTGCACTACTCATTTGAAGCGAGGAAGCACAATCACTTGTGAGATCACCGCCCTTAACTGCAGAAGGGTGGAAAATGCGTCATCACAAGGCAGACATCAAAGGGTAGCCGTCCATCAGGGTTAACATCCAAAAAAAGGTTAGCAAGGGGTCATAAAAATACATCCATAAACATGGGCCCCACCAATGGGCTGCACGGTTAGTTATTACTGGCACACTGTTGTGTGGCAATAAACTAACATTAGGTAAGAATACAGAACATGGAGGCACCATATACGTAAGTACTTTTACACAGGGAGACACCCAGAGGTGTCAGGAAAAACAAGCATGTCAACATGAATTTTTATTAGTTGATGGAAAAACGAGACTAATGATCTTAGTGAAGCTTGACAGAAAGGAGAGCTGCTGAACTTCAAAGGTGACTGAGGAACAATTTTCTGGTTTCCAGAAGTTTTCACTTAAATGAACAGAGGGAGACACTGCTCAACGAGAGTGAAACAGGCATGAGTTCTTTTCTGCATTTTTTGGTTATTGTTAGTTTAGCTATTAATTAGCTTTGGAGTTTACGATTATATCACATGATCTCTACAAGCACCGTTTCTTTTGTTCAGTAGTTGCGGTCCTTTTATGAGTCATGTTTTGACTGTATCCGAAACGTGACCAAGTGTTGCTAGACACCAGGCTTGATACTCACCTTAAAGAAAAGTTGAGTCACCCCCTATTTCTTTACGTTTTGCTAGGAAAATGGAAGGTGGGTGCACCAAATTATTGAAACATGTGCAAACATGCATGGAAATACAGTACATAAGGCAACAACAGAGTTTGTACAATTCTAATGATTGTAAAAGTCAATAGTTTGCATGACCACGTTTATTCTTCAAGACAGCCTAAACTCTTTATCAGCTTGTCATTTCTTTGAGCAGTCTTCAGGAATAGTTGTCCAGGCTTCTTGAACGATATTCAAAGCTCCTCTTTGGATGTTGATTGGCTTTTGTTCCATTTCCTATCAAGACGATTCCACACTGCTTCACTGATGTTTGGTCCAGGCAGTGGGGAGGCCTGTCCATGACTGATGGCATTTTATTGTATTTGTGATGCGAAGGAAAACTTTTTCTGCACTTGCAGTGTGTTAGTCTTGCTGAAAAATGAAGCTACTGCCAAACAGACTCTTTTCAGATGGACCTGCTTTGCTGGATTTTTTTTTTCTTTTCGTTTCTTAAGGACTTTCACATACTGCTAATCTAGTTTTTTTCGTCCCCCACTTCTCCAGTTTCCTGAATTTCTGGGATTCGTTGAAAGGCTGCAGGTAACAAAGTGCTGAACGAGAGCATATAAAATTGGTTCTTTGTGATGTTATCAGTTGTGTGTAGACAACACTGGAGAATCCCTTGAGATTTTGGACAAAGTCAGCATTAAGTGGCTCTCTGAAGATAATAAGATACAAGGACTAGACTGAAAATTAGTGAAAAAGCCCATAAAAGCCTAAAAACTTAATACATTACTAATACATATTCAATACAAGTCATTTCTGGGCTTTTCCTGTTGTCCACCATATGGAAGCAAATTTACATTTTTCCACATTTAGAAACTAAATAAATTGCATTGAGCTTTTGTATTTTTGAGTGTTAAGTGCCCCTAGAATTTGAAGATTTAACATTATGCAAATTAAAAAAATTATTTTTTTTAAATCACAAACCCTCAAACAGCTGTCAAACAGCTACATCAGCAAACACTGTGATGGCCTGAGAGTTTTGTTTATAAGATTTTCTGTTAATAAAAAGATATTTTTATCTTTGCAGCATGAGAATTACACATAAAGGGGAAATAAGTATCATGAAAACCAACATTTCCAAACACTGATTTTATTTGACAAAACAGAAGTCCAGACAAATATAAAAACTGAATTTAAAAACACACCAATCCTAGTACAGATGATGGTTTTTAAAATAAATTCATTTCATAACAAAACATTTTTAACAGAACGTGATGTTATTAGCACATTTATTTTACTAACATATATATATATTTATATTGCTTTGAAATTAAAGTAATATCAAAATCCTAAATATCATCAGTGATTCACTTATGAAATCAGTCAGTATAAAAATAAAAACTGAAATGATTCTAAGTGCAAATAATAATACATTTCGTTAACAATTATTCTCGCTACTGAAAATGACCTATATACAAATACTGAAAAAGGACTAAAGTAAACTGACAGAAGACTGATGACTTCCTGTGACGTGTGCAGCGTCACAGCCTCAGTATCTGGATACTGTCATTCCAATCCCCCAGCTGTCAGCAGCATTAGCTGACTCATTTTCATCTCCACAGGCAGGGATATGAGAATAGCCGTCAGCTCTTTAAGAGCCCCCTCCTTAGTCATGCTGACCTCCGCACTTTCTTCAGTAATCCCCTCATTTATTCACTGATCCCTGCTGCTGTCACTGTGTTCATTAATAACAACACTGTCCACCACTGACTTCTACTGAACTTCATCTTTAGTCACTTTCGCGTCATTAGCGGGATCTTTGGCATCGTCGCAGCTCTTACCACATGGGATAGTTTTATTGTCTTCATCACTACTGTCTGTGATCTCTCCCTCCTCTTGCTCCTCATCCTCATCTCCTCTCTTTGCCTTTTTCTGTGGCGGGGGTTCCATCTCTTGGGCAGTTCTGCTGATGCTGGTTTCTCCTGTTGTGGGAGATCTTTGTGGCGATGGCGAAAATGGGGTCGCGGTTTCCTTCTCTTGGCCCACCTTGTCATTCTTTGTTGCAAAAGGAGCACAAGCTGATGCAGGTTCAGCTGAAACAATATAATCCCATTTTTATAAGGTGACTGCACACAGCTATTTCCTATAGTAAAACTCTAACAAGTTTAAACATGTACATGAGAGTCATGAGAGAAAAAGAGAAGCATTGGGAACACAGCTGGGGTCTTAATACAGGACAGGTTGGGGATGATGATGATGCCATTTGGCTCCATGTTGGTTCCCATCATGCCAAACTATTAGTTACGCAAATGCAAAAAAATCTATAAGCTAGTGTAAAACTAACAGTACAAATTTACATGTGTACTAAAATTATCCTTAAAGTTTTTAGCTGTGATGCAGTTCAGGAGCTCCTGATGGTGCTTTATTAAAAACAAACAAACAAACAAACAAATAAATAAATAAAATAACTGTAGCATATAAACTTTGAGTCTAATAGCTTATCTGTCCCAAGTTGAGTTGCAAAACTCACACACATAAAATGGTGTTCAGGCATTCTCAGAAACAACAACCATGTTTTTTAGTGAATTAAGCAAGGCACAAAGACGCACAAGAAACATGCAAAGGCAATGGGAATCTCAGTCTTGTGCAACCATCAATGTCAGTGCCTGAAGTTCACACTTGTGTTATGTTGAAAGCGATATGCAACAGTAACTAGATCTGACACCCAAGAGTGGTACTGCAACATTTCCAGTGAAGTGACCAGTGAGCTCAGCGTGACAGAAACTCAAAGATAACTGACTTTAACCTTTTGGCTACGTTGGGGCTGCAGACAGTACTTTCTAAGACTTTAACTCTTTACCAATGGTTTCTGTCATATTTCAGGTCTGTTTATAGAACAAAATAACTGAGTGTGCAACAGAAGTTAATGAGGATGGTCTCTGCCTATACAGCTACCCTCGGAAAAACCTGGGAACTATTTTAATGGTCACCAAACCACACCTTTATGGGAACAGGGGAGGCCGTCAAATGCCATTAAAGGTCAGGTGTTAAAGGTTAATAAGAAAAATAAATAAATCAGCGAAACAGGAGCAGGGTAAAAGTGATATCAGTGAGACCATAAATAAAAATACACCCTTAAGTGGCTGAATTCAGTTTAAACTGTCTGGCTGCACGGTGCATGCTTGGAGCCTGCCAGACAACCAACATTACTTCAGCAGATACAGTCGCTGCCACGCTGTCCAATTGCTTGTTATCATTTCCCGTCTAGCTTCACAGTCCATGGCATGTGTAATCATCAGTGTGTTTCTACAGCTAACCTTATAGGAAAACAGCGTGGTACCGAGGCCTTATCACTAAAAACACACACACGCACACACTCAGACTAAAAATTATCTCATTCGCCATTCGGCTAGTCTGGCTCTGACAGTAACTGTGATACTGTTTTTGTGTGGTCTTTTGTGATCATACCGAAAGTACTGCGATAACCACAGCTGGACCGAACTGTACACATCTCACAGGAACCAAACGGATGAGCGTGCTTTTCGTGACACGCTGTCCTGTTTTGACGCGACCGATTGTTCTCGACACTGAAAACCCAGCAGTAGTGGAAAGTGACGCAGGGGTGAGAAAAAGCACGGACTCATCTCCTGTTTTCTCGTCTATTCTCACTTCACAGCTTATGAGGTCAATCTTCAGCAATAAGCCATGTTTGATCCTCTTTCTGGCCACAATTGCAGTTGAGGTTAAGGTGGTGTAAGTGATGTTGAACAGAGCACGCTCATTTCCTTTTGGGTAGCATGTTGCCATAGTGAAAAATAAGGGAACAAAGTCTTAAAGCCTCAGCTGGAGAAACCAGGACATGATACAATGCTGCTGGAATCGGGGGAGTGGAGAGAGGTTGGCGTTTGGGGGCTACATAGTATTTGAACTCATTATATATTCATCCTGTTGTTTAGTTACTGAAAGCTGTTTGGAAATCAGCAGAAGAGCATGCATGCAGGGGGAAACCAAAACAAAACAGAAAGTTAGCCCTTTTTCTCATCTCATCTGAGATTAGGGTGGGTGTGTTTGTTTTTTTACCTGGTCCTTTCAGTGGATAGTCCTTCCAGTAATCTTTGAGTACAACATGCAGCACAGGATATTCAATCAGTGTTTTGTAGCTCAGGTTATCCCTCAGGCTCTTCTCAATGTCCAACTCATGATACCTATTTTAAATTAAATGAAAGCACAAAAGAGACCAAACGAGTGTTTACAACAAAGAGATGTCATGCAAAAATAAAGTCAGATCACAACTGTTGGAGCTCCTAAACTGGCAACTGCAGCTCTTTATTTCTCTTGTCGCCCGTGGCACAGTGACTGCTGACGATCATTAAAGGATTGATAGAGATTTGAGTCATGGCTTGGCAGAAAAACGAGATCCTGCTCAGTGCCTGTCTCGTGGGATGGAAACTGACTTTAGTTGAGAGTCGACGACATCTCTCAAGCACAGCTTTCTTACCGCTCCTTTAACCGTTTGCACTTGATGACATCAGCCTAGCTTTGTCTTAAAGTAGACCTGTGGCGCATTAGAGATGGTCATAAATCACCGATCTGAATAGTTGACTGGATTCTTGGAGACATGAGCTAGCAACACAGAGCCAGCTTAGGTTGCTGTCACCAAAACACAAGACATCACATGTGTACTGTCGAACCGTAACTGACTTAAGCCATTGTTTGTTTTGGAAAAATCACATGAAAATTAGATCCACCCAGGTATCCACCCACTACCCGCGCCAATCAAAACACTCTGCTATAATGTGACATTTACAGGTCATTAATGGAGATTATTATTATTATTATTATTATTATTATTACACATTATTTTACATATTAACAGCCACAGCACATTTTTCCTGGAGTAAAACAAAGTGACCTATCAGAGCAAAAGGAGAATCCAGTGTGAAAAGCCACAATGTGCAAGAAAGTAGCATACTGTGCACACCAAATAACTACTGTTTCCATGTCATTTATTTTTATGTCTTACTGATAAAGAGATTACTCTTAACGGATGGGGTTTTTTTTACATTTTTTGGGGGGGCTAAATTAAAACATACATGTTGGTAAACAACCATTTAAGAGGGGTAGCTGGCAAACAGAGAGAGTGGCTCCCTGCGGTGTTAAATCCTGGATATTCCTGAAAACAAGACCGGGTGGCTCAGCCAAGAGCGTGCACACATCTGGTCTCTATATAATGTTCTTGTGAATGAACAGAGGACACACTGATGTTCTCTTCAGGGAGGTTCCCATTGTTTTCCTTCTGCTGCCGAGTCCCATCAGCAAAGAGACAGCCGTGTAAAATGGGAAGGACATAGAGAAACTGCAAATATGACCACTGAATACATACACCAATCAGCCACAACATTAAAACCAACAACAGATGAGTCAAGCAACACTGACCACGCCGTCACACCGCAAATCTCTAGCTGGAAACCTTCGGGCCTGGTATTCATGTGGATTTGAACTCTGGGAAACACACCGAACACCCAAAAGTTGTTGCCTTACCCGGCAGAACAACACAACAAAATAAACTGGAGAAAGTCTTTAGGAACATGACAAAGAGCTCGAGGCATTGCAAGACCACGTGCAAGATTGAGATGTTTTGGGGATGGACGGCCATCGCAATATGAAACTGGAGGTTTTAAATGGGAACGATCTGTGTACTGTGATGTTGATAACTATTAGATTAAGATATAAATCTATTGCAAACACACAATTACACAAGTCCAGTTGCACAAGCGCTCTACAGAATAACACTGCTGTTAATTGTTAAGAAATTCTTATTGTTTGAACTGATGTTGACTCACAGGCTGCGGCTGGCTGCAGAAGGTTTCCAGGATTCCTCCAAAATTTTTTGACCTCAGTTATTTTTCCTCACACAATGACAATGTCCTTATATATTAGTGTTAACTGCTAAAAAGTAGGCACTCGGAAAAGAAAATGTGAATGCAAGTAAAAGTTGCAGCTGTTCCACCACATTGCTGATTTGACCTAAAAATAACCTATGGAAATGGTATCAATACTCTTAATAAAATACAGAATGCGTCATCAGATCAGACATGGAAACCAAACTATGTTGAAATCACACAACAGATCAGCACAAGCCGAACTCCATCAACTCTACCTCTGATGGTAAATCTCTTACCTTAGAGATGAATGATTTTTTTTTTTCCAATGATTTCCCGGAAATACACTGCTAAAAAATAAATAACTCAAAAATAGGACTCAGTAAAAAAAATACAGCAAGTACGTTGTATATTTTTAAGATACCTAGTCTCCATATTCCACTTTAAGTGCTCTACAATTTAAACAAATGGGATTCTGTAATTTTAAGGAAGCAGTGAATTGACATCATTTAAACATAGACACAAAAATAAGCCTAGAAGTCAGTCACTTTCCAAATTCAGAAGCACTACACGTTGCCAACAGCTCCACATTTTCTCCCGCACCAAAGGACTCAGCGTGCAGCACCTGTCCTTCTCGTCCTACTTCGGTTCACCTCATCATCATATTTTGTGTCACAATTTAATTGTTTAATTGTTTGCGTTTAACAAGGTTTGTGGCCTTGCCACATTTGTCACACACCGCATCTTGGCTGTTTGTGACTCTGCCTATGATCCTCAACTGAGTGAGTGCGCCCAGTGATGCATTTATACAGCCATATTTTGTATATCACTATGACAGGCGGAAGAAGTAGTTCCTACCAATCAGTCAGACAATTTCAATAATATAGTTACTTTCCATTGTGTTCCTGTTAATCATCAGAAACTACAAATTTACCTGAAATCACTAAAATACCGATATTTCAATATGACATTTGATTCTAGAACACACATTTCTGGCACTGGAAGAATCAATATTTCAGTAGCAGTCTGCACAACACTACTACCTGCATATTCTCACGACATGAGATAGGGAAGTATCGTGCACCAGGAAGAACCCAGGACCCACTGCACCAGCATAGGGTCCAAGGATTTCAAGGACAAAAGAGTGGAGACGAGTCCTGTGCTGGGAGACACAGCAAATCTTCTGGCAAAGGCACATGTTAATGTGCCATCCTGGAGGATTTGGACTGCCTGTACAATCTCTGTAGGGTCTTGCCTCATGCTAACAATAGTGCCATTGACTTTAGCCAAATGCAAAACTAGTGGGGTAAAAAAAGAGAAAGAAGTGAAAAAAAATGTTAGTGACCTCCATCTGTAAACTAAGATGTGCAAATCGGGCTCTTTCTTTTTGGGCTATAACACCAAAACACAATTTTAAAAAGCTGTTTTAATGTTAGGCTTTTTTATAATGTTGCTTTGGCATAAAAAAGACAAACATAATTCATATTTTGCCTACACATCCACATTCATAATTAGTTTGTATTTTCAGAGTAATTCTTTGTCAGAACTGCATAAAGTGTTATGGCTGTTAACTCTGGCTAATAGCTCTACCTTGATGTCCACATTCAGTACAGGTCAGCCAATCTCCTAGGCAACCATCCCTGTCCTACACTGGGTATTCATGAGGCCACACTTTATACACTTAATTGCACCTTTATTCCTTAATTTCAGGGTGTAACTACTCTTTAAGCCAGGTTTGGAAAAGTTTGCACTACAGAGGTTCAGTTTAAAAAGTAACACAAAACGGTTTCAGTGCAGACCTTCAAGCACCATGTGTCTGCCCATGTTCTCCCAAACAAAAAATACAGCAAATTTTACCAAAAGTGACAACTCAAGACAGTCAAACAGTGCTTTTTAACAAACACTATTTCACACTGTGTGTTTGTGTAAAAGCTGAAGTCACTTGAAAGATGAAAAATGTCATTATTACCTAATGAATACCTTATAAATGCCTTGCTGTTCAGCAACAGTGTCCTAAAACCAGCAGGAGACCTGAGGTAAGCATCTGCTGTGCAGAAACATACTTGAACGTAGCATTAGGGCAAGCCGAGGGAGAGCAGACAGAAAAGCTCCAGGGGACTAAGGAAAGCACTAGCCACAAATATGTGAGAAAAAGAACAGCTTCAACAGGACAGGAACATCACTGTCTTAAGGCAACAGCACAACACTGGTAAAAAAAAAAAAAAAAAATCCCTAAAAACCCAGAAAGCAGAAAAACACGGTTCGCTTTGTAAAAAGAGCATCTCCATTTTAGACATCAAGGATGCACCCCTGGCAGACTGAGAGGAAAGGCAGTGGTAAGGGAAAAGAGGAGAGGGCATCCCCAGGATCACACGGGAGAAATGACTAAAAAAAAATAAACATGAAAATAAAACAACCCCATAAACAAACATCAGAAATGTGTGAATGGTTCTCTTGATGCACATGGTCACCTTTCCAGTAAGAGGATGTGGGCTATACAAGCGCCAACTTATTTTAGCACAAGAACTCCTTTATTGGAGGTGGTTGATATTCCAGTAGACAACAAAAAACACGCAGTCATACCTTTTGTGTTAGACGTGGCAAATGACCACTAAGAAGCCATGACTACTTCTATCCATGACTTCATAACATTAATAACACTGTGTAAAATTAGGGGTTCTCCTCCAAGTCTGCATTATTCAGAAAGTAGAGGCTTATTTGTAGTTGAAATAATCCGACCTGATTTGGAACCTCTTAAACAAGACACAAGCGCAGATAGGGGCCTCTCTTCTCATTAAAGTAGAATCTGTTGACACAAGACTGAAATGCAAAACTGTACATAGTTAATAAGATAATTACCCTAAAAAATATATAATTTTCCCCTCTTCTATTCATTTAGAATTCTTTTAGATTCAAAACTGAAAATTGCACTCTGAATTAACAGACACTTAAAACACTGTTCTAGCAAATACTGAGGAGAGAATGTCAAATAAATTGATTTGTTCATGCTGCTCAGTTACTCATTACTAAAAACTGACTACTAAATGTGTATCAGGCCAAACGCTGTTAAAAGTCACGTATAAAACCTTTTGACAGAAATGATCTTATGCCAAAAATGACAAAAGTAGTGACTCATTTATATAAAAACTAAATCTCAGCAGGAAATTCCTGTGCTATTATTTCCACCTTGACATGATCACTTCATATGACGTGCCCCGCCCACCTAAACAGAACAGCCTTAGGGGAAAAAAACAAAAAACAAAAAAATGACTTTTGATACAATGATACTGGATACATTTATGCAAATATGTAATAAAGTAATGTTAAATGGAACATTACAATGTGTTGCTGCTGTAACATAACAAGTGCAATTTAAAGCATCATTGTAAAGAAAGAAAGGTTTTAAATGAACAAAGTTACGTAGCACACATTAGTCACACTTCTAGAAAGCACAGCTCCATCTCTAATTTGTTCTCTAAAAACTTCCTTTTGAATTTACTTTTATGTTTAGAACATCCACATCAGCTTTAAAGTAAGAAACTATGACACATCAACATGATTATTAAAGCTCTCGGCAGAACTCCACCATCATCTTCTGTGTCACTGCCATTCATAAAAAGTGTATCAATATTTTATTAGAACTATGATGCTTTATGCTTACAGATAAAACATACAGGGTGAATTTGATAATGTACCCTGCAACACTCCAAAAGTACTTCAGGAATGGTTTAAAGAATGCAAAAAAGAGCTCAAGGTGATGCAAGGGGTTCCCAATTCCCAAGCTTTCACTTTAATAAAGCTCTCGAATCATGTGCTAGAAAACCACGTGCAATCCATACGGACCCTGACTATCGTCTTACAAGGCTTCAAGTATGAGCTGCTGATAGAGGATTCAGAGTCCATGCCTGAGCAAGTCAGAGCTCTGATGGCTGCAGAGCACTGACTTTTCCTTGTTGTTATTATAGATGCTTGTTGCTGTCCCTGCTCTCTGTATTAGGTTTAAATAACATTAAGGTGGGACACAACTATGAATTTTAGAGTGGTTTATAGGTATATAACAAAGTGACTAGTAGACTATACTATACTGTAGTGCTGGGCGATATGGAAAAAATATTTATCACGATATGAATTCTTTTATATCACGATAACGATATATATCACGATATACCACCTGACCTGTGGTCATCTGGAAAGTATGCAGTCTGTAAACAGCGAGTGGAGAGGGTGCAGTCTTTGTTTTGAGTTACTGTAAAGCATGTCGCAAATCCGGGTGCACGTAAAGCAGCACCATGTCACAAAACCACAAGACGGAGTTTCTTTGCGAAAAATATAATTTTTTTATACTTTATATTCTCTTGCATAAAGTTAAGAGTATGTATCGTGAGAAGACAACACTAATATATTTGCCACAGGCTATTTAACCCCTTAAGACCTACCACAGAACCAAGTCCGAAAGAGCTTATCTTTACATTTTACATGCTGTAGTGCCATTTGTGGGAGCATTTCAAGTTGCTATACATCAATACAACCGTTATAGCCCAAAGTTTAATAATATGTATGCATTAAGTCCATAGTAACTACATAAATTGCAAAAAAGTGCAATAAACTACAAAAAATCTGAAAATCTTTTTTTTTGTTACATATATTTCTAGTTAGAGATATTTAAGAGGCTTATCCCTCAAAACTGTAAATACAAAAAAGTTGCACAAAATAGTTTCCAACCACGAGAAATTTATTTTGAGTGTCTTCATAGTTTTATTTTTGAGATACACAAATTTTTATATACCATAGGAAAAATGAAAATAAATAAATGCAAATTTGCAAAAACACAGCATGTGCATCAAAATAAACTATTTCCAACAGTGTAATTTGACTTCTAAGCATCCCAGAAACGATACAGAAAAGCATAAAGTCAAACATGACTTTTAAAAACACCAACATAGGCTTTGAAGCTAAAAAACTATATTTTCCGCGAAAATGACGTCACTTCCGGTTTCGGCCAGACAATGGCGGACATGTGATACTTCGCGCTGACTTATATTCCAACGTAGTATGTGTTATGAACAGCTGATCGGATCGGCAAAGCGTGTTTCTGGAATATTATGCTTTTGTTGCTGCAAGTCTGGAATATTATATTTTTGTTGCTGGAAGTGCTTTTTATGCAATTTTTGCAAAGCTATATGTGGAAGGAAACCGTGACCTAGGGCAAGCTAATGGAATAAGATGTAAGTACAACTCCTACGGTTTCATATGCAAAAAAAATTATTGCGCTATTTCACGTGGTTCCAGTACTACAGGGATTTAAAAATAGTTAGGGAAAACGGAGTGTGCCTGCTCCGACCAGTTGTAAAGGTTTAATGATATATTTTATGTAATAATTTATAAAATTAGGGTTAGAAACGATAGAAACGATAGAAGACAAATGGCACGATAGACACTTTTCTATCGTCCACACGATATATATCGTCATATCGCCCAGCACTACTATACTGTGCTACACTTTATGGAAATTTGTAATGGTTGGAAACTTACTGCTTTTATGAACTTAATGTAATACACTAGCTTGTACAAGGTTCACATTTTTGGCCTCAGAGATGAGAAGAATTTAAAACTATGCATTAAGGATAAAAAGGTAAGAGCTTGAAAGACACTCTTGGTAAATCTCTTATCCCTCTATATGCTTTTATAAAATTTAATTTATCTCCTGAGAAGAAGTGTGCAGCTGAACCTGCTGCTGCAAAGCAAAATGATGGTGTGTGTGTGTGTGTGTGTGTGTGTGTGTGTGTGTGTGTGTGTGTGTGTGTGTGTGTGTGTGTGTGTGTGAGACAAGAATGAAGGATGGGAAGTTTTATGATGTCTCATCTCAGCCAGGGGGCAAATATAATGAGCACCAAGGATCATCATTCACTTTGTCACTAAGTAGAAACGGAAGGCTGCCAAAGAGCCTAAAAGTAGGTGAGGCAAATGGGTGCTACCATCACCTCTCCCTGACACGTTCAAAAAATGAATGCACAATTTAAAAAAAAGAAAAAAAGAAGGCGCATACAAAACAAAAAGTATGCAAAGTGGAGAGAGCCTAAGTCTAAGAAGCAAATGTCAAATTTTTAAATAACTTAGCTAATTCACAGATGTAAAAAGAAAATTATCACCATATGCAAGCTGTGATCAAAAGATGCTGAGAACTTCTAAAATACTGGCAACCACCAGTGCTATCCCATAGCCTCGTCCTACAGTAGTAGATACACTTATGGTATCAATATGAAGCTCCTACGTCGTCTCGTTCTCGAGGTATCACTTTCACAAACTTAGGTGTGCGCGCCCGCTCGCTCACCTGGCAGGCTGACAACATTACACCATCAGCCTTTTACGGCTTAGGGGTAAAGATCAAAAACCCCTGACCAGATTTAAATTTGCCTAGTGTGACACTTTAGGTTGTTTTCTCATGGACTGTTTTCAGCATGCCTGCCGTGCCACCACTGTGTTGTTAACTCCCCTCGACATGAGTTTCTGTGATACCAGGTGAATTTCTCCCAGAGATTCTGTCTTGCTTCCCTCAAAAGCAAAGCAGAATACATCTGCATGAATGAGATAGGAGGCAAAGATGAAAATGCAGGAAAGAAAGATAGTGAAGATAGAGGAGTCTGAATATCTTAGGTCAATCAATCAAAAACAACAGAGTGCACAAGAGAGGTGACGAAGAAAGTAAAGGGCCACAGTGAAGAATCATGGATGTAGAGAGAGAGGAGATACAGAGGGGGATGCTAGGGATGGAGTGAAAGAGCATCTCACCTGACAGAGTTAGCCTTTCTTCCCTCCACTTTCATGAAAACTTTGACATGATCAAACCGAGCTTGCACATACATCTTCAACCTGAAAAACAAACTCAAATTAACACCAAGAATTAAACATATGGCCACAGTGACTAGCTTTAAGGTAGTGACGAAAAGGGTCAAAACACAAAGAGCTCATTGACTGAGTGTGGCACAGCAGTGATCCAAATGTACACTGGTATACTGACTGACATATGTATAGGCTCCCACTGAGGTTTCTATGCAAATTAAATCACTGTATGTACTGCCAACCACAGCACCTGAGCCTGCTGCGAACAGCTAGCCAATGGAACTTGAGTTGAAACCTCACTGGCTTGAAACTAGAAAGAGCCTGTGTATAAAAGATTGGCAAAGACTATGTCACGTATCTATTTAAAGAGCTGTACACCTCTACACAATGCTCTTGATGTGGATTTTGTAGTAAGGCACTGATCGCTGTTATCAGTATAAAGGTTAGGTCAGAGGAGTCAAATCACTGCTCTGTAAGAGGTTCAGATAAGAAATAGTGCAATCAAAGAAGCTGCCTTGTTCAAAGACTACTGTTCAGGATGGGAGAAACAAGAGCCTGGGAAATGGAAAAAAAAGAAAGAAAAGAAAGTAAAGCAAGAGCAAATGTATGTCAACGTGCGGAGACCCCGACCACATCCTGTGTTACTGAACTGTACTGAGCTGATCGATAACAAAGATCAGCACAGAAGATTACCTCTTGAAAAACAGCTTCTGTGTGCACGGAGATAAATTCAACTTATTAAAAGCTGCCAATCTATCCACTCTGAGAAACATGAGCATAGCTGTGACAAAGCACAGTAGCAGAAATCACCAGAGTGTTACAGGCAACCCATCTCATTCACATTCTACAGATAATTTTAATTAGATACAGTAATATTTATGAAACTTCCTGTGGAACGGTGAACTGTAGCTATCAAAGTCTTTTAATGAACATGAGCCTCCCAAGGCTTTCAGTTTCATTAAGGTTATGAGGGTTTACTACTAGAACTACAACCAGAACTGAACCCTGACTACACAAAAATGTAAAGCTTATATTAACTTTATCATCAGCAGTTTAAATTTGCTATTTAAAACACAGTGTGTCTAAGGTTTTCTAAAATTTGAATAAAGTCATTTTACTACCAGGCTGTCACTGTTGTCAGATGGTTGGAATGGCCCCAATGTCTGGACCATGATATAAATAAATGTTCTGTTGAACCTTTACAGTTTAAACGCAATGTAGTTGAGGAGTAAAACATGAACCTCAATTGCACATCAAAATGAAGACAGCAAGAGAGGCACATTCTGCTGCAGTCGGTCTAAATTAGAAACTACTGTTCACATCTGGATTGCTGAGCTGACTGAAGTAGCAGGCTCATGTACCTAGGTGATGTTGGTGGTGACCACCGGTTCCCTTTTCATAAGCAGTCTAAAAGGAAATCGATATTCACTCATTACCCAAAGATGTTTAGACTCAATGTGGGACAAAACCTGTAAGCACACCACTTGGTTTTAGTCATCCTCATTTTAGCTCATTGCTAGGATCATTTTTGAGCTCCTTTAGTCAACTTTTAGAAGCTGTCTATGTCCACCAAAACTACAGCCCATTTCTTTTCTTTTTTTCTGATCATCAGGACATTTTTAAAAGACTAATATCATTTCCTTTGTTTCCTTTCACCTGGAAATCACAAACAAAAACAGTAATGTGTGTGTGGGTTTTTTTTTTTTTTTTAAACAGTTAATATAATGGCCCAGAAATAGCAACTTTGTAATGATAGCTCTGCAGTGCAGCCTGTTTACATCATCTACCCAGGGTCCATTGTACAAGAAAAGTAATGATAGTTTTTGTAGATCAAAATAGGTATTAAGTATTGTCAGAGTTCAAAAAAATAATGAAAATAGTGAAAGCAGTTTTAAAAGCATGATTTATAGCAGGAGAGAGCTTTTACGGCGTATTAAGGCCCACAAGTCAAAACCATGGTTCTATTTGAACACAAGACTCTATTGTGCTGTTCTGCTGTAGCTGATTCAGATGCTTAATGTGACAGTTTACGAGACAATTTTGGGCAATGCAAAAATCTTGTATACAATGCATTACAATTTTGAAGCAGGTCAAATTGGATACTTGACATTAAACCATTAAGTATGAATGCCACCATCCACATTTCAACTATAATTACTGTGAATGATTCATTCGGCTTCCTTTTCTCCGCTCTCTTTCTCAACTATGAGAATCTACGAACAAAACACTACTTCAAACTCGCTGCCAACAATAAAAAGTGCTCATTAAAACTTTTCAAGAGAAAACAAAGGGCTGAGCAGCAGTCATTATCCCCGAACTTAGAGGTCTTCCAAGCCATACATCAAAGTGGTGTTAACTTCTAGGTCTATTATCACATTGTTAAGTTTTCTATTTTTATTCATGGGTTTAAAAAAAATAACTAAATAAATCGGTGTGAGCTGAATTTCTATTGCTGAATGAAACAGATTAGTTTATGATTTCCAGCTTTGCTGCAAGATAAAGCTGGAATTTTAGCAGATTTATAAAAATCAATAACGCTAAACACAAGTGTTCACATACTTGAAATTACTCCCAAGATAACAGAAATAGTTTTCACTTTACCGGCAAGTCACTAGTACTATTCCCAAATGAATCAATGCACAGTTGCTGCTTGTCCACACTGCCACAAAGCAAGGACAAAGTTTTATGTAGGAGCACATTCCAAAGCAAGGAAAGGTACTAACAGCTCATGGGAACTAGATTACTCGAATAATTGTCTACTAGGCTGGGCCATTGTAATTCAGTACTGTCAAAGTTGTCCCTTGACAACTGACAGGGAGTACTGACAGGAACCAGACAGAGAGAGCATATTTCTCCCACAATGGCTTCTCTTAATTGCTCCCCACTAAATCCAGAATCAAATTAAAAATCCGTCTCCTCACATACAAGGTCCTGAACTTTTAAACTTGTGGGTATTTAAAAGTAGAACAGAAGAGGCACAGCCTGCAGCCTTCATGCACCTCTTCTGTGGAACCAGCTCCCAGTTTGGCTTTAGGAGATAGACACCCTCTCTACGTTATTCATCTCTGGCTCTCCTGCACAGCGTGTATTTGTCCTGTCTTTCTCCCCCATTATTCCAAACTGGTTGTGACAGATGGCTGCCCCCCCCTCCCTAAGCCTGGTTCTGCTAGATGTTTGTTCCTGTTAAAACAGAGTATTTCCTTCCCACTGGCACCTAGTGCTTGCTCAAAAGGTCTGATTGCTGGGGTTTTCTCTGTATTACTGTAGGGTCTTTACCTTGTTGTAAGGTAAACAACTCTTGGTTGTAAGGTGTGATTGTTGTTGCGATTTTGTGCTATATAAATAAAACTGAATTTAATTATCCTACAGTTTTAAATGTGTACACAATAGGTACACATAAACATGTTGGTTTTCCTGTTGTAATGATGAAACTTTAATTACAGACACATTTCCGTGTGGCTCTGTTAGTGTCTCAACCTTCACTTAGAAGTGGTTTCTTTTTACAGACTCAGTTTTTTGAAGAAATGTTTAGAGCTTTTACATCATTTTTCAAATAAATATCTCAGCTTCTAAAAACAAACTGAAGAAAAAAAAAACCACATGTTCTGTTTTCAAATGTGAGGGGGGAAAGCTCACTTCTGACGTGTGACAGGGTCCGACTCTGTAGGGTGAATATAAGCAGTCAAGATCTGCTTCAAGGTTTGTTTGTCAGACACCCTGCAACAAAAATAGGCATCGTTAATAGAGAGGCAAATGCAAGAGAAAATAAAGGATCAATAATGGTCCCAACTTCAATTCAATATCAACACACTTTGGTTTCAGGGCACACTTAAACGCTAAGAGTTTCGAAGAAACTTTTATGATACACTATTCAAGAAATCTAATTATTACTTGATTACTCACCTCCTCTGAGTGAACTCTGAACTGCTCTGAGGAAATATGAGCTTCAGGTGCCACAGAAACAGTTTTTCTCTAGAAGAGACAGAAATGCACATTTTTATTTGCAGCTCATCAAAAACAGTGTTTTCAGATAAGGTTATTGTTATTCTCACTGTACTCAATTCACAGTCAAACACAAATGCCCTTGTTTAATTTCAGAGCACAACATGGACACGGCTCTAATCTGTCCAAGACAATACATCTGGCTGCTTCCAAGATCCTGTCCATCTGTGTGACTGCGTGCAAATGAAAAAACACAAAAAAAGAAGAAAAAAAACATAGTCACCATGGAAACCGTGACATATACACTCAATACTAGGACACCAGCTGGCCAATATCGCATAATAATCACTTCTTCTGGGGTAATGCTTTGGGCAGTAACTGTTAAATGTGGTCGGGTTTTCTGGGTTGCTGGGTGTGCTCTACAACCAAACAATCATTCCCTAAGCAGCTGCAGTATTCTACTACTGCCGTCAGATAAAGCCAACAAAATGTAATACATCAAACCGTTTGGGAGATAAGAATAACATGATGTATGATGATCTATTCCTTAGTAATCTCTTACAGAATCTTTTGGTGGATTCACAACACTTAATATTCCACATAGCTATTTCGTCAAACTATAGCAGCCCATACACCAAGTGATCATCATAAAATAAATATAATGCTGCAGAGGAAGAAAGGACTAGAATAAAACCTAATGGCACAAGCAGCGGCATGCTGTTCTCTCCAGAGTCATGCCACAGAATAGTGAGTGCTAAACCTAACTACAAGGACTTGTGTTAACCAAGACCACAGAGTTTGCCATGACAGGGTGGAGCTGAATCATCAAACACTTCTACAGCAAAGCAGAGGACTAAGGCCTTAACAGATCTTAAGAATGAAGATGAAACATTACCCTCAAAAAGTCCCAAAGCATAATTGTAAGGAAAGCAAAGGAGACCTTGTTATTAGGGCTTTGGTACTCACCAAGATTGACTTGGAGCACATCATGGAGGTTTGTTTTTGTTACGAGCACCATCAGTGCACCAGCACATGCATCAACCTCCTATTGTCTGCCACTCTCATCAACCTGCTCTTTCCTCTGATGTATTCCTACCTGAGTGGCTGCAGAAGGCTTACTCGCAACCGTATAAAGCCAGTGAAGCTATAGCATGGAGGTTGGTAAGTGGTGTCTTGATCCCTCTTATTTCCTCCCTCATCTCCATCACCAACAGCATCATCCCTCTGCTGGTTTTGCAGTTTCTGTTTATTAATAACAAGTTGAGGGGGGAGTTACCAGCAGCCCTATACAAGTAATTCTAATACTTTAGCCTACTGATATTAGCTTAGGGGAGAAGCCAGAATCTGACGGTTTGTAGTCTTATTCCTGTTATTGTTTCTTTTTGCTGGGCCTCCCATCGCCCGTATTTGTATTGTTTGTTATTGTTGTTGTTATTTGTAACTAGCTATATTTTCAATATTGTAGGATTTTATATGTTAGGTTAATTTGAGCCACAGATGTAGGCACCTTAACAGTTTTAATCACCAAACTGCTGGGCTTAGGGGTTGCTCTTGGTTGGCAGTGATGACAGGAGCTATTGACAGTGGTTTAAGAGAGGGTTATCTACAAAGCTTATCACTGCTCAGGGATAAATAAAGGCCATCTTACTGCATACTGTCATGTTATGACCTTTTGGCCAGATTGTCCACTCAATTTCAGAACAACGAAAGCTCAGTTTTAAAGCCAAGCCAGAGAGATTAAACCATCTAGAAAAAAGCCAGCATAAACAGTGTACTGTCAGTGTAGAGGATGGAAGTCGTCCAGGAAAACTTATGAAACATCTGCTGACATCTGGTTGAATTCATTGTGTACATCCACAAAAAGCAGTAAACCTCAGAGCAGCAGCAGCCCAGATGATCACCAGCCTGTAGACTAAGAAAATCTACTGAGCCATTACATTATTAATTAAAGAAGTTGATACAGTACTTCAACTTTTACTGGAGTATTTTTTAACAGTAGTATCTGTACTTCTACTCAAGTACAGAATGTCTGTACTTTTGCCACCTTTGTACAAAATAGAATGAATAATGCATTCTACTGTGTCCAAATATGAGAGCTTCAGCTCACAATGGGTTCACAGCTGAGCAGTTCACTTGCTGAAGACGCATAGGTGAGTGACAGATAAAACAGGAGAATATTATGATTGTAGACTAAACTCTCCATAGGTAAATGAAATGATGTTCTGTGAACAGGATAAATATTTAAATGAAAGTAAAGCGGAACTTGAGCTAGTCTGTCAGTTAAACCCAGAACACAGTATAAATTTGTATTTTCAGAGGTAGGAATGAGGAAAATACAAGTTCACTACATTTTATTTGACCATATTTCAATAGTAACAATGCAACTAGCCTAACAACAAAATTTTGGTCAAATAAATAAATTAGTAGTAAATTAGTAAATATTTAAACAAACGGTATATTTGGGAAAATGTCCAAACCACTGACATGTCCTGCTAACTAAAAATCCAGGCAGTGTTCTGTTGTCGGGGTCCACATGGTAGCATTATACCATAGATGGCTTTTTTCTCCCCAATGCAAACAGAAACAGCATAAGGAAAAAAAACAAAAAGAGCAAATGTGTGTATTTATACGTGCGCACAACACTGAGTAAAAGGTTGGTATGAATTTTCGCTTGGTTGTAAGGTGTGGGGTAAAGTGAAGGCCCCAGCAGACAGGAAGACAATGGACTGGGCGGTGATTTCCTACTTTGGAAGGCATCTAAGAAATCCACCCCCTTATTCAAAGAAATTTATGTGTTTGCTTAGTTTGGGCCAAGTTTCTTGTTTAGTGCGTCAGACTGACTTGCACAAGTGTCTATGTGTTTCCATGTGCAAGCAAATGAGGGTGGAGCACCAGGTGTGATGCCATTACTCTGTCATTATGGCAAATGGAAATCATGTCTTTCAATGGAAAAGAGGCTTGCCCAAATATGCAGGCAATTGGGTCAGGCCAGGCCAAAATGCATACCTGGGAAAGGTGCCATCATTATTAATCACACACACAAAAAACGAAAACTGGAAAGGGCTGCATATAAAAGTCAAAATCGATCACGCTACCTAGACCTTTAACAGTTTTTACTGATAGCACTTGAACAAGACTTTGAGTTTTTAACATGATCCAACAAAGCCTATGACCTAATCTGGGAGTAAAACAGCAAACTCATAATTCAGATTCAACTTACTTTATTCTCACTCTGAAAACTCACCGCCTTGGCAAAAAGTGTCTTTAAAAAAAGAAACTGATATGATATTCAACTGTCTGAGTAGCAAAGACAGATGGAAGCCTCATTTCTTGACACTTTCCCACTAGTGACCATTTCCTTGTTCTAAATTGGCAGCACAATAGCAGATCTTTCCCTCACTAGGCTACAAAACAAAAATATGGAGGGGGAGAAAAAAAAAAGAAAGAAAAAAAAAATCAAACCCCAATGGCCATTCAACAGAAAGCACCAGTTGACAAGACAGAGAGCTACAACACTTCAGGTGAGCAAATAATTGGAGGATTTTTTTTCCCCTTTGCTCACATTAATTTTTGTGAACAGACAGTCACTCCAACTAATCACTGAATTGAATCTTTGCCTTGAAGAATACCATAAATACATAATGTGTGTGATGTGTATATAATAATGTGTGGCCTTATAATCACTCTGGGGTTAGTTTGATCCTGTGTTTTTATTCTTTTTAAACTTGTTTTTATATGAAAACCCACTAAGCAGCATAATGCACGAAACAGACAATCCAATAATCAGGTCCACTTTATGCATTAATTGGCAAGGTTTGAAAAGAAAGGTCCTGTTTCACATAACTATAATAGTCCCTATGACTGCACTAAGCTAATATAGCAAGCTTACTTTTCAACAGTTTATGTTGTACAAACTAGTATGTTTTAAGCATACTGAACCTTTGTGTATTTGAGGTTTGGCTACTGCTTTATACAGAGTCTGAGCAATTGTCCTGATGTGTGGAGGATACTACGAATGAAAGCATGATCAGGGGGAGATGGATAAATTCATTAACCAGAGCACACACTGTTGGTTTAGTAAGTGATTGGTGTTGTGTGTGCTATCCACAGCAGTGAGCAGAAACCCTGACTGGTGGTCTGGCAGTCGCAGCAGAAATCCATCTGGCTGGATTAAGGACTGGACCGATCCAACAAAAATGTCACTACACGTGAAACCATGTGTGCTGTGTTTCTGATGGTCAGAGGCAGATGCCAGGATTTGAGTGGCAAGTGGGTGCTAGTAAAATTAGATGACAGGATTGTGGGGACTGTCTATTAAGATACAAAAACTAAAGTCAGAATTCAAAGCGATAGTTGTGTCCGCAACCTCAAAGGGTGGAGTGACAGAGCGGCTGATGGAAAGAAGGCAAAGAAGAGAAAGATTACATGCAGCTGCATCATAAGTGTTCTTATTCGAGTCTCTTACACTCTAGCTGTTTGACAACACTGCACAGGACTAACCTTCCTGAAAAGTCATGAACAGAAACATGTTAACAGGTACAGGCCAGACTTTGAGTGTGACTTTGGCTTATGTTAATCTTAAATCTGACACAAAGGACAAAATGTGAATCACCCTGTTGGTGTTGCGATAGGCTGCTAGTAAGAAATGCCCAATAAAACAATTTAAAGCTGATTCTTTATCCAGTTGTCTGTTATATATAGACACAACGCTGGCTTATCTCTCGAGATAGGTGCCCTTTTTATTTACTTATTTTTGTTGTCTTTTTAATGACGTCAGTGTTGCATGGTCTAACAAACAAACGTGCATGAAAATGGTCAGGTACAAGGACTGAACTGAAAAATGAAACATTTTTAAAGACCTTCAGACAGTCTGGTGACTTATTGTTCAAGACTACGATTACAAGAAGGTCTAGCTCCTTGGAATCACAATATAACAAAATGGCAGGTGGCTCAAAACCTTACACAGTGTGTGTGCGTGTGTGTTTGTTAATAGTTTCATTTATAAACAGGAATGATCGCAATAATAACCGAGTTCTGATGGCAAAGTACAAAACTATGTGAATAACGAGTGAACGCATGTAAAGCTTTTTACCCAAATTCAACATTTTACCCAAATGCAAGTTTTTCATGTCACCTGCATCTATAGCACAATCGAGTTTGTGGTCAATTTGCATTTTGGAATTTTGCCCCTAGTCAAGAGACTGATGTGTGGCCCTCGGATATGCGGCCAACTGTGATGACAGTGTTTGTAACAGTGATGCAGCTTGCCATTCTGATGTAAGGTTTGCCTCGGATGGCGGCAGGCACAGATTCTGCTCTGTATCAAGCCAAGCCAGCCAAAAAGCTGTCTGTTGGAGTCTAAAAAAACACTGACTAAAGCTGCTGCTGATTGTTTCACTTGAACTTGGAAAGCACAAGTGGTAATGCAAATGAGAGTGAAGTGATGAATAGTCGTCCCCCGCCATGAAATCCTGCTTTAATCCATTTGTGTACTCATTCATCACATGCAATGGCTCACACACCACTTGGGTTTCTGCTAACCTGCGATGAATATCACTGCCACATTACGGCATTTTCAAAATTGCATTAATTGGTCTAATAGAGTTACTAAAATTACAGCCCTTTTCCATAGTCTCAGTGTGGCAAAATTCAGCTGCGACATGTTCTGCATGTGAATTTCCACTGCACCTTCACAGCAAGGGATCAGTGATATTTTCACTGTGCTCGAGATAAACGGCAAACAACTGCTTTATCCCGCTGAGAGCCAAGTCATCACCGGCATTACTAACCAGAGAGTAAGTTTAACCCTAGGCAATCATAATATGTATATTTTGTTTTTTAGTGCTGGCAATCGGGAACAAAGAAAATTATTCTTCTAACTGGGACTTTTTTGTTTTTTCAAAAACACAAAAAGAAAGAGACTGTTTTGCCATTCCCCAAGTATAGGGATACCACCAATGGTAAATTAGACCTCTGAGGGATAAAAAACTACCTCCACTACTCATAGTTTACACGTGATGTCACATCATTAGACGAACATCCACCCGCATAGCAAGAAAAAAGTCTTTTTGCTGCCTGACAGTTACAGTCATTGTAAAAACAAAGTACACTCACTTCAAACTCGTTTTCTTGTTTCAGGATATAGTAAAAATATCAGGTCTTAAAATTACAGAAATACAACCTCAGATGAAATAGAAATTGTGACATATAACACCATGTCATTAATTAATTTAAAAAGTCAAAATGCAGAAGTACTGCATGAAAAACTAAGTACACCCTTACTGCTTCCATAAAAATTAAGAGGATAATTAGCATCCAGGTGCATTTTAATCAAATGGACTTGAGTAACTGATCATCAGCAAGTGTGAGCACCTATATAAAAGGTAGTTTGCTGCTCGTGAGCATTCAGGTGTGTGTTCATACAATGCCATCAATGATCTTAAAGAATAAATTGTTGCTGCTCATCAATCTGAGAGAGGTCATAAAGTCCACCGTTGTACAGTGAGAAGTATTATGTGTGAAACATTCATCACAGTAAATCCTACCAGGGGCAAATTCACCCCAAGGTCAGACTATACAATGCTCAGAGAAATTCCAGAACACCCAAGTGCTACATCAAAAACAATAAAAACAGGTATGGCTTGTTGGGAGAACGCCTCTTCAATCTAAAGAGGACTAGATTTTTTTATGAACTATTATATCTTTTATTAATAACAGGTTTATTTTTTTCAGTTTTAATTAAATAAAAATGCCAGGGAGTTTTTAATACGATACACCATCGAGCCACTCAACTTAACTGATCACAAAGAGTATAGCACTGCATGCAAACAAACCCTGGCATGCAGTGCGGTGGTTATATCGGGCCAATCATTCTTTCTCCACAGTAACTCAGGTTATCATTGATAGGTCAGTTACACTGGACTTGGTTTATAATTAGATTTAAGTCATATAACCTTTCAAAGTATTGCTGTTCCAGACAACTGACTACTGTGACCCTCACCCTCATGTCCTTCACCTCCCAGACAGCAGCATAATTAACCCACCCAGAACAAAAACAGTCTGTACTTTGGTGCACTTTCATCTTACTAGCTCTGCAACAGCAGGGATGTTTTCCCTGGTAATGTTGGGTGGAGGAATACCAGAGCTGCTTAAAACTATCTTAACAATATCTAAAGTTGCTTGAGCTTACAACTCCTCAGGAGCCTGCACACTATTGTCACACAATAACATTTAAATTTAAAAATAAAATCTGCAATTTCCATCCACCTTTCCACTTCCTGTCATATGAAGTAAACCCAGCAAGTGCTCCAGCTCAGTTGAGCATTTCGTTTACGCTGCATAGCACGTCACCAGCGGCTCATATGTACTTCTTGTGTGCTTTCGTTCTCTGGTTGTCTTTTGTTTTTGTCTGAACTGCTGAAATTGCTTTGTTTACATGTTTAACCAGAAGTTTTCTACATATTTTGTAAAGTACTGTGCTTGTTGAAGGTCGTTGGCTGCTCTGGCACTCTGGCTAATCTCGTCATTGTGCATGATGCACAATATTGCACTTTTAAATCACACGAAAATTACCAGCAATATCACGGACAATATGGTTTGGAATGAACTAAATAATTGTTTGAAACCGGTGTGAGTAGACAAATCTTTGGATTTTTTGGCAAGGTGGAATAGAGTTTTCCCTTCAGTGGCTTGAAAAAAATCAGTTCTATCACTGAAAATAACAATAGCATGAAGGTCTTTTTGCCATCAAATTACAGCTGTGGATCTGTCTATGGATCTCGTCAAATCATCAGTAGAATAACACTTAGTATTATGTTGTTGTTGTTTTACATTCCCAGAGATAACTTCATAACCATCAATTTAACTTCCAATCATGCTACAGCCACACTGAGGAAAACAGTGGGTGGAGACCATGGCATGACCAAAACTTAAGCAAGTGTACAATGATGTAATTGCTGCAAGATGGTGACTTAAGTGCAAAATAACATAGGCACTTGGCAACTTTTCATTTATATATGATTATAACCAGAATACAACCTGTTCAGTTGAGTGACCTATTGCAAAGAGATGAGTCACAGACGAAGGAAAGACGAAGGACTGGTTGTACGAAAAGCAGTAACAGACAAGAAGCACCCAGAGAGTGCAAACCTCAGCCAAAACAGCTCACTTTCTGGGAATCATTTTCTTTTAAGAGAATAGCATTATCTTTTTATACATTCATTTGTTTTCTTTGTTCTTTTCATACAAACCGTAACAAAAATTGTAATGCATTAAAAACAAGCGCAAAGTGCAGGCTTTTATTTTATAGGAGTAGTTCATAGAGAAGAGAGTGGATATTGATTAATATATAATCTATTAAAAATAAATAAATAAATAACCAGCCGGTTCATTCGCTTTTCTCTTGACAACACTTTCTTTAAAGACATAACACATTTTGGGGTCAACTTGAAAGAAAGGCAGACCTGAAATGTAAAATGACATTTATATACACAATATAATACATAATATACACAAACGTAGGCAGTGAAATTTTAAGCATAGTTCTAAAGTTCAAAGACATTTTTTCTAAGTTTGACATTATTTGACCTTGAAGCGGTCATATTTGGATCCCCTCCATTCTCCACATGACCCTATGTTGTCAGTACAAACAATGGCAGTCAGAAAGAGCAAGTTTTAAAGCTCTATATAGCACTGTTATCACTTTGACCTTCAGATCAATCTATGGACCTTAAAGGAGGTCGTCAGAGGTCAAATGTGACACAAGATTGAAATATTTATACAATACTTTCTATATGTTATTAGAATTCATTCGAAACTTTTCGAGCCATCATGTTTACAGACACATGAGCTGCCAAAATCAACCTCCTTGGTGAAGATAAAAATGGTAAAGGAGCAAGAGTATGCTAAGTAATTTGAATTTACTTTTTTAACGCAATTAAAAAAAAATAAAAAATAAACAGCACAAGAACCAAACTGTAAGATATGCCAAGCATTCAAAATACCTTTATAGTCCATTAACTGAGTCTACAGCACATATGGGATACCACTGCTTTCGTCTACAAAGCTATTATGTTATCTTCTACTGTCAATAAGAAGCACTTCATTTTGGATTTCACTGTTCAACACCTGTCAATAACTGGGAGCAAATACAGGACCACTCTCACCCAGAAAGCTGGGTTAATTAAGGCTGATTCCCCAACCCAATATATGGGAAAGTAATACACAGGGCATGAAAACTGCTGCAGCTCATATTACTAATTATCCCAAGTTATTATAGAAATATTTTCAGTTATTACATGCAATAACTGCTTCTGCAATGTGTTGTCCAGTCCACTCAAGTCATCTATGAGGAAAATTCTCTGACCCGCCAGGCTGAGACTGTAGAACACATAATTCTATCCTAATACAACTACACCCAGTGTTCTGCCAGATGCCAGCTACTACCCTCTAAGGACTGGAGTGAGAGGCAGCCTAAAGTTTTTTCTTTACTGTTCTTGCCTTGTTTTTTAAATTAGTCATTGGGTAAGAGGTGGAAAGAAAGTAGCTGCACAGCCATTATTCTGCATACAAACATTTAATCAAAAAGACACGTGCTCCCAAGCTCACACTCACCACATATACATGTACACTCACACGTACACACACCACCGCCAGGCATGAAAACCCTCCAGTCAGCTGTATGCCAGTAATGATCCTTCTCTGGCACTGTGAGTGCGTAGCATGAATATGTCGCTAACCAGCTGCACTCACACTGTTCACACATCTGCTTTTTATATTATGTACTTGGTACATTCTGAAACAAATTCTCTCTCAGCCCTTCGCCATTTATTTATTATATACCTTTACCCCAACCCTTGTGTCTATTTGGTAGCGTGTAAATGGTGCAGTGTTGCGGTTAGTTGAAAAATCTAGTGAGACATAGTTAAACAAACTAGACTAAACAAAGAAAAGCGGTGCTGCTGGCTGGTGATTCCTCTACTGATGCTAGGCTAACAGAGGGATAAAAATATATCATATCTTAATCCTTCAGATAAAAATTTGTGCAAACAAAAAAAACCTAAAACAGACATTCTAATAAAACTTTCAGTCAACATCTGACAACTGTTGAACTGAACACACAGAGTATGAAGCTGGAGTCTACCACAAGAACCTGACAAAGTTGTCTCACCCTGTGATGTGCTCACTTAAATCAGCACCTGCAGAACACCAGACACAGACATGACAGAGCAGTCGACTTTACGGATGGAAAAGAGGGTGGTGAAAGGGAAAGTAACAACATAAAACCAGCTGGAGGGAATGACAAAGGTTTCTTTTAGTGGCAATCCTGATTGGCACCTAATGTTGTCCCTGGGCATTTCAAGACTCGTAAAACTTTAATGTGCAGTTCAATAACAATTTCCCCCCCTCTTCCACTTCTTTATTCTTCCACTGTGGGATTAGAGAGCCAGGGCCAAACCTCAAAGAAATTGCAAAATGAGTGGCACAAGGTTGTCCAGGGAGTTAGAATAGCTGCCAAAAATGACAAGACAACCAGCGCATTTGAACAAATTTGACCAAAAAAACCCAAAACAAAAACCCCTATATACACACTATTTCAGTGTCTAAAGAAAACAATAAAACCTTCGTGTCTAAATAACTGCAAGTCTGCAATATTAACTAAGCTGAGACTTTTCTGAAAGTCTCCTTGCATGCCATTTGGTTTTGGTTTTCCACTGTGCAAAGCACATCGTACCTGGCAAAAGATTTTTTTGGTACTGCTTCAGTCGAGATTCTAAACCATGTAAGCCAGAACTAAAAGGTAACATGTAAACACTGCAGGCTGCTGACAGGCCAGAAAGAAGCGATATATGTGCAACATAGGATGTGCAACATGGGACATGAAATTACTCAAACCTTCCAGTTTTTTCCTTTTAGCAGTCTTTTTTTCTCAGTTCCTTCAGCCTTTACAAGGATTTTGATGCGATCCTACCATGCCCCTAAACAGGAATGGGTACTATGTAAATTACTGAGTCGAGTTGAGCCGTGTCATGCAATAGAAACTGGGCAAGAATGGAAAAAATTAACTGCAAGGTGTCCACCAGCATGGACTATGATGCCACTGATTCTCTGCAACAAGCTGGCATGTGTGTCTGTGTGTCTGGCAAGCTCTAACATCATGGTAATCATCTCAGCTCATGTCCCATTTAGTATATTATAAACTCCTTTATTAACGATTTAAGGACTCTCATGGGGAATGAATCTTTCATACACATGGTTAGAGATTCAGGATTCATCACCATGCACAAGACTGCCATGAGATAAGCGTGTGAAAAGCCAAGTCTAGATAAAACACTTCACGAGAGTGCCATCCTGTGGTAAAGTAAAACAGCACTAATCAGAAGCTCATTTTGCAGCAGATTAAGCAGGGCTTAACCAGAAAACACTAAAGTGCTGTCTTAGACAGTATGTTCAACAGTGCCTGAATGTCTTTGTAAGGCTTTTTGTGGTATTCCTCTGAAAGAACTCTAAACACTTATGTTACCTATTAATATCACATTTGTTTGTGTGTCAGTAAGTTTTATTTTCTCTGGACCCTGTATAGGATATGTGTGGGAAAATCTTCATTCTGTACATACTTTATTATGGTCAAGATAATGACAGAGCCTTACTTTACAAAATGAAGAAAGTGGTTACTAACTTACCTTAGATATATTCCAAAATACACTCTGACATTTAACTCCATCCAACAGAATTCAAAATATAACGTTAACAATAATGATATTTTCTGCATTTGAGCAGGTGTATGCTTACTTTGTAAGGAAGAAGGTGGAGTTTTCTCTGCTCTTAGAGAAGGTGATGGGGAGGAATCTCAGGGTGATGTTCATCTTCCTGGCATTAGAGGCCAGTTTCTTAGACTGAAGAACAGAAAAATAAAGATGATATAGTTCCATTGTAAAGTTAAATTAATTGTGTCAATCAGCAATAACTATATCATTAATTTATTGCCATTTTAAGCACAAGTAGCAAAAATTATATGTGGTCTTTTTCAATGTGAATGCTTTTTTAATTAATTGAATACATTTACAATATAAAAATACAAAATGTAAAGTCAAAATAGTCTTTGCAGCCCCATCAGTAGAACAACCCTGTACAGCAGTGACTCCCAAGCAGGGGTACAAGTTCTCCCGTGGTACTTCTGCAGCCAGGATACATGGAAGGATGGAAGATGGGAATAAATATGCCAAATCTATACCAACAGCTGAAACTGTCAACTAATAAGTGTGGATAATGGTTGGCTAAACACAATAAATATACAATAGGTAAACATTTATGTTAAACTGGTACCGAAACATAATGTATAAACCATACAAAAGATTCACTACATGCCATGAAATGAATAGCTGTCAAAAAGTATGAATGAATGGATGAACGACTGAAATGATAAGCTGTAGTTAAAATGGTTAAATAACCAAAACCACACAGCTGAAACAAGTCAAGATAAACAAATGAGTTCCAAAGCACACACCTGACCCTAACGTGTGAGTGACATCTGTATGAACAAGATTGGGAGCCAGTATTTTCTAGTATCCTGATAATTCCCATTAGTTCTACAGTACTGTGCAAAAGTGTTAAACCATTCCTCATTTGTTTATATTTTGGTTCCAAGAAGCTAGCCCTTTTTTTTCCCCATTTAGTCATTTTGTTACTAGTGGTCTGCCACCTAATGACAAAACCTAATGATTTGTTCCCAATTTGCAGTGTAATTAAAAAAATGCCAAAGAAAACACAGTAAAGCAGGCATAAAAATAATATTTTTGCACCAACAAGGTGATTCCCAAATAGCACTTAGATGAAAACTTGGCACATCGTACACTGAGGAAAGTGGAAGACAAACGAAGAAGTGGCAGGACTAAAAAAGCTATGATAAACTGTCCTGGAGAAATAGGAAAAAAATCCAACAAGGGCCTGACAGAGGACCTGAAAGATGCATCTGGTCCTTCAGCTGGTCCATCTACTGTTCACTGAAGACCCATCACAAATGGTTTGAGTGCAAGTGAGGCTGTCACACAGCCATTATTAAGAAGGGAAACGGGAGGGAAAAAAGAGGTTTGCCATATTACACAAGAACTGAACTGACAATCAGTGGCAACAGGTCTCATGGGGTGGATGAATCCAAATTTGACATTTTTGGTTCAAATTGTAATTATGTATAGAAGAGGGCAAAAGGAGAAGGGGTACAACAGTGAGAGTACAGCCATCTGTAAACGGTGGATGCCCTGGCATGGTTTGAGTATCTTGTCTAAACTGATGGAATTATGAACGTAGAAAAATACAGATTTTTAACAACTATGCAATGCCACCTGGAGAGCATCCAATTGTCAATGGCTTCATTTTTTTCTGCATGACAATGAAGCCCAACACATTTGGCAATGCAGTAAAATCATACCTTGATAGAAAAACACAAATGAGCAGTATCTGTCATGGACTGGCCTTCCCCGAGCCAAGACCTCAACAAATATTGAAGTGGCTCATCTTGAAAAGAGAACAGATCAAAAGGCAGCCAACATCCAAAGACGAGCTTTGTTCTTCAAAAAGCCTGGAGAACTAATCATGAAGAAACTATGAGAAAGCCTGTCTAAGAGAATTCAGACTATGTTGAATATTAAAGATTGTCATATGTCTGTGAAGGTTCTCTGTCATACAGGTCATCATAGTTTAAGGAGCTTGGAAAGAAAAGCATCTGGACTTTAAGTTTTCTCGAAGACGTTTCATCCAAGAAGCTTCTTCAGTTCTAAGAGCAATTGGTGGAGAGTCCCAGATTTTAAGCCCTATGGGAGTGTCCCCAAGCGGGTCATGGACCTCCTATTGATCCTCTACCTAATCACACGACCCAAGGTGTGAAATGAGGTGTGGGTCACAATCAGCCAAGGTATTGGGTGAACCCACCTAGCCCCACCCTGCCATGTGATTTACTGACGTCAAATAGCCCAGGATGTGAGTGGGCATTAAGGGGAAGGGATCTCAAAACTGGATTATAGATGGCAGACAGTTAGAGTCGTAAGCCACCGCCTCTGTTCAAAGATGGTCATTCACAGTGGCTTACGAACCTTCACAGACATGCTCGTTAAAGATTGTAATACCAAATACTGCTTATTAGAATCTCATCTCATATAGAGGTCGAAAACATGATGTCAAAACCGCAAAGGATTGTAGGTACAAGTGGCAAGTGGTACTGGCGCACGCAGGCTTTCACAAGAAAACAGTCAGCGATAAAAATAAACACAAAGAATGGCAAGAAGCTGTTGTATTATTAACTGCAATAGCCGATCGCATGACAGCCACGGGAAGCCGACGGGTAAAGAGATCGGTTTTTATCAGATTCCGTCGTGGAAGAAGAATTGTTCAAGCCATGTTTCCGAAGTAACAAAGAGCCGACGGATGGCCTGGATTGCAGCCATTTGAAGACCAAATATAACGTTCCAGCACACTCCAGCTCACATGTTAGTCTGCTCCAAGCATTTCCACAAATGTAAGTCTTCTGTTGTAGTTATTATATAATTTATCATAACATAATTGTTGATGTAGGTTACAAATAAGTCTTATATTGATTTGAATTGAATTCGTTGAGCTATGCTGCTTTGTTTACTGTGGCTTTGCGGGCTAATATTTGTTGTGTTTTGTAGGAAAACCAGCCTACAAAATGCAGGAATGCGATCCAGACTGGGCCCCCTCTATCAACCTGGGTCATACCGAGTTTAAAGCTGTTACCACAGCGAGATTTGATCGGTTAAGAGGGAGAGCTAGATCAAAATAGCCACGATAAGTCACGCATATGTGTGTCCAAGTGTTGTATTGAAGCAATCAAGTGATGAATAACTGTTTTCCAGTATGTTGTTTTGATATGGTTATTTTTTTTTTTGCATTGTTGATTTGTTTTTCACCGAAGCAGCTAATAAAGCACAATGGAATACAATTTTGCCTCCTTCTTGTAAGATTCTATAATACAGGGTGGGCCATTTATATGGATACACCGTAATAACATGGGAATGGTTGGTGATATTAAAGTCCTGTTTGTGGCACATTAGTATATGTGAGGGGGCAAACTCCTCAAGATTGGTGGTGACCATGGTGGCCATTTAGAAGTCGGCCATCTTGGATACAACTTTTGTTTTTTCAATAGGAAGAGGGCCATGTGACACATCAAACTTATTGGTAATGTCACAAGAAAAACAATGGTGTGCTTGGTTTCAACGTAACTTTATTCTTTCATGAGTTATTTACAAGTTTCTCTTTGTTCACAGCCATTGACCTGTTGAAGAGGTTAACACGTGAGGAGCAGATCAAAATTGTGTTGATATCTGGTGAACGCAGTAACCGGGTCATTGCAGCAGATTTCAATGCAAGACACCCTACGAGACCACCCATCTTCCATGCTACAGCTAGTAAACTGCTTGCTAAGTTTCGTGAAACTGGTTCAGTGTTGGATTTGCCAAAATGTGGACGCAAGAAAACTGTCACTAATGAAGAAACATCAGTGGCTGTCCTAGCTTCATTCAGCAAGAGCCCACAGCGTTGCACTCGCCGCATGTCACTGGAGAGTGGCATTAGTCGAACATCCCTTCGGCGGATATTAGCTACTCACAAATGGCACCCTTACAAACTCCAGCTACTGCAACATCTCAACGAGGATGACCCAGATCGGCGCACAGAATTTGCAGAATGGGCAAAACAAAAATTGGAACAGGATCCTCAGTTCACGCAGAAGATTTTGTTCAGTGATGAGGCAAACTTTTATGTGAATGGTGAAGTTAACAAACAAAACCACCGCTATTGGTCTGACACTAACCCGCATTGGATGGATCCCTCCAAGACTGTTGGAACAACAAAAGTGATGGTTTGGTGTGGTATGTGGGGTACAACGATAGTGGGTCCATTCTTCATCAATGGAAACCTCAAGGCCACTGGATATTTGAAATTGCTACATGATGATGTGTTTCCCTCTTTATGCACTGAAGCTGGCACGTTCCCTGAGTTTTTCCAGCAAGATGGTGCACCACCACATTATGGTGGCCAGGTCCGAGCATTCCTAGATGAACAGTTTCCTGGAAAGTGGATTGGTCATCGTGGGCCAGTTGAATGGCCCCCAAGGTTTCCCGATCTGACCCCCTTAGACTTTTATCTTTGGAGTCATCTGAAGGCAATTGTCTATGGTGTGAAGATACGAGATGTGCAGCACCTGAAACTACACATACTGGATGCCTGTGCTGGCATTTCTCCTGCGGTGTTGCTATCAGTGTGTGAAGAGAGGGAGAAGAGGGTTGCATTGACAATCCAACACAATGGGCAGCACATTGAACACATTTTATAAGTGGTCAGAAACTTGTAAATAACTCATGAAAGAATAAAGTTACGTTGAAACCAAGCTCACCATTGTTTTTCTTGTGACATTACCAATAAGTTTGATGTGTCACATGGCCTTCTTCCTATTGAAAAAACAAAAGTTGTATCCAAGATGGCCGACTTCTAAATGGCCACCATGGTCACCATCCATCTTAAGGAGTTTGCCCCCTCACATATACTAATGTGCCACAAACAGGACTTTAATATCACCAACCATTCCCATGTTATTACGGTGTATCCATATAAATGGCCCACCCTGTAGAATGAAACAATAATGCCAGTTATAAATAAAGACAATAAATTGAATGAATTACGAAACACTTATTTTATTTCTATTGGATCTGAAAATGTTGTGTAATACTACAACCTGAAAAGACAAATAGATTACCTCCTGTACAGGCCAACGCAAAGAAAAAAAAATTTAACAACAGCTGTGAAATGGAATAGTCCAAATCACCAAAGTAAACTGGACCTGGCCTTGTTGCAGGGATCTGAAGTTACTAAACATTTTGTGAGTGTATGCACTCACACTTAGGACCATATAATTATAAATATGTGTGTGATGAAAGCTGGGCAGCACGGTAACATCTTTAGTCCACTCTGTATGCTTGTATGGGTCTAACCCTTTCACTCCATTGATTTTTACCTCATACTTTTTTTGCCTTTTCATCAAGTCTGTCTTTGTACGGACCTGCCGTGTTCTCCTTCGTTTTGTACATAACTAATTTTGGGGCAAATAAAATGCAAGTATGGATTAAAACTGCAGAATTAATGGTTACCAGTGCTGGAAATGCTAGCGCTTCATGCAGTATTTTGAATTTGCTGCCACTCGTACCTACAATGCAACACGCGAAAGTCACGTGGTCTGTCGATCTCTATTTTCATAGAGAAATATAAAGAAATGAGGGGTCCCTCGAGACATTATGAAGATCCCAAAGCAAGTAGAACCAAACAGCTAGTAGACTTTAAGAAATATCTCTGCAACATACATCTAACAAAACAGCTGTCAATGAAACAGGAAATGGTGTTGAAGACAGCCTCTATTCCTAGTAAATAACAGACGCGTTGGAACCTAGGCTGACCTTCCAGTTCTGTGAAAAAGTCGTTGGGGGGAGGGGGTATTGTCACGGTACAAATACATCCAATTACCAAACATCTGTTTTACACCAATAACTACAGCTGTGTGAGTTCCATTAGCAATCAAACCAAAGATGGCCTGAACTCCTACTGCCCTCATCTAAATTTGAAAAGACAAGCATTTCCTTTCTGGCTCCTTTATCACTTCAGATTGGCAGTAAGAGACAGTAAAAAAGATTTATTAAAAAGGTGCGTATATAGAGGGCCAGTAACAGATTACCGCACTTGCAATGTTCTGGAGAAAAACCCAAATCCCAGAGCTCATCATGCGCCAAGCCTTTATCTTTCCCTGAGAATAAGCCTCATTATTTTGATTGATCTATAACAGCTGAAGCAGTGACTGCTTCCCATAAAAGAACACAAATTACTTCAAGCTATCAAATGCCACTTGAATTGGGCTGCAGTAAAAGAACAGGTAATAGCTGGTATGAAGTATTACACAAAAGAATGTCGGTGGTTTGAAGAAAAAAAATGTTTAAATTGTGGAACTGCAGCCACAAATTACACAAGCAAAGCAATAAAAGCACAAAGAGAAAAACACTTATGGGATATTGGATATGTCTGATGTGGATCTGACACTATTATTATTTTCACTGCCAACTTTAAGATGCATATATCATATCGGTACATTCATCGGCCATTTTGTTAGGTACACCTGCTGAACTGCGCATTGACCCAAATATATAATCAGCAAATCAAATGGAAACAACTCAGTGTGACTTTAAATATGGCAAAGTTGCTGGTGCCAGATGGGCTTCTCTGAGTATTTAGGAAAATTATGATTTTCTAGGATTTTCCCACAACCATCTCTAGGGTTTATAGAGAAGAGTCCAAAAAAGAAAAAATATCCAGTGAGCATCAGTTCTCTGGGATAAAATGCCTAGTAGATGTGAGAAGTCACATGTACGAAGAATCGCCATACTGGTCCAAGCTGATAGGAAGGGAACTGTACCTCAAATAACTATTTCTTACAACCAATGTATGCAGAAGAGCATCTCTGAAAACCCAACACACTGAAATTTGAAGCAGATGGGCTACAGCAGCAGAAGAGCACACATTTCTTCTGACGCATTTGAAAGGTAGGGTCATGGGTAGGCTGGTGGGGGTGGTATTATTAGAATTAGAATTCAACTTTATTGTCTTTGTACATGTCACAAGTACAAGGCAACGAAATGCAGTTTGCATCCATCCAGAAGTGCTTTAGCAGTAATATAGATATAATGACAGAATATGGGTCTATTATAGGTATGTTACAATTTACCCGGTATGAAGGTATGTTATGAATATACTATAAGTATGTACAGGCTATAGCTGTAGTGAGTGTACAAGCTATGTACAGGCTATGAACAGGTTATAAATATGGTTAAAAATATGAAAACTATACAGAAATATGAAATATGAAAACTATACAGATTGTAGATATACAATTGCGAGTATGAATAAACACTTGTAAACAGTTGTAAAAACTATAATTATTGTATTGTACAGTATGATTGTCTATCCAGCATTTACAGTAGTGCAGTTGAGATCATTGAGATGGATATGGATAAATTATGCATTAGTTATATAAAGTGCCAGTGGTTGTAAGTTCAATGGTTCAATGTTATTATTGTATGTATGAGGGTACAGTTGGCCATTTGTTTGTTTTGTCCAATGTGTGTGTGTTCTGTTATGGGCGATCGTGGCTCAAGAGTTGGCAGTTCGTTTTGTAATCAGAAGGTTGCCGGTTCAAGCCCCGGCTCCAACAGTCTCGGTCGTTGTGTCCTTGGGCAAGACACTTCACCTGTTGCCTACTGGTGGTGGTCAGAGGGCCCGGTGGCGCCAGTGTCCGGCAGCCTCGCCTCTGTCAGTGCGCCCCAGGGCAGCTGTGGCTACAATGTAGCTTGCCATCACCAGTGTGTGAATGTGTGGAAGACTGAATGTAGTGTAAAGCGCTTTGGGGTCCATAGGAACTAAGTAAAGCGCTATACAAATACAGGCCATTTACCATTTATGGGTGGTTGTGGGTGTGTGTATGTTCAGTCCATGCGTTTAATGTGGGTGAGATGTCAGGAGGCATGGTGATGGTAATGGTGAGGAATATCAAATGAATTCCTTTTTGAGCCAAGTGTTCCCTGATGGCTTCTGATGGCTGCTTCCAGTAGCATAATGAGCCATGTCACAAAGCTCAAATTATCTCACGCCAATGTCATGATGATGAGTTCACTGTACTCAAATGACCTCCACAGGCACCAGATCTCAAATCAATAGAACACCTTTGGGATGTGATGGAACAGGAGATTCTCATCACAGATGTGCAGCAGCTGCCTAACGCTACAAATTATGAATCAGAATTGGAGGAATGCTTCCATCACCTTGGTTCAATCTGGTACTAGCAAAGTGTATTTAATAAAGTGTCGACTAAGTGTATGTGCACCACACTTTTAAAGGGTTTTGGCTTTTCTACAAGGTTTCACCAGGGGTCATAAACAGTTCTCCAACAAACTGTGCTTATCTGTTATTCTCCTCAGCAGGTAGCTCCACATGTTTGATTTGGCACATTTTTGACAACTGTCGCACTTCCTTATGAAGGGATTTGGGTCTTCTCCCAGATTTAAACCAGGGATTTTTTTTTTGCTTGTTAGGTAAATATGTAAACCACTACACTATTGAACCAGTCTATTAGGACAAGATGAATAAAGGTATATGGTTCTAGTAAGCACCATTATTTTAAATAGCACACGTCCTCACCAAAGCAATCCACAAAACAACATTCAACATACTAAATCTATCAACACAGGGCTTACTTTGACAGTGACACGAGGAGCCTGGACGAGGTTGTCTCTGGTGGCACCATCAGCAAATCGGCCAGTATCCTCCAGAAACCTGTAATCTACAGTTGAGACAAAGGGCCAATGGTAATTATGAAAACAAGAAAATAGCACATTTCTATGATAACACACATTAATAGAATGACTTATACCAGCAAAGAGGCTGCTCACCACTGAGAAGTGTCATTTCATCAAATTGTGACAGTGTCACAAATGCTGTTTTATTTCTAACGCCACTGCATCCTAAAACTTCCTTGTGCTTCTTCACACACGGCAAGCTACAAAAGATAAACGGACAGTCATGGTAGGCAGTCATTTCATTATTCAATTCAATTCAGTAAAAAAAAACTTTATTGATCCCAAAGGTTGACCCCAAAGGAAATTGGGTCTTTTAAACAGGGTTTAGGTTGGAATGATTAGGCCAGTTCACACAGTGCAAAAAGCACAGGTTTCAAAAAAGGGCACTGTGTGAAATGTAAATAAAAACAGAATGTAGCATTGTGCTAATCAATGTAAACCATAAATCCTTGCCTGAAAGGGAACCAAAGAAAAATGTTCTGTACTGTTTTGTTTTTTGTTTTTAAATAACCCAAGGAACATTGGGTAATACTGCCTGACGCGGGATGTTTGACATTTTTAAATAATACAAGATTAAAGATGATTTTGGTAGTCAACTAATCTGACAATTTTTCTTTGATTAGTCAATGATTATTTCAGTAGCTCTTATCTCTGCTTCTGTTCTGGGCTCCAGTATCTCACCTGCTCAACTCTGTGAATCGCTCTGTTGTCTCATCCAACAGCAAATTAAAATAGTGACCCAGGGAACACATGAATTCAACTCAAAAGGACCGTCAGAATAAAAGTAAAATAAATACAAATATTAAGTCCAAAATAAGAAGTTTCCAAAGTTTACAGATGAATCAGTTCATGGATTCACAATGGCAGTGGACATGCTCTGGAGTGAGGCTTGCTCTTATCTTTGAGATGATGTTCCCAGCTGCAGCTGATAACCAGGCTAAACATGCTCTCTGTCATGACTTCAGCCATTTGAGAGGTAGATGAGCCTCTTTATTTTCTATTTTTATTCTATTCTGTACAGTTGTGTACTGTATTTATTCTTATTTTATTTTATTCTAATTGTCCTTCATAACTTTTGCACTGTCCACTTCCTGCTGTGACAAAACAAATTTCCCACGTGTGGGACTAATAAAGGTCATCTTATCTTATCTTATCTTATCTTTACAGGAAAAACATATTCATACACCTGTGCTTTGCGGTTAGTTAATATATTATTATTAATACTGTTGGGTCTAAACTCAGACCCCGCTGTATCCAGGACTTATTCCCATGAAAGAAAAACAAGGCAACAGCGATCGATCGTTTTTACTTGCGCAAGGGAGGCCTTTGGTCAAGAACCAGCTCTTGGAGCTCACGCTCCTAACCTGTCTCCAGCCCAAAGTCCTTCAAAGAGCAGCTTCCCTCGCAGCTAATTATTGACAAACTGTTACAGTTCACACAATAGTTTACAACACGTACCTCCCCTCTTAACCCCCCTTGGTTACAAAGACGAGGCACTGTATGTATGTATGTGTGTGTGTGTGTGTGTGTGTGTGTGTGTGTGTGTGTGTGTGTGTGTGTGTGTGTGTGTGTGTGTGTGTGTGCGTGAGAGAGAGAGACCTCCTGCTGGGCAGGAAGCTTACATCAAACAGACCTTCCAGATAGGATGTGTCTGTAATCAAACATTACAGCCCCTCACCCAAAAACTCAAGAATCTGGGGAGGGGGGACTGTGGAATTGCTTTCATCCCACAGTTAAACAATGTAGAAATGGATGGTAAGCATAAAAATGACAAACATTTAACAATCCACTGTAACAAATACTCTATCAGAATATATCAGATTAGAAAAAAAGTGTCTTTTTTGAAAGATCTTAACCCTTTAAAGCTTGAACCATGAAATAATTGCCAGGAAAATCCAAATTTTTCAAAAAAGGAGTATTTATTTAACCTTCTGACGTTAAAAAATACAATTAAAAAAAATCTTAATTTGTATAAATTAGTTTCAAATTTGTATCATATTTGCTACACATGTTTGGCATTTGTTTAAAAATATATTGTGCAGTTTATTTTTTCCATTTTTGGGGGGAATTGAACTGATGATGCAGAAGTCTTAAAAGCTCATGTATAAAAGGAGATCTACTAGGCGTTAGGGGGTTAAATATAAAAACTTACACTCCTTCACACCAAACACAAAAACCTTGGGATTTCACCTGAGCATGACTAGGCCAGTTTTCGCACTCTTGCTGAAAGACAGATATGTGGCCCAAGTCATACCAGAGACCGTATTCCTAGAAACTATGTAAAAGGAATGCTGAATGATGCCCAAAACAACAGGCAACAATCTGAGAGTGGAAAGCACATTTGTTAGCCCCCAACAGATAAATCTTAAAGAAATGTTTAGCAATATAATTTTTGTACTATTCAGTATTAGAAGGTGAGGTTGTAAATGCTTTAGCATCGACAGAATTCAAAGAACGGGCAACGGACCATTGAGATTTTGTGAGGCATGCTGTTCTGAGGCATGCTGATGCTGGGCATGAATCAAAGGAAAGTTCAGAAAGTAAAAACAAAAACACGGCCATCTGTCAGTCATCGATACCATTTATCTGCACGTAAGAGTAGAAGATGTGGAAGATTGTAATTCTTAGGTTACCGGGGGGGGTTTTTCCCTCTGTTTTTTAAATAGCAATGGAAAACAAATGGAAGACAGAATTATGCTATCCCAGTGGAGCTTTAACATTACAAACACAAAATTGTCTGTGATGACATTGTAAATGTTATGTCTCTTTTTTTCTGCATAAAATCTTGGACCTAACAAATTAAGGGCATACCATAGATAAAAAAGATTGTGTGATGTGATCAAATGAACAGTTAACTTCAAAAATGTTGGAACCATTTTTCATCAGTGCAATGCCCAATCTAGAATTTAGTCATTTCAGCTTTTCGCCAATGACAAAAAGCTGAAACTACCACAGCACTATTAATTGCTTGTCTGAAAAATGGGAACCTCTGGTGTTATTGGCTATGGGACAGACTCTGGCAACTAGTTTACCAAGGACTGCCAGACACAACCCGCTAACTCTATCATGAGTTTCTTTGGACAACTTGTCAAAATGTCTGCTTCTCAACTGCACTACCTTGGTGGAAAAGAGGTAATGACAAAGGTTTCAGAATTGGGGATCCATTCACAGGTGCAATTTGAAATGAAATGATCACAGCCCAAATACAGTTTAGATTGTCCACCACATACCTCATTAACCACTGAGGAATAAGTGCCATTTCTATATACAGTCAACAGAGTATGAAAGCTGGAGTTAAAATGTGATTGGACCTCACTTATGAATGCTGTCCTGTACACCCATGCATACGGAAGTACTGTTTATTCTATGACAGTATTTAAAACTCAATTGACATAGATGACTTAAGATGCAGAAACCTGTCCTTTTCCATGGATCCATGCTCTATTATTACATTATTATTATTCCATAGCACCACACTGTGCTCTCTGATAGGTGAAAGCAAACAATGCAACACCAGTGGGACACTTTACAAAGTGAAAATGTGTTGCAGTTTTAAATTACTTCACAATAAGGTCACTTTCTATTCCACTTAAAATACTTGTGTATTAACAAATTTTTAAAAGAGTATCAATAAATCAATAATAGCCGCAGCCTGGAAAAAGGTGATAAAAGAATAAGAGCATAAACTTCTACATTTTGAATTTATAAAGGTCTAAAGAGGTGAAGTCATCCAGTGGTTTACAAAAGCACAATTAGTCCTAACCACATTATGGATAAGCAGCTTTGTTAAATATGCTGTCGTTTTTGTGTGTATTTGCTGTTAAGGTTTTAGCACTTAATCAGAGGATATTCATCTCACCTGCAGGAATGAGTAAGGCAGGCTGGACACCTGTACTTGGCCTCCTCTGATCCACAAACACCACAACTGCAGGACAGACAACACGTCAAACTGTGAGTGTGTTTTACAAATGAGTGAGGTTAACAAGTAACGGTGCTCAACACGCACACATAACCTGTAGTTAAGCCAGAAAATGTTTTATGTGTGACAAACTTTAACCTTTTAATATATATTAGGTATATCTCCTAAAGTAAGTGTTAATAAACGAAGAAGAAACAGGGTGAAGAGTTTGGCGGTGGTGGTCTCACTTGAAGCTAACTAATAGCCTGCTAACTTCATAACTGCCTAGCATAAACATATTACGATAAGTAGCATTTGGTATGTGACAGCAGATGTATCTGCTACTCGGTTAACAAATATTAGGATTATGCCGACTCTGAGAAGTGAAGCTGAGCAAACAATCTTTACAGCAAACGCAAAATATTGTCCTAGTTTTGTAGCTGAGCTGCAGTCGGTTTAAATCGCTTACCTGGAAAGAGACATCTTTCTTTTCTTCCCTCTCTGCTCTTCTTCGGTGCTGCTATTTTCGACTTTGTTCTCCGCGGATGACATTATGTGTGCTGTTGGAAGAATTACTGAGCTCATAACGGGAGAATTGTAGTAGCACGCGGACGAAACGACACGCCGGGATCAAAACAAATGCTCTTCCGCCCCGGTGCCAGCACGTGGATACAAGTTCCGGTTGGAAAATGTGCTCATTGGCGCCTCTCGGTGTCTGCGCGTCAGAAATGCATCCCATGATCAGCTCGCCAGCACTATTTTTGTTGTTGTTTGTTTGTTTGTTTGTTGTTATTTTTGGTCTCTGTGCCTGCCAGTGTATCCAAGCTTAAAATAGCTTGAAAAGAGACACGGATAATAGAATATGCAAGAAGTAAGAGCAATAATGGGTCGCTGGGTAGAATGGTAGCTACATCAGACCCTCTCACAAGCTCCAGCACTTATTTGAGTTTCTTTTCTCACGAGATTTCTATGTGTGTTTATATAGGCTGTGTTTATTAAAGAAGTGGGTGATATGAATGAAAGAAGATTTCGTTAAGCTGTGTGCGTGTGTGAACAAAAGGGTACATGCCCATGCACCATATTCAACATCCCTCAAAAAACCGATCAGCAGTTTAGAAAGAAAAGTGAATTCATCCATCCATCGATCTTCTTAATCACTTCTCTAATTCAGGATCGCAGAGAAGCTGGAGCCTATACCACCTGCACTCCCTGAACTGGTCATCCTTCTATTGTATGACCAAAACATAAAAACAGCCATTCATGCTCACATTTGCTCCTTGATTTAGAATAACCAATTAATCTAACATGCATGTCTTTGGACTGTGGGAGGAAACCAGAAGACACAAGAGGAAAATGTAAACCACACAGAAGGGCCTCAGTAGGCCACTGCATTCGAACCCAGGACCCTATTACTGTGATTAACCTCTGCATCACTGTGAATTAGTTGAATTAGTTTTATAAAATGTCAGTGTCACTTTTTAAAGTTAAATAAAGACTTTGAAAACTCTTTAGATCTTAACTGGAAAAAATCACGCTGGATATTTATACTGATGTGGACTGGGTAAATGAACGAAAGGATGCTATATTAACTGATACCCCAAAAGGTTAAAAAAAATGACAGAGGAGACTAGTTCATTTTGGGGCGTGCTGAAAACATCAGAGCATGCTCCTAATGGCATGACAGATGGTACCCTGGAGGAGCTTCACTCAGATCTGGACCAGGACATGACTGCGCTGCTGAACAGTGTGAGAAGCAAACTGACAGAACTTCCAGAGCTGTTCTATTGGATTTAGGTCAGGCAAGCGTGGGGGGCAGGCAATGATATTGATTCATTCATCTTCCAGGAACTGCCTGCTTACTCTCACCACATTGTTGTGCACCAGCAGGAAGCCAGGACTCACTGAACCAGTATAGGATCTGACAGTGGTTCCAATGATTTCATCCTAATATCTAATGGCAGATGTGTCGAGATGTCAGACGATGTTACAGGCAGCCTAACACTCTTTACAGTTTCTCCAGACCCTTTTACGTCTGGCAGACGTGCTCAGGGTAAACCTACTCTCAACTGTAAAAAACATGAGGTGCCAATTCTGGTATTCTATGGCAAATGCAATTAGGGCTCTACAGTGCTGGGCAGTGTGCACAGAGCCTACGGCAAGATGTCAGGCCACATGTCACCCTCATGAAATCTGTTTCTGATAATTTGGTCAGAGACATTCACAACAGTGGCCTGCTGGAGGTCATTTTGTAGCTCTGGCAGTGCTCATCCTGTTCCTTCTTGCACAAAGGAGCAGACACTGGTCCTGCTATTGGGTTAAGGGCCTTCTACAACCATTTCAACTTTCTTAGAGTAACTGTCTGACTCGTGGAATCTCCTCCTTATCTCTTAAGACTGCTGGGAGACAGAAAACCTTCTGGCATTGGGCATATCGATGTGCCATCCTGGAGTTGAACTACCTGTGCAACCTCTGTAGGGTTCAGGTATCACCTCATGCAACCAGCAGTGACACTGACCTTTGCCAAATGCAAAACTTGTGAAAAAACAAAAGGGACGACGAGGAAAAGAAAACACCTGTGGCCTCCACTTATAAAAACCATTCCTCTTGTGCAGCTTGTCTTATTGTTGCCCCGCTAGTGTGCCTGTTGTTAATTTCATTAACACCAAAGCAGCCGAAACCCCCTCTGCTACTTACCTGACCAGATTAATATCCCAGGTTTGATGCTGATTAAAAAGTGTTCCTTTAATATTTTTTAGCAGTGTATTTTTATGGTTGTAACATTAGGGGCAAAATTTTTACTTAAGTAACACTCTGGGTGCAGATCTCAACCTGTTATTGTGCACATCTGAAACTGATAATGAGGTCTTACTCCACCATTCTTTACAACGAAGTGCATTTCTATCCTGTCCTCTATTATGATGACAAGTATGTCCTTCATTCAAAAAAAGGTAACAAAACCACATGTGGATAAAATGTCCCATTTATTTGTTTCTAAAATTATTTTTTATTTACACATTTGCATCCAACTTTGTAATCCAAAAACTTTATATAATTACACTTAATTAATGGTAACATAACTTAAGAGTATGATGACTGTTTTCTGTGTTTTTTGATTTTGTCCTCCTGTAGCTGCATTTGACTTCTGAATGTATTTATAAAGCAGTATGATGAACACACAGTCACAGGTGTGCATGCGCACACACACACTTTTCAAACATAAATACTCCTCTAGACCGAGCTGTGGTTGACCAAGTAAGCAAGTTCTCTGAGAGTATAACTCACTGTGGTACAGTAATGTGACCAAAAATAATAACAAATCCAAAAACAAACCAAAAACAACCAGGTTATAAATAAACATTGAAGTATGCTGTCAATATATACACAGGAAACGTTGCAGCACCAATGATAGGTTTCCCCTGAGGAAACTACCACATAGTAGGAAAAGCTATGAAAATATGTTGTGTATCAAAAAATGGTTCATAAATTAGAAGTGACCAAATCAACATAAGCATTCAAACAACATAACAAATTCTGATGTAACCGGTACATACAAAACAAAAGGTAAAAATGACTAATTTGACTATTTTTGAAAGCAGGTAGAGGTAGAGTACCATCTGTCAAGATGTACAGGTCCGACTGGATGGGACCGAAGACAAAAACATCATGAAAAACAATATCAAATATAGCCTCTGATTGGACAATGAAATATTTAAAGCACACACATTTCCATATGCTATTGCACCTTTAGTTAGACAGTGCCCTCTGCAGAGGCCTGGCATGATCCTTTGGATTCGACCCCTTCCAAGGATGGTGTGTTTGGGAGTTGAAGGGGTGGAACATGAGTGTATGGCAGGTTTGAGTTTTGGGTTTTGGACAGGCTGCTGCAATGTGAGGCCCTACCCCCGTGATCAGGAAGTAAAATGGGTCCATATGCAGTGGCCCTATGCACCTTTTGAGTGAAAATTAAACAAATACTTTACACATTGATTAGATAAATATCAGTATACACTGTCCTCTTTGGCACGGGTGTTCCACAGAGACCGATTTCTCCCAGGTAGAGCTGCCTGCCGTTCGATGTTGGGTTTTTGTTAGTCTCACAGTAAATCCTGTTGAAGCTCTCCTGCAAATGCAACAAGCTCTCAGGGATACAGTCTGCCTTGCTGTGCTAGCATCTCTTTGGTAGGAAATTTTAAAAGTCTGCGGATTTAAGTGGTTTATAAAAGTGGCTTCGATGACAGGGATGTTGGTATCAGAGGAAGCAGACTGGACCGATTTCTACGTTTCGCTGACTGTTGATTTGTGAAGTGGGAAATTCCTCTATGTCTACAATTGGTAGCTGACCACTGTCCTGAGTATGGAAGAGGAATCGTGATTGGTGCCAGCTGCCATCTTGGATCTGGAACAGGACAAATGGGGGAGGGGAGCAGAAAGGATTGTGATTCTATTTATTTGTGGCAATGACTTTTAGTAAATACAAAAAATATATATATCTTTAGGAAGTTCTTTAAAATTCTGCTGTCACCTATTTAATTACAACCAACAATTTATGACCAGCATAAAGAACATATCAGTGCATATCATCAGGATATCAGTTTACATTTTCAAATCAGTCCCAGCAAGTCATAATTTCACGAGACAATCCTATGGATATACAGAATCATGTGCGGGTTTCTGTAAGAATGGCCACAGAAAATGCTCATGACTAAATCAAACTGCCCCAACGACGAAAACAAAGGCACATTTTTTTAAACACCACATTACCTTGCACTCATCTTGTAGCACATGTGGTTCAAGTAGTGTGTCTTTCTCAAACATCTGTTTGTTCCAGCCACGAAACCGAAGCCTGGTGTTCTCTTTGTGTCCATTGGAGCTGAAGCCGTCTGCGGTGCTGGAGGGTTGATAACTCAGGCAGTGAAAGGTGATGCTTTGGCTAGCCTCACTGCTCAGTAAATGGAGAAACTTCATCTGGACATTTCCTATGTCAAATACCATCTGTTGGAGAGAGAAAGTGCACAGACGGTATAGATTGTGAACACCATGTCATTATAACCACAATGCGACAAAGACCTGCCTTCCAAACAAATGAAAGTTTGGCTACTTCTTCATTTAATATCTGCTGTGGTGAAGCCAAGGCAGGGTAAAGTACAGATGAGGACAACATTATAAGCCCATGTATGAAATTAAACGTTTTTAAAAAGAGGAAGGGATTCTTAGCTGTCACTTGAAATGGCATCATGTCAAAAGGAAAACAAACCAGTTTAGACTTGGAAAAAGAACTGCTGATGCTCACAAAGCAAGAGATGGATATGCAAAGAACTGGACTGAGAAGTATCATCAAGAAACTTGGAGAGAGCCACACAGTACAGAACAACCCTGTCAGAGGAAGGAAGTGAAAAATTTCAAAGAATCTGGAAAGAAAACCAGTGAGAGATGTGTCTAAAGACCCCAGAGCAACTGCCAAGACACCAGTGGGTTACTTAGCCAAGTCAAGAGTAGTATTTAAGAAGACAGTAACTAGAACCCTGCACAAGAATGGTCTAAGAGGTTGGAGACCAAGAAACACTGCACATCTTCAGAAGAGACACCTTCAAGCTAGAATGAAGTATGTGAAAGATTAAGCAGCCTAGAAAGGTGTTCTTTGCTCAGCTGAGACAAAACTAGGACTCCTTGGCTAAAGAGAGTACAAGGAAGTACAACCCTCTGTCTGTCATAGTTTTATAATTTTGTGAATAATTTTGTTTCAGTGTGCAAAATAAAATAATATAAGCATAATGCAGTAAAGCAAAATAAAACTCTAAATGAATCAAAATGAAACTTTTCTTATACTGTCAATGTTAAATACTATAGTCTAAAGCAGGGGTCGGCAACTCCAGGCCTTGAGTGCCGGTGTCCTGCAGGTTTTAGATGTCTTTGATCCAACACAGCTGAGTCTAAATTACCTCCTCAACATGTCCTGAAGTTCTCCAGAAGCCTGGTAATGAACTAATCATTGGATTGAGGTGTGTTGACCCAGGGTGATATCTAAAACCTGCAGGATACCGGCACTCAAGGCCTGGAGTTGCCCACCCCTGGTCTAAAGAAAGAGTAAAAGTGTCCTTTTTTTCCACTCTTTCAGTGTTACCTTATCAGTTGACACTGGATGTAAACAAGTCTGTCCCCCTGCTGTAAAGTTGCAGAACACCTCGAAGGCATCAGACGTACAGCCCAGGTTTGGATCAACCCAGAACCAACCTGAAAAGAGAAGAATATTAATATTAAGACCTGCTACCTGTGCAAAATAGTGTCTTCCATGTATGGGTGAAGACACTCACCGTCTTTTAACTTGTGCTGGCAGTCCAGCAGGTCTTTACAGACACGAGCTGGGTTCTCCTTTGTCCCGAGAGGCTGTTTGATGCTCTCGATCACACTGCTCAAATACTGTAGAGTCTTAAGTACTTCCGTATTCTGGTCTGGCATGCTCATCTCCATATTCTGGAAACTCTAGTTAAGTACAAGGATGATAACACTGTCAACTCTCAAGTTTTAAGCTGACTTCACAAATCTACTAATCCATAACTTCTCTATCCATCCTTATAAAGTGCTTCACCTCTGTCCTCAGGGCACCACTGGAGGCGGATAGACTGTAGACTGCTAAGTCGTCATATAACGCCCTCTGTGGATTAAGAATCAACATATTCAGTTCAATGAAAACAATTCAGTGCCTTCATTATTAAACTTAAAGATTTTAATCTGTCAGCTTGCTCACTGATTAAAGTAAATATGGCAGCAGAAAGACATGTCCAGTTTAGTGAGAAAACTTTAACAGCGTCAGCGTACACTTTAATACCACACAGGGGCAGAAAAATAAGTCTTGGATCAATAAACAGCCACATTCTTGATTTTGGTTGCGGGAAAATTAACACATTCCCCTTAGTATAAACACCACAGCGATCACTGAATGTGTGTACACAAAAAAGGCAGCTGAGTTGTTTGTTTAGGGGGGTTCTTGGAACTGTTTGAACAGGAAAAGGTCATGTAGAGAGCAGAAAGCTGCATGATATCCAGAATCTGGGACAAACAAGAGTAGCCATGCCAGAAAAGGCTTTGTCAGTGCTACTGAAAAAACAATCACAGGGATCTTAGTTATTATTGACATACACCATTTGTTGGCTCATCTAGAGTAAGACAGGAAACAGGTGCTTGTCCTGGTTTGTTCATACCCTGCCACTCTCAGAAAAAAAATGGCTTGTATTACTTCTTTTTTACTAAAACGTTTATTTAAGCTTGAAAAAGCACACATCTTAGGTTTCAGGAAAGAAGAGAAGAAAGAGAGAGATGTAACTCATTTACCCCCCCAACCACAATGAGATATAAATACCTACAGGCTAGGTAATATATATTCAAGAACTGTACATGATTACAACATCTGAATTTTACATTAAAGCAAGACTACTGCTGTCTAGTCAATCTTGTCTGCATTACACAAAATACTTACTGTTGGACCAGGAGCGCCAGGGGGTCCCTGGGGTGGTAGAAAGAAAAGGACAAAATGAGTAACACACACACAGAAATGATCTCATTGTGGTTGCCATCATTTCACTTTTTGGTTTGTCATGCATGTGCCAATGGACTCTGTGAAGAAAATGTACACTGCAGGAAAATGTTAGAGTGTACAACCACAGAACTGCCCTAACCCCAGCTCGCCATGTGATTCTCTGAAGTCTTGAGTCACTTCTCACTTCTTTACATTTTGCTTCCAAGGAGACAGATTTGGACCTTAGGCTTTCTGTAAATCTTTCAGAAGTTTTCTTTCGATACTGGCTGCTTCTTCACTTATTTTTAGTCCAGTTCTTGCACTTGAACATTTTTGGAGGAATGCTTTGTTGATGTTGTTTTTTTGTCTGTTTGTTGAGTCATTAAAGCCTCAAAGAAGCATCTAGTATTATGTATAGACCAATTTTAAATTGTTGCCGTCCCCACTTTTGCAACAACACAGTGAGCTATTAACTTAACATAGTATCTGAAACTTATGCCCTTAAGAAACAGGACAAAATCCAACAAAGACCTGACACAGTAAATCAATGGCAACACCAAATTTGAATCTAAATCATTATCAATATGTAGGGGGAGAAAGTCAGGAGAGAGGTACCACAGGGAGCGTCTACAGCAAACTGTAAAACATGGTGGAGGCAGAAGAGTACCATGAGATTTTGATCTACCATGCAGTACCATTTGGAAAGCATCTGATTTTCAAAAGCTTTTTGACCTTATTCAGCATGGAAATGATCCCAAACACGCTGCCAATGCAGTGTAATCATACCTGGATACACACAATGATGTCAATCACACATGGACTGGTCTCCCCAGAGACCTCAACATTATTGAAGCAGTGTTGGATCATCTTGACAGAGAACAGAAAGAAAGGCAGCCAACATCCAAAGAAGAGCTTTGGATGTTCTTCAAGAAGCTTTATGAAGTTCAGAGTGTGCTGAAGAATAAAGGTGGTCATACCAAATATTGACTTTCAAACACATTAAAAGCCCACAAACTGAGTTTTTGCCTTTCATACTATATCCCCATGGATGTTTGCACATTTCAATAAATCCTTGCATCTATTTATTTTCTAACAAAATATAAAGGAATGAGAGGTGACTCAAAACATTTGCACTTCTGTATATTTGACCTGTAAAAACTCTCATTCATAATTGTTCATAATCCAAAATAACAGTGAAGTATATACAGTAGTTCTGTGTATACAGTAGGAATCATTCTGTAAAGTGATAGTGTAGTTAGCACTTACTCTGGGTCCAGGGCTTCCCTGTGGTCCTTGAGGCCCCTGAAAGAGTCAGGCACATAGAAAATATGCGTTGAAATGGCTAAAATGATTATGATACACATAGAACTTCTACATAAATAACACACGACGAAAAATAAAATAGATTAAATAAGTGCAGCCTCACAGTGAACAGAATGGAACAGATTCGCGATTCATCTTCCTTCAAGCGCCTTGAAGCGACTGTTGTTGTGATTTAGCGCTGTATAAATAAAATTGAATTGGACTGAATTGAATCCCTCTCTGAGATGTTCTGTAGAGTGACAGTAGTATCATTCACATACTGCCCCCTCTGGTGGACTAGGGACAAAACATTGGTGCAGTTGAACTTCATGATGTCTGTAAGTGGGATCTCAGGCACTTTATATCCATACCATATTGTGAGCACATTTTAACAGCATCTGAGTAAAGCCTAGGATTAGAGGCCCATTGAGTACAGTGTGTTTGCGTGTGGTAGGGTGAAATGCAGAGGGATTTGCAAAGAACTGACAATCTAACTACCACGACCGAGAAGTGACTGTGTGGATTACACTGTGGCTTTCCCTGCTAACATTTTGTCAAGGCACTTCCTCAGCATTGTTTACACAAGAGGGCCCCACACTGAGCTCCGGGAGAGCGTGCTCATTATGACTCAGCCATAGCCTTAGCCTAAAGTGTCATACAGCACCGACACTTTAGGAAAGCCGTATAAACAAAACTACCACTACACCCTAGCTCACATTCATGTAACTTTCATCATCTACAGCTCTGTTTTTACACGCACAAACTGCTTTGAGGTGGCCGCTAAGACAACCGAGTGTTTCTCAGTCAGGAATGTTTGACACTTTGGCAGAGTGCAATCATGACATAATAATACAGAAGACTTTCCAGGTTTTGATTAAAGGGTTTGATTGCATCTCACCATTTCACCACCGTTTCCTTTTGGACCCCTTGGCCCCTGCAAAAAAGGATAACATAGCATAAAGACACATACAGCACTGTATTCCAATCTGTATTATCAATCAACATGGCCAGAGATTAACTGTCTTTATTGGAAATTAAAGAATACATACAGTGAAAGTCTGAATGCTAGAGTGTAATAATTCATTTTTCTTTGTGCAAGCCTTACACACACACACACACACACACACACAAAATGAGAAGAAAAAAAAAACCTACAGGTTTTCCCATTGGACCCATTTTTCCTTCAGGGCCTAGAGGTCCAGTGAAGCCCTGAAACAAACAGTGACATTGCTGAAAAGGCAGTAAAAACATCTATAAAGACTTCAAGGTGTACTGCATGTGTGTCTACATTCATGCTCTCTTCATTAACACTTTGACAACAGGGAACAAAACAAAAATGTATTCATATTTCTGAAAGTTCTTTCATGAGTGGGATTTGATTTAAAGCAGTACTTCTGAAGAAAGCACCATTGTGTGCCTACCTGGTCCTATTTCAGTTTCTATTAAACTCACCAAAGTACCCATAGGACCTTTAGGACCAGGGAAACCTCTCAGTCCTAAATCACCAGTTGGCCCCTGTTTTAAGGAAAAAGATATTTGTTATTTCTTATTCTAACCTACTCTCCTGTTATTTTTTATCGTTTATTTATACGCTCTTAATACATGTTGGCCACTCAGTTGTTTACCTTAGGTCCTGGTAAGCCCTGTAAACCAATCATGCCCAAATCTCCAGTTTCCCCCTATAAAAAACAAAAAACACAATATGCAAAGGACGGCTCTTTAAAAAAAAAAAATTCTCTTATGTGATGTAATTGGGGCTGACAGCAAATCTCTCAACAATATCCTCAGTAGAATTACGTAGATTTACTCATAAAAGTGGGTGCCTAAGACAAATAGATCTTAAGACACATACATATAAAGCCAACACTTATTTTCTATTGTCCATTATCTCCAATAATAAGTTGTTTATTTCTTTCTTCTCCAATGGAGAAGACAGGAACTTGATATTTGTTATTTAATATGCTGAACATACAATAGGTAAAGACATATAGCATGTTTGTGTGTGTGTGTTCACACTTACACATCTTTTGAGGACCAAAAATACTTGTGGGGACCAACAGTCCCTTATGGGGCCCAAATTCTGGGCCCCATAAGTCTGAAGGCATTTTTGAGGCACAAAATGTGGTTTTAGTGTCAGGGCTACAGTTAGGTTATGGTTAGGTTTAGGCTAAGGGTTAGGGTTAGGCATTTTTGATGGTTAGGGTAACGGTAAGCGGCTAGGGAAAGCATTATGTCAATTAGATGTCCTTACTAAGATATAAAAGGCAAGTTTGTGTGTGTGTGTGTGTGGAGGTGAGGTTGTTTTACTTGATTTTTCACCCAGTTTTAATACCAGACACAACAGGGACACTAGGCAGGCCTTATAAAGACTCTTCTTTTCTTTTTCAAAAGAATTGGGGCACACACACAAGACTTTCTGTCAATCTGCGGCAGTCTCAGTGCACACACTCACATAACCTAGACACACTGTGAGGGGATGGATGTCTGCGTCCTATCCTGTGTCTAAGCACATGCCTTCCAGGGTGGCAGACAGTGTTTGTACAGCCAGTCTTCCACATTCTTTAGACAGCTCCACTTTGAAACCGGTGACTCTGGCCGAGAGACTCTATTGACTAAAACGTGTAAGGGGATCTGACCCAAGGGTCTGAGTCTCCTCTCAGTTTCAGGAGCATCAGTGGAGATAACTATAGGAGGGGAGAGCAAGGGATTAAATGCTGTTTCTTTTTTCTTCTTCGGGGAGTTACATAAGTAAAGCGGAGCACCTCTTTTTCATGTCCCTGGAGTGTGAGGATCTTACATAACTTGGCCTCACCAGGCGGAATGTTTCCATTCCTAGTCTCGCCCAGATAATTTGTTACTCTACTCAGGTTGGAAAAGTGTCAGGCACACATTGAAACCTCACCAAAGATTGGCTTCATAGGTCCCTGAAGCTATATTTAGAGAGGTATTAAAGGATGTATATAAGCTTATGAAGCCATATTTCAACAAGTGCATTCCAGTGGAAAGTAATGTATATACTCTACAGCAGCGGTCCCCAACCTTTTTTGCGCCACGGACCGGTTTATGCCCGACAATATTTTCACGGACCGGTCTTTAAGGTGTTGCGGATAAATACAACAAAATAAAACTAGTACCGGTACCGAAAAAAGAAGATTTAGTCATAACACACGTGAAAAGACCCAGGAAAACCGAGTTAACAATAAAAACGATAACAAAATAACCCTGAAAACCATACATTTCACACCTGAGCCTCAACTCTCGCGGCCCGGTACCAAACGACTCACGGACCGGTACCGGTCCGAGGCCCGGGGGTTGGGGACCGCTGCTCTACAGGGTACATGAAAAAAAAGACATGACAAGTATCTGTGAAAAACACACAGCCTGAAATAAAAACTGTACAAATGTGAAGATTAAAGAGTTACAAAAATGTGACAGGCATAGAATTAAAAAACTGTCTCCAAATGTGAATTCAGCTAACAGCATCCTGGTCCTGGGCTCCAGCATTCTGAGTTTGATGGAGCTTGAAGTTTTGGTTTTTGGTTTGTTTAGGGGTTACATTTCATTTATTTAGCGTATTTGGTTGTATTCCTTGTTCCTGACTGTTTATTCCTCCCTCTGTGTTTGTCCTCTTGTGTCTAGTATTCTGCATTTAGTTCATTTATGTGTCTGTGTTTCCCATCCGTTATCACACTTCTTGCCTCCCCTGTGCCTCGTTGTGAAGTCTTAGAATTTGATATTCTCGTCTTTTGATTACTTCCTGTCCTACTTTGATAGTCCCTCGTCTCTTGGTCACTGTGTGTAGTTTTGTTTCCCTTGTCTTGCTTTCCCAAAGGAGTTTCAGCTGTGTTCCCCAGTGTTTCCAGTCTCCCTAATTACCTGCTGCGTGTCTATACATTCTCTGAGCCTCCCTAATGCCTCTGTTATTGTTTTGTTTTACCCATGAAACACCAGCAATAAACACTGTTTTAAGTTTAAGTCCTGTCCTGCATCAGAGTCATAATCCTGTCTTCTAAACACTGTCCATGATGAACAGAATTGATCCTCAAACATACAGTTAGAGCCAAATGTTTTGCACACTGACACCGTGTCTGTGCACCACCGCAGTGGATTTTAAATCAAACAAACAAGATGTGATTGAAATGCAAATTTTAGCTTTAAATTATCGTAAAAAGAGTTTAACTAAAGTTTTTAAATTAACTGTTAAGGAATTACAGCTGTTTTTATATGTAGATAATAAATCACAGAACTACCACACAGTTTACAACAAACTTTCTCAAGTACTATTAAAGATTGACTTCTATTTTAGGACTTTGCTTGCATGTACTCACAGGCTGCCCTTTGGGTCCTGGGTCTCCTTTCTTTCCCTGGTCACCTGCAGCTCCCTTCATGCCCTTGATTCCAGGGCCCCCCCTGTCTCCTGGTAGGCCAGGTTCTCCCTGATCCAATAAAAGGTCAATTAAACAGCGTAGGTGCAAGTTACAGTAGCATTTTATCTCACCGGAGATGACTTTCATCTATCAAAACTCTGCAAATAAAATGGGTCTCTATAATGATTAACATTTCCACCTTGTGACCAGGCGGTCCCCTTTCTCCAGAAGGTCCAGGAAGTCCAAGTTCTCCCATTGGACCTGGCCGTCCAGCAGGCCCTTCCGGTCCCACTGAGCCCCTCTGACCCTACATACACACAAGAGGTGACTGAACAAATCTTTGCCAAGGTTAAAAGGTACTAAAGTTAGTGTGCTTCCTCAAAAGGCACAACACAAAATCCCCAAAACATTACGCCACTGTTTAAAACACTACTGTACAATAGTAAATGACATAGACCTCAAATTTGTCACTATATATCTTATGGGTGCCTCTTCTGTTTAAATGTTGCTATTAAACAAATGACACTCAAACTTCTGAAGTGGGATTATCCCAAGATAGACTAACAAAGCAGACAAAACCACAAGCATAGTCCTCTGCAAGAACTAAACACAAGTGTATAAATGCATGTTGGAAAAATCATTTGGAACTTGAGTGTTAGTGGAGAGGGTTATTTACTGATGGTAAATATTGACATCTACTACAATTAGTTGCTATAGAGTACAATGACCACTATTTCCAGTGTTTCATTTTTAAATATATAAACAAAATTCTAAAATTGTTGTACTGAAGCAATTTTAGAACACGGGTTCTCGACAGCGTATGCCTAAAGGCTGTCCAGAAAACCTGTTAGTGAGTTGTTTTTTACTTTGCAGACCACAGTGGTTTCCTGCTCCATCAGCAGTGTAGTGAGGCAGCAGGGAGCCTGAGATTTTAGAATAACACACTCAGTGAGTTGTTGCCTCGCATGTGGCTGACAGTGAAGAGACAGGATACTTTACTGGATGAAACCCACAGTATGCAGGTGTTGGCAGACCCTTAGATAAACCAAGGTCTGAACAATTTACTCTTCACCTTTCCCCACATACAGGAATGCGGGTAAAAGGGGCTATGTGCCATTTAGAAATCATTTTAACTTCTAATCAAAAGAAAATGACTTGGAGGGTGAACATAAATTTGTTGAATTTGAGCCCGAAAGAGACAGATTTTAACTTTTCAACTAATTTGCACACAAGAGGGTCTGTAAATGTCACGAATGGCAGACCAGATTAAACCTAGATAACAACATCCATGGACATCTGGTACTTGGCATGTGATGCATAATCGGTTCATCACTTTATCATATTAGAAATTAATGTTGTGATTCTTTTTAATATGAGCATGAATTGTTAAGTTATTTCCAAAAATGTCATTTATGATGTCACAGTGAATTTTGTGCCAACTTTGGCACAAAGGGCAAAGACGATGATGACAAAAGGATTTATGAAACCTGACAGTTTTTTCTTGACAGCTTGAGTGAAAAACTGAAACTGATTCACTGATTCACAGAAAAGCTGAAAATTATTTGAAAGGGGCTCTTCAAAATTCAGAATCAGCCGCTTTTAAGCAGCAGTTTGATTTAAAGACTTAAAGTTAAGGAGTGAAGAATGTCTTTCATCAAGTAAAACAACAATGGCCCTCTACTACAACAGAGCTGAAAATTTGCCTTCTTGTGGAGCTGAAAGTAAAACGTGATGCAATGTCACATCATTGCATCACCTTTTTACACAGCAATGTAAGACATATTACTATATTTAAATTAGACAGATATAATTTTAAGGGATTGTTCACCTTCTTTCAACACCAGTTTATAAGAACAGGTCTCTGTGAATAAAATGCTAATTTAAAAAAAACGCAAGTGCAGTTGGGGATGTTACCAATGAGAAACTGTATAGTTTTCGTTCATCTGAAAAGCATCAATGGCTAAAATTAGCCTCACTAGACTTTCATACAACATTATCTAAATGAAAGCCAGACCAGTAGGACTTGGCTTTCCAACTTGGCTAAAAGGACTTTTGCACGCATGTAATCCCAGTCCACTTTGGCTGCATACATATTTGGAGAGGTCCAAAATGAAGAGGCCAATCAAATCAAACAAGACATTTAATGATCAGTCCAAGTCTCCAGTCTCACTCATACAATAACAGATGGAAGGAGCTGGAGTAAACCTTTGGTCACTTGCAATTCCATGAGTCCCATTTGTTGATTTTTGTGGTGCTGCAGTGGTATCTTTCCAAAGCATGCCACAAGTCTCCAGTAAAGGAACTGCCCTGTTGACAGTTTAGCTGTGCAACTACGTCTTTCGACTCCTTCTGCGACCAAGATTAACAGTGCTTAACGGTGAAAAAACATTCAACTGAACTCTGCTTTTTAAATATATTTCATTAATGTGAGTCTATTGAATTGCCTAAAATAGAAAGCTAATCAATTACTTAAGACTACCGTAGTTAGCTTTTGCTATAATGTTAATCCCAACACCAAGGAAACGCTGCTGTCTATATGTCACCGATTACCTGTCGACCTTGCTTTCCTGGAAGTCCTGCTAAGCCAGTTGGTCCCGGGGGGCCATCAGGGCCTGGATAACCCTTCATTCCCGTGAGCCCAGGTAAACCAGTCGGCCCCTGTTAAATGACAGTGTCACTTTCAGCCTGAGGGGCATTTAAAAATACCATCAATCTTTTCGTAAAACATCACTTTCCGTCAATAATCTCGTGACTATATTTACACCTGTGATTCTTCCTCTGATGCTTAGCCTGAAGCACTGAAGTCCACCATCTGGATCGTTAGAAATTACAATAAAATATTTATCCTGGTCTTCTCTGTCTTCATATTTCTCAGTTACTTTGTCTTTCAGTTACTTCCTGTTTTATTTTGAAGGTTGGTTTTCTTGTGTGTCTTGCTCTGGGTTTTGTCTCCTGTCTTTGTTCCTTTCCTGCCTTTTTATTTCCAACTGTGTCTCATTGTCAGTCATCCCTAAGACTGTATGTCTAGTCTTGTCTTTCTCTTTGTGTAATCATCTGCTCCCAGATGTCCTACTTTTTAGTGCCTTCCTCATAGTTTGATTTAGTTTAGTTTTTGCATTTTTATTGCAATCATGTTGGGTTTTGGCTTATCAAGTTTTTTTTAACTTAAAGCTCACATTATGTTTTGCATCAGACTTCTTTTTGTCTGCATTTGTGTCCTCCTCTGACGCAGTCATGAGTATTAGAATTCTCCATCTTTATGGGTCTGTTTATTTTCTCAATGATCACTGTTGATCTTGTAATTTTTTTTTCTTTTACAGGAATGAGAACCGTGTAGACATATGCAATAATTTGATGATGCAGAAGGTTCTCAGCTAATGTAAAGAGGCGGCTGCTTCTCTTTAGGCCATTTACTTAATTGAGCTAATATGATGCTTACTTCAATGCCGGGAGCTCCAACCAGACCTCTTGCACCTTTCTTTCCAGCCAAACCCTAGAAAAACATAAACATGAAAAATAACATGTACATGTGCATTAAAAAAGAAAACACTAATGTTTTAGTATATCACTCTCTACACAGTAAAAATGTGATTTTTACTATACTTCACAGAGAAATGTTTCAGATTTGAGTGAAAATCACTGAATACTGTTGCAAGAAATGTCCAGTTCAAAACCTTTATGGATACTTTAAAACCATAACAGCTAAAAACATAAACCCAGTGACAGTGATTTATTCATAGTCCCAGAGAGATATTGTTTAAGAAATGCTTTATCAAAGCTGTTAATCTAAAACAGGCATACAGAAGATCCTCAAAGTTTCCAGTGTTTCCTGGCAGGCTGCTAAGTTCTCAGTGCTTCTAAGCATATGGAAATACAAGTTGCATGTTAAGGTATTGCACAAACTTCATTTGAACTCAAGTTTGGCGAAATCCACTGAAATGCTTGGATAGTATGTGAACTGCTTATATAATCACTCTTCTATACAAGCTGTTTCACATGTGGTGGTGAGTCAATCATGTCTGTACACCTATGACACTTCAAGATTACAAAAGGCCGTATGGAACCTGATCAAGGAGCGTCAAAGCTGTTGCACAGGGAAATCATAGTTATGCATAATTATGCAATTAGAAAGCCTGTGAAGACTGAGGGCTCTAAAGAACATGAGACTAAGCAAGCAAACCTGTTAGTTCAAGGTAGCACGTGTTAGTAAAACGTATCTGCAATTTAAGTATCAAAGAACAAAAAGCAATGAGCCATTAATAAACATCAGATAAAATATTAGAGAAGTTTAATGGTGCATTCAGGGTGTAAGGAAAAGCTGCAGTTCCCTGGTTGCTGTCCAAATTTCATTGCTCCAAGCCTTTTTTTTCTTCAACCGCCTGCTTCCTAACTCGATGAAGTAAGCAGAATTCTACCACAGCTGAGCTAAAATTATCTAGCGTGACAAGCAGCTTAAACATCTGTACCAGCATGCTCCTGTGGTGACAGCTAAAAGATGACAAATTGGGGATTTTGGTTAAATCTGTTTGCATCTGGTTTTGTACATTTTCTACTGTCAGGTGTAAATCCATCATTCCACGCAGAGAAGAGACCAAATTTAGTGATTTCCTAAACTATTCACATTATTGAAAAGCTGTATTATGCTGTATGTGAATGGTGTCAAGTCTCACCGGAGCTCCTTTTTCTCCTTTTGGGCCTGGTTCTCCGGGGGAGCCTGGAGATCCCTGTGCGAAGGAAGAATACACTATAAAGTAAGTAGAATATAAACACGCAAAATATTATCAAGCTGTGTAGATCTATATAAAAATGATATGCAAGATTATGATTATAAGGAATATCCTTGTTTACCCTACTTCTTAATCGAGTCGCTTTTAACACTCCACAGTATATACAGTATATCCCACAGTATAGCTCCTAATCTAATAGGCATTTTCCTGTTAGGAGAACAATCACACTCAAATTGAATAAAAAGTTTTGATTTAAAGACGTACTTATCTGTCACCCTTTGAAAGAACACACTTAGATATTTCATATATTTAGCATCACCACAATAAGGCCAGCACACAGTAGAGATATTTAACTGTGGGTAAATGTAAAAAAAACAACAGATTAAATAGTGTTGCTACGGCTGTGTGGGTTCTCTGCCATTAGGTCATGGTAGTCTTAAGCTTGAAAATAAAAAAGCAACCAGACTTCTTTAAGTCTTCTTTAGCTCTCATCCACGAGCCTTCTTCAGTCTAAAACTTCGGTTTAGTTCTTTGTAAATTTTTAGGCAGCTGTTTACTGACTTACCGGTGGTCCTTGTGGTCCAGAAGCCCCACGAGGTCCAGAGGTACCGATATAGCCCTGAAACATAATTTTCAGATTTGATAAGTAACTTTTTATTTGTGAATAATACATACACGTCATTCTCATGTTCTTTACTAAAGAGGGAGCCCAAAAGCATAATTAATGTCTATACCCAAAGGCCTCTTTTCCACCTGCAGTAAAAACTCAGAGGCGCCATAGTATCAAAACTAGGATTTTCTTATATTATCTATAATTGCACCGAATTAAACTATTTCATCCATTTACTTAACTAACCAGTCTGTATCTTTTGTACTGTCTAAGGAAACTACAGAATAATACAACAAAGACAAATGTATCTAAAAACCAAAATGTTTTATATGTTAACGACAATGAAGATTTTTGAATTTGGAGACGAGTTCACAGACTAGCATAGACACTCCCCCCCCCCCCCCCCCCCCCCCCCCCCCCCCCCCCCCCCAGTTAATATGTTGCCATCACTGTGAACTTGTGCTCAAGTATGTGTACTTCTTGGGAAAAAGCAGCAGATTTTCTCAGCCTTATTGCTTGGATTTTGGTAATCCTCTCCAACATGTGTGGTCTGCTCTTCATGCGAAAGGTGCAGCGTGGAGTATAAACAACAATCAAGCAGACTGAGCGGAGTGCCGTGTGTCTGACGTTTAATGGTTCATTTCTACCTGATAGCCTTCATCCCCCGACTCTCCACGCTCTCCTCGTTCCCCTGGAGGCCCCTGCGTAGACAATGAATGCACACACATGAATGTGCATACTGCATATACGTACATGCCTGTCTTTTACCTGCACAGCTTCAGTTGAGCTGGGCACCTACTCAGACTCACTCCCCACATATCAAACACATGAATCTCTCTGAACGTGACCTACAGGGTACAATAAAGCAGAGGCTGGCATTGTATTGCTTATACTATACACTGCAATTCTGTGCCAACTTGAAAATTCAATACTACTGACGTGCAGACAGCCAATACCTCCAACTGTTCATGCAGTGTAGCCTCTGTCAGTAGTCACGTCTATAGCAGGGTAAATGCATCTTAGAGAACACAACTGTTGTATAACTACATGACTCCGGGGTTTCCAAAGCCGCTTTATGCTGATCCTCCTTTGATATTAGTCTAAGAATGAGTCACTGTGAAATATGCTGAATTCTTGTGGTGACTTAGGTATTAGGAAGAAAACTTGTATTCTTTAGCTGTGCCCTGTGTGTGAGGTAGCTGTTTTGTCTGTAACTTCTCAGTCAGTAATCAAGACACAGAAGGTTGATAATCGCTTTATGCACATGACAGATTCAGGATAAGAAACTTTAACAATCATTTTTTATCAATGAGTGCATTTGGTGCTAAAATCAGGAGCTGATCAGGATTAACTTTTACATCCAGTCTCAATCTGGTATTTAAATTGCTTTGGATAAGCAGAGCAAGGAGAGTTCAGAAGGGAGAGTTTAAAGGAAAGCAAGACCTACTGGTTCACCTAAGGGCCCTGGCAGTCCTGGGGTCCTGTTGTCCTCGCCTGGGTAACCCTGGGATGTAGCAAACGCAAACATACAATCATAGATGAATGGATGTAGATTGCAGGCAGATAATTTACTACTTTAAAGAACTCTGACTAAACCTAAGAAATCCAGTTAAGGACATAAATCACAAATTCAGGTATCAAATTACCTTTTCACCTTTGGGTCCTGGCGGGCCAACGGGCCCAGGCTTTCCAGGGTGCCCCTAAAAGAAAAAAAAGAAAACCTGATTATTGTACGTAATGGAGCTGCCACACTTACGCTAGCTTTTAATCAGAACTGTTTGGCATAAACAAAATTCCTTATATTTTGTCAGATTCCTTATATTATGTCAGATTCAATCAAGTCTGAAGGACTCTAAAAGCACACATGCACACACAGATTCACAAAAAACATTAGCAACAAGCATTAGGCTCTATTTGTGTAGAATTTGTAAAGGTATTTTCTGATATCTAGTGTTTTCTCAGGCTACCGAGAAAAGCAAAGAAGGATGACTGATGTGTCAGTCATCCTTCTTTGTTCAATAACTGTGAGTAAAGTGTTCTGACATGAAAACCTCAGAGCACTGTACTCATGGGGGGATTTGTGAGCATGTATACATATGGTTGTTAAGTTCTCGTGTGTGTGTGTGTGTGTGTGTTTATCCCACATGGTTTATACAATACACATTCATGTATAAACGAGTGAAGACAAAAAGACTGTTTTCATGAAACCAAGTTTAGAAAAGAAAAACTTACTGGGTATCCTGGAAGTCCTGGTTGCCCGTCTATCCCCATGACTCCAGGCTGACCCTGGAAACAATGCAGAAAATGCGAAATAAGGCCTTGAATCAGTCATGGTGCTTTTGCTTTGCTTTTTAGGTCTTCTCCAGATAAATATATCTTTGGCAGGCTTATAAATCGTTGATCCACAGCTATGTCAAAGTAGTCTCAGTGGTTCTACTGAAAGCGGAGCTGAAAAAATGTCTGGCATTCTCCTAGCTTACCATCTCTCACATCTTCTTGTTTTGGTTTTAACAGTTTGCTTTGGTTTTAAAATTCTGAGTTCAATTGACTTCAGCAGTATAAAGAATTAATTATACACAAGACACAAGATGTGTCTTTTTTCCCCCTTTTTTCCTCTCTAGCTAAAGGTTCAGCTGATACAATTCCACAGATTCAATTAACAAACATCATAGACTGCAAGCCACACCTTCAATATAAACTGTGGCTTGCAGTCTTCAACACCTACAGTAGTAGAAGAAGATATGGGAACTTACAGGTGGGCCTCGAGTTCCCCTGGCACCTTTCAGTCCTGGCTCGCCCGGCTGGCCGATGTCTCCCCGAGCGCCAATCTCCCCAGCAAGACCAGGAGGACCCCTCTCTCCCTGTAAAAGATTGTAAATATAATTAAAAGACATAAAAAATATTATTATTAATAAATCTTGCTGTTTTTGTTTTATTGTAAGCAGGTTACTTTAAAAATAAACTATGATACTAGATGCCTCAGTGGCTCTCTGTGTTAAATGTGGCCTTCGTGTTAAATGGAACTTGGCCGGGAAACATATGGTGTTGAACAGGATATTTACTTTCTTTCCGTGCCGTCCTCTGTTTCCTGGGGGACCCACTTTTCCTTCAGGACCCTGTAAAGCGATTGCCAGTAAATTATATTGCTTAAAATATGTTTTAAATTACTTAATGGTGTATCCCAGAACAGACTCTGTCATATTCTGGATTCTGTCTCCCTTCATTGCACGATGTTCAGATTAAACACTAACCAGCAGATACTGATACACTAGACAAATCAGTAGCTCTAGTCTATACTGTTGTTCTGAGCTCTGAATCTGAGTCCTTCGCTCCAGATAACAATGACCTTCTTGCTCCTTGTCACCCATGGCTAGACTTGGATCTGTATCTCCAAACACCAAGAACCTAAGATCTGCAGCTATCAGACCATGCTACACATCCAAAATCTCTGACAAGGTAAATTTATTAACCCAGTAGCAAAACGTTTTTATTGAAGAGCAGAGTGACCCCTACTGGGAATCAAAGGCATTATTTACAGAAATGTGTCTCTAGATTTCCCTCATTTACATGAGGTTTGCTGTATTATCTGAAAGTTAAACTTTGGGAACAATATTAACTTACGCGGAAGCCCTGTTTCCCAGGCTCTCCAGGTGGCCCCAGGGGTCCAGGATCCCCTTCTGTCCCTTTCTCCCCTGGCTCCCCAAAAGGCCCACGCTCTCCAGGTTCACCCTGGCAATTTGACATAGAAAGAGGAAAACAGGCACACAAGAAAAGAGTAAAAGTAAAGACAATTCAACAACAATAGAATAAGCTTTTATTATATTACCACTAGAAAGATGGGAGATTTGGGGCAAACTAACATGACTTTCACCCCCTTCTGTAGATTTTAATATCATACTCAAATCCAGCGTGAAATTAAGTGGATATACTAAGCAATGCAATGAGATTCAATGTACCACAAGGATGACCTTATTTTGGAATCCTGAGCTAATCTGCGGATGTTCTAACATTTTGATTTACTGTCATAGGGTCAGTCCTGCTAAAATAAATCTTTTGGCTCCCTGGTTTATTTGATCAGAAATAATCAAGAACACACAAGTCAACAAACCTTGGCTCCATCTTTTCCCTGAGGTCCGTCTTCACCAGGGGGACCGGGAGGACCCTTAAAACATAAAAACAGTTTTAAATAAATCTGCTATAAAAAGTTAGAAATCAGCAGTTCCTATTACATCTCAACTCAAGTGCCAAGAAAACTACAATGCATCTATGAATTTTTACTTCAGTTTTAATTGGAGCCGTTTATGAAATAGACATTAATTCTTAGTAACAGGCATGCTGCTTCTGGAAATCCTCGGCAAGTTAAATAATACTCTGCACAACGTATATCATATCACTTGGTAACACAAGATTGTTTAATAATTTGTGTAGCCTGTGGTTACGTGTGATAAAAAAGCTCCCAGCCCAACCTAATCCAACCTACTGCATGCATGCATCCTCAAATATACTTGCACATCACTTCAATGTAATGAGAATTAGAGTGGGTATTTACTTACTCTTGTATTTATAATGTGTTTGTTTAAAACAAAAATACATTAAGAGATAATTATTTTTGCGTAAGCAAAAGGCAAAAATCATGCAGCACTCTCTAAAATGGAAATAGATTCATGAAAAATTCAAATTATCTTGAAATCCTCAATATAATCATTTAAACTATAAAACCTAGACCTCATAGAACATCTGCACTGGTAAGATCTCCATGGAAACAACCATACTGCCACATGTCACATATGATCCAGGTTTTTGTTTTCCATCCAAGTATTTGATAATCGGATAACTTTCATTGAATTTTGAAAATTCCATCCATTCACATAATGCAATTAAACAATGGGATCACACCAGATCCAATACCAGTGAGTTTTTAGGTCACACATATGTACCTAGTTTTAAAGCAAAGACTGTATTTGAAAGCTGGATGAAGCCATCAACTGAGGGATGTTGCACTTTGAATGGAAGCAAGTCAATTACAATGTAACCACTAAAACACATCCAGCTTGGGACCATAATTTAGAAAAATGAACATAGTATGGAATAAAATAAGACTGTGACCATAAACTCAATGGTTTGCTGAAATCATTAAGTTATGTAAGAAGTGGTGTTGATTTTTGGTTTTTTGGGAGCTTCTTTCCCCTAATAGTCTATTCTAAATTACCTAGATTTTTCACATCAAAGGGGTTTCCAAAAGGATTGCAGATTTAGCTCGCTTCCTCTCAGACATTTTACATAATCAAAATGGTTTTATGTACATATGAGGAACTTAAAATACATAAAATGATGAAAGGAAGGTAGAGACTGGGGCATAAAGTGCGTGCATGTTTGACAGAAGCCGCTTGGCCCCTGTACTGCTGACAGCTTATATTCAGTACTCATGGGCTGCATCGTGCCTTTCTTTGCAATAAGCCTCGACTTAATGAAACACTTATCCCATACACAATGTTTTTGAATGGATCTTGCACAGTTAAGCCCTGTCATGTTAAAAAATCTGCCCACAGACAGCCAGCCATTCAAAGCTCTGTCTAATTCTGTGGACAACACAGGAAGATGAAACTAAAGCAGTCTGTTCCATCTACACATATATATAGTTTATACATCACACAAACACTTTTGTGTTTCTACTTTCTTCTGGCAAGCGGATAAAACATCTCTGTCAGAATGAGGGGGGTGAGTAAATATACAACTGGGTTAGGGTTACCCGAACACAGGGAAGGAAGGGATTAGCAAACTGTTTGCAGTCACTCACTCTCATTCCCTCCTGCCCCTGCTCTCCTTCAGCTCCTGGAGGCCCAACATCACCCTACAGGGAGACAAAACACAACAAGAAGCTGGCTGGAGGTCAGAATACACTTACATATTTGCATCACCCGCTGTTTCACTTTCAATGAGCGTACCCATTGATTTTCACATTGGTGGAGAAGGAAGAAGGCAAAGGTTCAACAATTATAACAAGACAGTACAAACCTTTGCCCCTGGCTCTCCAATGGCACCTGGTTCTCCCTCTAAACCTGGTAAACCCTACAATGATAGGAAAGAGAACCATAGGCAATATTTCATCTGTATACATTTGGATAGGATTGTCAAATAATACTCATAATCAATAAAGCATCATGAGCATTTAATGTAAAGTACTTCAGGTCCTTGTTCTCCATCAGGTCCAGCCTCTCCAGGAGGTCCTCTGGGTCCCTGAAAGAAAAAGAACCACCATGGCTAAAGCACACAAACACAATGATTCAGGAATCTCATTAACTTCTACATCAGGAACTTAAAACAAAATAGAACAAAATAGATATAATACAAAACTCTAGCATGTAATGCCACAACTTTTAATTATATGTCTAGTCTAGAAAAAGAACTGGGAGATGAGATTGTCTGGAATAAAAAGACTGAAGACCAGCCAAACACACAAGATGAGACCTATAATATAAACCGAGCCTCTAGCATTACAGAAAGCTCTCACCCTTATAAATATCTGTATCTGATTGTTTGACATTCCTCCTGCCCCTGTGGGGACTGGAGGAGTTCCAGGGAAATTAAGAATTTGAAGACTAATCCAAAAAGGGAGGCACAAGGTGGGGAGCATTCAGGTGTGGGGAAAGCAGAAGAGGGAAGAACACAAAGAAAATCAAATATATACTCCCTCCCCCGAAATGATTCTCTTTCTGCTAAGATCAGAGCTTCTCGTGTGATTTAAACCGTAACAGCTTCTCCCTCGCGAAACCCGTGCGAGCATCTACGGGCGAGCACGTTCTCCCCGCTGTCATTACATGTTCCGCTGAAGGTGTTTTTCACAGCATGCGGTTTGTTTACAGTTTCCTGTAACAACCACATCAATGCAGCAGAAAAAAAGCGCATACTTACTGGTTCACCTTGGGCTCCCCTCTCCCCGGTGCTGCCTGGAATACCTGGTTTTCCCTGGAAAGATAATCATGAGCTCAGTGGTGATTCACTCAAGCATCCTGTGTAGTTAACAGAAGTCATGCACGGTTTCTCGTCATTACCAACACCACCATCATTATCACCACAATTTCCAGTGTGGCCACACACACGCGATGACTGAGTTTAATATTTCAAGGTTGCCTGACAGCTACAGACACAACACAGAAACTCCAGGATGAGATTCTGTTTGTCGTAGTCCAAACATTGTATAGCCAAGACACTCCAATTATGTGACCAATGGCATTTGTTTTTATGCCTGCGAGCTAAATTTGCAACATTAGAAGTTTTGTGGCTCATGAAGCAGAGCAGGTCATCTGCTAATTTGAAGGTTGGTGGTTTAATCCCTGGCTATTCCAGTCTATGTGCCAAAGTATTCTTGGGCAAGATACTGAACCCTGAGTTACTTCTTGTGCACTTATCGAAGAAATTATTTAGACACAAAAAAGTGCATATGTGATGAGACATGAGGTATAAAGTGCTTTATACAAACAAGTCAATTTACTATTTAATTCAATAAGGTTAAGTCCTTTGGATGTTAATTTAGAGCAGCATAGCTGGTTCAAGTCCAATAGTCCCAGTCAAAAGGACATTCAACCACTAAAAATAATTTACTGGCATTCCTGAATGGAAACATAACTGTAATTTGGCATCTTAATCCAGAAATAATAACATCATTTACCATTTACTATCATTTTGATTAAAGAGCTTGTGCACAATGGTGGTTTAACCATTACAGGAACATAAAAAATGATTTTGTTAATTCCCAGTGCTGTTAATTTAAGGCAGCTGTAGCATACCTCTTACACTGAGTGGTGGTAGCAATTATTATTCAAATTTTGCTTCTGTCTACTGAAAAGGTTAGACACAAGGGAAAAATATGTTTTCAAACTGTACACAAGGTGAGTGAAATGAACTAAGGGGAGAAGTACAAAAAACACAAAAGCCAATGACAATTTTTAAAGTTCACTTACTGTTAAAAAACAAAAGCCAGTTAGAGTAATGGGCTAAAAAAAAGAGTGTGGACCACAAAAAGATTTATGAACAGCAGTCACTCCACTGTCAGCTGCTTTAACTTAACAGAACTGCCTTCGACTGTGAGCTTCATGGGTCCTGACATCACAGATAGCATTGTTTTCTCACTATGACTCAATTGGTTCTTTTTTCTCTTTTTTTTGCACAGAGAAAATAGGAATTAGAATGAGTTACAAGTTTTGAGAGATATTTTATTGGACACAAGATGGCGCTAAGACGTCAGAGTTGGAAAAATGGAAACGCTGCTGCCAAAGATGCAGCATTAAGGAAAGCTAGAGAAAGTTCTTTTAAAAGAGTGCAGTAGCAGCAACAGTGGGACAAAAGCTACTGTCAGCAGAAACTCCTCGCTGTGAGGTGAGGATGTAAGCTGTGTTTGGAAAGCACACAGGTTGAAACTAGTCCCAAGTTTGTGCTTGTTATCCCGTCCAAAGGATGGCACGAATGTACTGAACGAGTGTTTCACTGTACCGATGGCTGACTGAGAGAGAGAACGCAGGCCCAGACGCGTCTTTGTAGGTGTTTGTCTGATAAGAATGATTACCAACAATCCCAAAGTGTCAAATGTTCAGCCAATACATGATTTGTGGGCAAGTAAAGAAGCTCATTTGTCAGTGGTAAATGAAGACGAGCCAAACAACAGCACGGAAAGAAATGGAGGTGATAAACAGTACATATATCTATATCTATCTACATATACACACATACATACATATTAGAGAGAGAGAGTAGTGAGCTAGACAGATAGATATGACTGCTGTGAAGATCATCACTCCATAATTAACCAGCCCACATGGAGCCGTTTTTGATTGTGCCTCTGATCTCTGCTGTTTACATGCTTTTGCCATCTGTTGATCAGTTATTGCAGCCTTTCGCAATGCATCAAAACTGCAACTCATCATTTGATCAATAATTAATTGTAAAGACCAAAAAAGGGAAGAAAAAAAAAACCAACCTAGGGTTTGCTGGCAGGAGGCTCCTAAAATCTGCCAAAAGTCTGACTGTGGCGTGACCTGCTGCATCTATTTGTTCAAATATCCCACTGAGTATTTACTGTGGTCACAGCTCTTTGATCAAAAAGACTGAAGTATAATTGTAAAAACTTGTTAATTTTCTCATGTTTTTTAAACTCTCCTGATACACTAAAACTCAAAAAGCCAGTATCTGTGACGCCGTCATTTAAAAGTATTTAAATGGCACAACATCAAGAGTCGGAGGGTTTAAGCCGTGGTTGCTCCACTCTGCATGCTTAAGTATCCTTGGTGAGATACTGAAGCCTGAGTTGCCCTCCATGCTTTCACTGGAGTGTGAACGTGTGAATGTTAGATATAGCAAGCACTCAGACATAGAAAAAAGTGCTGGAATGAATGGGTGATTGAGCAATGTTATACAAAGCGCTTTGAGTGATGAAACAGAGTAGAAAAGTGCATTCCATTTCTCTTAATAAACCCTTATCCAATCTGTAACCACGGACTGGATAAACAGTTAAGAAAATGGATGGCTGTGATTAAATGAAATGAAACAGGTCTGGATGAATGTCTTATTTGGACTTTGAACACTGTAAACGGGCTTAAAGTAGTGAAGATCCTTATTTCTTAAATATAAAAGAAGGAAATTGTGTTAGCAACTGAGACATAATAATTTTAGTACCGTGCAACGTACGAAACCTTGCACCCACGGCAGACGAGCAGCAAGGAGCACATCATCACATGCTGATGAAGAGCGCAGAGTGTGGATTGTTAGTGCAAATAAAAAGATTCTTCATGATAGCTTTAAAGTAGTATTCTATACTGTTGCTTCTCAAAAAAAATCTAAAGCTTTAAGAGACAAAAGGAAAGAAATATTACTCACAGGCTTCCCATGAGGGCCTCTCTCTCCTGGATTTCCAGCCTTGCCCTTCAAGAAGAGAAATATACATATGAATGATTAACGTGTATTGAAATATGTTAGGTTAACTCAAATCAAACCCATTATCATGTCTGATAGTGATACAGTTCCAGCTACTACCGCACAGCAGAAAGAGGGAGCAGGCATGTTTGACACTGACGGCTCAAACATTGAGTTTTAGGGAATTTCTCTCAGATGAAGACAAAAATGTGAGGGTTTTACAGGAGGAATAAATAAATGTGTTGTTCATTTATCTTCAACTGCTTGATGGTTTCGGCGCAAAACAGCCCAAATGTTTACTTTCATCCTGCTACTCCTCAGCTTATTGAGATCAGGTGTCTTTTACTACAGACCGCCAGCAGCACAGGCGAATTACATTTGCGTCTAAACCGCCACAGGGGCAACTAGACCAAAGCGTCCCTCTGAAGATAAAAACCGCTTAAAGTCTTATGGAGCTTGTGCACCGGGCAAACCGTTGTTGTTCTTGATGCTGTTTGAAATCAGACGCACTCGTGACCTTTCCATGAAGTGAATGTGCATCTTCAAAAAGGGGGGCATGCTTGTTGGCTTGTCCGATGAAGCTGGATGACGCATATTTTATGACTTTTTTTTATTATTCTTGGCTTCAGACAAATGAAGCTACGTGTAAATGTACTCAAAAGCCTTCAAGTATATGTAAAACACACAGCATTCCCTGTTTCTCTCTTATACAGATGTGAAAACACGTTGACCTAAAGACTACTTACTATGAAGCTTGGCTCTCCTTTAGGTCCGATCTCCCCCTTTTCACCCTGAAAAACATACCACCGTTTGGAACGAGATTTAGGATAAAGCCTCAGCTAACACACAGAAATTAGTGTCAATTTCCTACTATATTTATACCATGATGTTACCTTGATGCCCTCAGGACCCAGTTCTCCCGGTGGGCCATCTGGACCTCGGGGTCCCTGTGCAAAAACAAGACGAGCCACACCAATGAACATCACTCAACAAAGAAAGAACAGTACGTTGAGCATCTAAGCTCTCACATGCCATCTATGGGTAATGAAACAGCACCACCAGCAAAGTACTTAGTCTGTATTGTTTGTCTGTTTGGGGAGGTGTTCCAGCCTGATGTAGCAGCCTCCCACCCCCACAGACATTCAGGGGTTTCACAGCATTGTAGCGCCACCATACAGAGGGTGACAATGATCTATAACACTGACACCCTCAGCCCCCCTCTTTTTTTTTGCTCCTGTCCATGCTTTTAGACCTTTCAGCTTATCTCTCCATTGAGTCTCCCTTTTATATCTCTTCCTTTGAGGACAAATCTGCTGCTATTTTGCTTGAGCCTCTCGTGTCACTCTGCTCTTTTATCTTCCTTGTAGGATTTATCGTTATATTCTTTTTCCTTTAGTTCACCTCTCCAACCTCAGTCTTGATTTAAACACCATTGAGTCATTTACTTTTGCCTAATCTTTCATGTTATAATGGATGCTATGTTCATTTATCTGTTTAATCTGGTCATAGGCTGGAAAACAACTTTTCTTAGTGGCACGGACACTGACTGAAGGCAGGTGACGTACATTCACCCCTGCAGTGTGGCACTGAGGTCATGGAGCAGTAAAATTATGACAACACTGAGTTGCCATAAGGTTTGCTGTCATTTTAAATGTCAGTTTGGTCAGCTTGGCTGTCTGTCTCACAACTAACCAGATGTTGACTGAGATTCATATTTTTTCATGTTTTTTTGGTGGGAAAATAGGCAAAGCAGTTATTTAGTTGTTTCAATAACAGCTGTTTTTTAATAATTCACTTTAGTCCGTTTTCTTTGGCCTACAATAAATCACATGCATTTACAATGACTGATGTATCTGACCTCAACAAAGACAGAACTGACACATGTGTGGATTATGTTAAACAACTCAAGTTGCAAGTGTCGTATGTCTTTCTGGGCAAAATATGCAGAAGGAAGAAAACATTCTGAGAATTAAAGAAGACGATCTCAGATGAGAACTAAAGTAATGTGGTAGTAACTTATTACAATTATTTTTTCTCCTAATAGGACACATTCAACTAGAAAGCTGCTGTTTGGTGCAGAAGCTACTGTAAGCGGATGCAAACTATCAATTTAAAGGGGCGATTTTTGCAAAAATAAAAGTTTGAAAAGTCCAAAATGAGCTTCTGCTTGCTTACGCTAGCCCAGCATTTTACAAGAAAGCACCAAACTTTTAACTACCTTGCTAGTAAAAGAAATTTGGAAAAGCTGCTTATGTGTTAACAATTAAACGATTCTTCGGGGACTTTTCTAAATGTCAAGATACAAAACAAAAGAGTTTGTTTCCAATCAAATAAAAAATCCGATCTTTTTTTGAGGGCAAACAGATTTCTGTTAATACCACAGGACTGCAGTAACCTTATTAAAAGATAACAGGAAATGCCGTGGCATGTATATCTGCCAAGTTGGTTCAGGATTTTAAATTTGCTTCCTCCTTAATTTCTGCTGCTGCAGAATTTAAATTCTTAGAAAATCACAAGCACAGAAACCAGAAACTGTTCTTTTGCCACCTGTAGGTGTTGTTCTTCTCTCTGCCACACGATGTCCCACCAGCATTAAATCACCTCACTGGTTTGACCTCACAATGATGTCTTCCAACACTAGATTCATGGGGCTCGTGAAACAGTTGTAATTGCACCTATAAAGAAGCTTGGGCCATGTGGAACGACATCCACATGTCTTTTAATTGCTTCAAACTCTGGTTTATGGGAAAGAAGATGTGATGTGAAACAGACAAACCAAAGGTCTGATGAGGGAAGTTTTTTTTAAGGGACTGATGCAGCTTGTGCCCAAATGTTACAGTCTCCTCTTACCCTTCTACCCTTTGGCCCAGCAATGCCTGGACTACCCCTCGGTCCCGGTGGACCCTGTCAGGAAAAAAACAGTGTGGATATAGAAGTGAAATTAGTGAGAACATAGACCAGGAAATTATAAGAAGAAGGGAAAAAATAAGAATAAAGTTTGAAGGTTTTCATAATATTTGGTGGAGTTATGGTTATAATATTTAGATAACATAACTATGCATCTTCTAACCATATCATCACTAATGCTGTGAACCTACGGCATGCTGCACAAAGACCTCGGTGGAAATGATCATTAGCCAGTTAGACCCACTGTTTACTGCTCCACGCTAAATTGTGAGAAACTGTGAAACTGACGTATCAAATAGCCCTCATAAACTTTAGGTGTTTACAAAGACAGGCGTGATCCTTCAGCACAGTTTAAGGGCCCAAGAAAATCTTGCAATTTAGGTATTTACAGACATCCAGCCGAGACACTCGGTACAGAAGATGAGATTCATTAATACACAGGGAGCAAAAAGTGCTCAGCAAAGAAAATTGATGACAAAAAATACACATATAGGGAGGTATGCATGAGGTTAAAATCCTGCATGTTTTTGTTGCTCCACTTACAGGTGCACCTTGCATGCCGATGTCCCCTGGGCTCCCTGGCAACCCTGGATAACCCTGACACCAAAAAGAAAGGGGAAAACATGTCACTCTTTATTGATATCGCCTACAAAATCATTTTTAAAAAGTAAAAGCGGTTAACACTACATAAAATATCCAGGCTTATCTGCACTACGCTTCAGGATCAGCGACTAATCTGGGGCAGCGGTGAACAGAACTGTGTTTCATATTATGTTGTCTTAGAATGGGCTCCAGGCTATTCGGTGTTGTGGTTCTCACCCACATTTTACAGTATTTTCCTATAATTATCTATGAGGGAATAACACCCAAAAGTCAAAGAAAGTCACTAAAGACTAGAACACTTTCCAGAAAATGCTAATCCTGCAAATTGTCTTTGAACAGAAACAGAATTTCTGGATATGATCATTGTAATCTGTGATGATTACACAGCACAAGCCTCTAAACTCAACCTCTACTCCTCGTTAATGTGGCTACATTACACCACCAACTGGTTCACACAAATCACTGCAATCCCTCTCGTAGCTCACAAACATCTCTCTCCTTCTTAGCCAAACGTGCACGCTAGCCTTTTGACTGCCACCAGATTAGTTAGGTCAGGCCTGGGGCCCAAAGCCACAGACATGGAGTCAATCCAAGGCCCCTGGACAGTGAGGGATGTAGGCCAGCTTCTCTTGAAGATTCATGCAGCATTACAGCACATATAAAAAACACTGCTGCACTGGACACTGTTTTTACTCAGTCTCAGTAATCCACAATCAATGGGCACTATGTTCACTCAGCTTATACACAGCTAGGTTAGGCTTTGGCTCTCTTTAGTGTTACAATGAGGTACAAACTGTGAATGACTGTTAGTGGTCTGCTACACTGGTCAGATTCTCCATGCCTGTGGTAGCTCTAACTAATCCTTCAGTACATTCAATAATATTACCTATCTAGAGATTAGATAGGTGTCTAAAAGATTCTCGTAACCTCCAAGAATACAGTACCTGCACGTTTATTTGCAGCAATACTCTATATTGTGCTGCTGTCAGTATATTACTGCAAATTTACAGTGAAAGGTTTCACTGTGCAAACACCTTCAACAACAACACTGAGGAAAGAACTATTTTGCAAACATTTGTACCTTCAGAAGTTGCAACACTGAGTAATCTGGAACTCGGGTCTCTAGAGGGTCTGCCTTCATTTCCAGGAACTAAAACATGTAACATCTGCCAAAGCTTACAGCCAGCATCGCTTAGTGGTTCGAATTTAACTCATCATCTTTAGCCATTAGTTTACTGTTTTAGTCTATTAACGCCGTAGCATAACTGATTACTTGGAAACCCTTTTACCCTAGGTTTGTGAGCTCTCAGACAAGAAAGGGAGCGCTGCAGAATATCCTGAGTGACTGCACTTACCCTGGGCCCCTTCTCTCCGGCTGGACCTGTTGGACCTGGTGGTCCCCGGTCACCCTGGAGGAAAAGAAAGAGTTGATCATTAAACCATGACCTAAAACCTCAACACACATTCGCATACATTTCTACTTAATAAAAGCCATGAAAGTGGAGAGGAGCATCTTAAGTGTAGAAGGTAAATGTGACAGTGGTGTACAAATAGCAGATACTATATAAATGTCTTTGGCCCTCTGCACAGTATAATAAAAGCAAAAGGTAAGCCCAGCTGATCAGTAAAGCTTCCAAGGGCTTCTTTTTAAGCCCCGTAACACTTGTTATTCCACCTTGTCTCACACAGGGATCAGACTATTCGTATGGAACTGTTTTGGAAATACTTAGGGCAGTATTAAACAAATATTATCCATATATCTATAATGTGAAAAGAATTTTTAGGCTGTCAGGGTATGGCTGGTGCTGACAGATTGAACCAGGAGGAGGATTTTTGTGTAAGAGGAGTAGGAGGACAAGCAAGAATCTGACAAGCAGATGGCTTCCCACCACAAGAACATGTTCTGACAAACGGGCCTTCTGGATAGGAAGGAAAAGGGGCTGCAGGTTGAGATAGAGGGAGGGAACAATGACTGTACAGATATTAAAAAGGTGTGTAATGCTGTGCACGTTTACTCGGCATAAGCTGAGGTGGAAAAAGAACTTTTTTAAAAAAGCACTGTGTCAGAAACAATTACATTTTGAGAGTTTCTAACATCCGTAGACAAGCAAATTTGTCTAAAGAGTATTGTAATCAAATGTTCCCTTTCATTATAGCTTGATGTTCAGCAGAGGGGAGGAGGGTTGAAAGGCAATAATGCTGATGTGGATTTGACAATATTGTTATGGATGTGGATGTGAGAGTGTTGAGTGTTTATACAAGCACGTGTTCTGGGGCTTGTGGGCCTCAAGCCATGGCTGCTTAACATAGGCCTAATTATATAGCTCTGTCACTGACAGGCAGGCAGCTCATGCTGTCTGACAGCCTAATGACAGAGAAACACACACCTTACCTTTTCACCAGGAACCCCTATCACCCCAGCTATCCCAATCAGGCCTGCTGGACCCTGGAGAGGAGAGGGATAGCGTTAAACAGAAACACATCACGAGAGGTTATATCTGCACAAAAACCCAATCTTCATTCATCTAAGGGTTACTTCCCGACTAGTCATGACACCTGGAATGTGAGAGGTCATAGATTACAATCTAATGCTTACATAAGCAAAAATGTAGGCGCTGCAAAGATGAAGAGAAACCTGAAGGGGTGAAGATCATTTTTACTAGCGCTACTTCAAGCAACGCAAAATCACATCTTGACTTTCATGAGTTTTTCCTAGAAATAGTGCTTAACTAAAAACACTGAGAGAAACAAAGGAAAATAAACACATCAATATGTGCCAGTAACCATGCTATAACAATATTAATTGCAAATCCACTTCACAACCCATGTGGCATTGATACTGGGCTGTTATTCAACAAAGCCAGAAAAAATGGCTGTAACCTTGTTGTGACTGCTGAAACTAAACTGTTGTCTGGCAAAAAAGAAAAAAAAAGTAACAAATAACACATTTTTTAATCGCACAATTGCAGTGGCTAGGAATTACTGCTCACGTACTACGTTCACACTGCACTCAGAGTCAAGAAAAGCTATTTTGTGAACGACTCCTTCTGGGGGAACCACCAGAAAATGTAAGTATGGAAGTTATCAGAAGAGCTTAACCATTTCCAGATTAGTCATGCTGGGACGGGAGAGTGGGGGTGCTATAGTTTGAAGCGGTGCCAGCTGCTTCCCTGGATAATCTGGAGTAAAATGGCAAAATGTCTCAGTGGCTGATTTGACATTCTGGCAGAAAAGCGCAGTTTAAAAAAAAAAAGTTTGTCCTCGTGTTTCTAAATATGCAAGTATGTAAAGTGAGAATAAACAGGAAGGAGTGATGTGAGATGTGCAATTATCACAAGCCAGACTGAAGCCTCAGGATTAAGAGTGCATGCATTGCAACACCAGATTTCTGTGTAATAATTCAAACGATTGCCCGACAGCAGAACACGCCGGCCAACCACTAAAGCCAATGTGGTCAGTCTGCGGCTGTGGCTGTTGTGTGGGCCGGTGTTGGTTCCCATGACTGACACAGTTAACACACTGACACAGATTCTTTGGGAGTGCTGTTCTTACATTCACCATACAGATACATATATGTATGCCTCTATATGTGGAGGAAGAGAGAGTCTGAGGCTGAGACCAAAGTGGCAGACAAGAAACAGACCACAATGACAGACACTCTTTTTTTAATGTTTCTTTTCCATTTGTCAGGGCCTAAAGGGCTGACAGCCTGAAAGTGTGTATTATGGGGTGGGGGCTGGGGGGGCTTTAAATTGACCTCAAATCTCTTAATTGGGCCATGAAGCAGGATATTGTGGTGCCCTGTATCACTTAACAGAAAGACGTGGCTTTAAAAGTTTTTCCATGCGGCAGAGACCTTGACAGGAGAGCTTTAACGGTAATGTTTTTAAGGCCATTTAGTCTCTAAGCCACAGCATTGATAAGACTTTACAGTCAAGGAGGAAATACAGCCAAAGTTAGATTTTAATAAGAACAATAAGGATCTTTAAATGAATGTGAGTACACTCTGAGTCAGTCTCACACACACACACACACGCACACGCACAAAACATAGGTGAACTCTGTTTCAGAACATTTGATGCTTTTATTAGTTGTGGAGTGGAGACGAGATGAAAACAGAACAATCAGCAGATAACCTCAAATCAGCCAAACGGTGATCTTAAAAACTCAAAATTAAACTGAGAACAGTTTATGGGAGGCCTTAGAGCATAGATGTCAAACTCATTTTACATGATGGGCCGCATGCAGCCCAATTTAATGTTAGGCGGCCCAGACTCCTTTTTGACGGTGTAAAATAGTCTAACTGCACATGCAGTCCTTGAGCTATCTCAATATTTGGGCTTAAATTGTAAGAAATTAATATGTAAAGTTACAGAAAAAGTTCTGGCAGCTTTTTTATTTAATTTATAGAAAATGTTCTATTTTATTGATTTATTTTACTTTGGATAGACTGTAATAAAAATTAAAAAATAAAACCCCACATTTCTGCAATAGATACTGAAAAAACAGGAACTTTTCTGTCATTTTGTCTGTTACTTCATAACTGTACTATGAATGACTGTGGAGGAGGTCTTTATCAATAGGACAGGCTGTAAAATTTATAAAAATACATTTAAAAGCCTTCCTTCCCATTTTCCAAAGACATCCGTCCAGTGGGCCAGATTGGAGTGTTTGCCGGGCCAATTCTGGCCCCCGGGCCTTATGTTTGACACCACTGCATTAGGGTGATATAGATGCACTCAGTGAAGACAGGTTGACTGAAACCCCTTTGGATCGACTCAGGGCTTGGAAGTTTTCTTTTTTTTTTTTTTAGCATCTTAGATATCTAATTTATCTGGAAAGTGATGTAATGGCATTCATTAGACCCTCCATATGTTTTAGAGGGTTTTTTTCCCCACTCTGCATAGCCCCATGGTTCCTGTTTGGCTTCAAAGGCTCTTCTACTCAGTAACTGCTCTCATATGTGCAGTGCTGCAACAAAGTCCAGCAGTCCCACTTGGTTGCCTCCACTATGCACAGAATGCAAATATTAGCATTAAGGGGCCTCCAGGAAAGACCAGCATACTTTGAATGGTCAGAACAGTTGCATGCATACAAGAATCTTACAAGCATGTCCTGGCATTTCTCTACAGTATCTGTGTCAAGTATAAAACCCAAAGACAGACGTACGAAAGTGTGATTTTTGCAGTTAGTTGATTTCTTTACAACCAGTCCTGACACAGATGTTTTTGGGTAATCGATAAACAGTCCAACATTTCTGTGTTAACAATTTCTCTGTAAGTATGATTCATGCACAACAGCATGTCAAAAAGGCTTTTACAGGCTTTGAGCCATAAAAAAATGGACAACACAAATGAGATCACTTCCACAGAGGATATCTGTTCTACTGAAAAGTTCCACCAATTCTGATTTAAAAACAGTATTTGGTCGCAAGAAGAGAGATCCAAAATTTCTTAGCCTCAAAAGTAGGTCAGTAAAATAGTGATGCATGAGAATGTGTTCCTGTAACCACTTCCACAGTTGCCACAGAGAACAGTTAATTTACTGGAAGCACTTCATCAGTATCACAGTGGAATCAGTGGAATCTAATAAAAGCTATACCACAGCCCTGTACTCTCTATAAAGGGATCCAATGGAAAACTACTAATCCACAGTACACCGTCTGCTAGCTAATGTCATTAGAGGTGTGAAAGGAACTTACTTGTGGTCCAACTTTTCCAATATTTCCCATGTCCCCTTTCTCTCCCTGCAAGCAGTAAACATCAGAGAATGTGCTGGTTAGCTTCCTGTAATTAAACAGATCACTGATTTGGTTCTCACAGGATATTACAAGTGCAAAAAAGATCACACACATAGACCATGGGACTACATCTTACTCTGGTTTGCCATCATGTATGATGATGGTTTTTTGGAGAAAAAAACTGCAGCTCTCTCATAATTAAGGGCATGTTTACAGCATTATAAGTCAAGGCAATAAGCACCTCGTAAGGGGAGGAAAGCATTAGACCAATAAAATCTTGATATACATAATACTAAACTTATTATACCACATTACAGCCAATAAAAAAATAAAAGAGTATGGAAAAAGTCTACAGTGGACTATATTACAATGTAACTCAATTTTTACAACACTATTACAATTTTTCAGTGAGATGATGATGTCATGATTAAGTGATGGGACCTCACCTGTAAACCCTCGGAGCCAGGTTCACCTATGTGACCTTTCCTTCCAGGTCTCCCCTAAAGGTCGACAGACACATACACATGAACGTAAGTATAAATGCTGATCAAATGATGGCAAAGCTTATTTTATTCCATCCAATCGGAGGTGATTCATCTTTGTGAATCGTTTCATTCAAACCACCTACGAAAGGCTTAGCATGAGTTACGTGTGCGGCTGAGTGCAAATTCAGTGTATGAATTTGGGAGTTCTTACAGTAGGGCCTGGCCTGCCGGGTGGGCCGAGTGGGCCTTCGTCGCCCTGCAGAAACAAAGTTTGTTCAATAAAAAGTTTGCACAGGCGTGTTTCTGAAAAGCTGTAAATAAAAACATGTTACACTGATTTGAAAATTGTATAAAGCATTTATTTATCTTCAAATACTGATGTTAGAACTTATATTTTTATTATATTACATAATACCAGGAAGTTTAGCACACTGATGTATCACTTCTTCTTTTAACAATATTTAGAAAGCATGTGCGAGGATAACAATTGGGGAAGTTCTTCCATTCTTAGTGGTAAAGGATTTCAGCTCCATGATGATTCAGGGCTTCTTCTGTCTTTTTATTAATTATTAACATTATTATTATCATGATTATTATTATAATGCACTAAATGTTTTCACTGGGTGGCCCAGAGAACTGTTGATTAATAACAGTCATTTTTAAACATAGGTTCAATCAAAAAGTGAGACATCAAACCTTAAAAAAGTGGAAAACCCATATTAATGATCAAACGTCCCTGTGCAGTGATTTCCACTGTAGCATTGTGCCAGCAACTCTGGGGTCATCTTGTAGCACCGTGTTACTCCTACCCATGTTTTTTTTGTTGCATGCAACATTTCCCCTCTGAACATCCATTATTGCTAACAGATGAAGGCAATTCTGTCTGAATTGGTGATGTCGGCACATTCCCTTGTCTGCAGTACAGGAACTCCACAGGGGACTGTGCTTACTCAATTCCTGTTTACTCTGTACACCTCAGACTTTCAGCAAAACTCCCGGTCATACCACCTACAGAAATGATGAATCTGATGACTCTGCAGTTGTCTGATGTCAGCAGGAGAACCACCGCTCACTAGATTTTTATTTATTTATTTATTTTTTTACAGACCATAGTGTGTAAAATCCCAGTAGATCAGCAGTTTCCGAAATACTTAGACCAGTTCATCTGGCCTTAAACCACCCTTCTCCCTCATTCTGATGCTCAGTTTGAGCTTCAGTGGGGTTTTTTTTACCGTGCCTACATTTCTAAATGCATTGGGTGAGATGCTAATTAGATATTTGCATCAATGAGAGGCTGAACAGGTGTACCTAATAAAGTGTCCATCTTAGTTTCTTACAAGGTATTGCAAACTAGATACGAAAATGTTTACATTTTACTCAAATAAAGAGACAAAATTAATATATCTTGTTATTTCTCAACATCATTGTTTTGGGTAACAACCTTTGTCTGCGTACTCTACCGTGTGTGACAGAAGAATACATTAGCCAACTCTACACCGTTGTGGATGGAGGCCAGATCAATATTCCAACATTAAGCACAATAGAAAACTGTGTGTTGCTCTGCACTTTCCAGTGGATTCTTTTTCTTTTTACAGGGCTGGAAAAAATTTCAGCCTTGTTTTCATAAGCACCTGTTGGTGAATCATGACTTCACCTGGTGGAACATGCCCTGAGAGATATGGCAGGGGAAAAAAAATCTGAGATCTGAGCTATACCTGTGAAATATGAATAGATGTTAAATGAGAGGGAGTGTGTTAATTCATCTTGCCTGACCAAATGGAAATTCCTCAGTGAGCTATAGTTTCCACTTCTCTGCACGAGTGAATCGAGAACCTGGAAAGATAAGTTAGGTGTCAAATTGTCTCACCTGTATTCCTTTAGGCCCTGGCGGACCCTGGGGTCCTCTCTCACCCTGCAAACCCTGAAACACAGGTGAATGTACGACTGGATGAAATTAATGAATGAGTGGATGGATCGAGAGAGTGGAAAAAGAGATGCCGTTGTACCTTTGGACCAGGTGGTCCGTTTGGGCCCGGCGCTCCAATGTCCCCAGGAAACCCCTTGCAAATTCAGGAGAGAAAGAATATTGTTATAGAACATTATTATTAAGCCAAATGTTTTGATTCCTCTGCATTAACCTGTATAAGACAGAACTGTATAAAAATAATGATGGATTGCTGCTGAGCTAATGATCTCCCTCAGGCAAGCCTGCCATGACACAATCACTCATCTCAAAAAATGTGCTTGCGACCTGCGGCCTTTGTGACCTTTGATGACGTAGCACTCCTGGGCAGCTTGACTTTGACATTGTCGACGTGTTTATACTTTGCAGTATAAACAAACACTTTAACAGAAGGTGAGATGTTCTGCATAACACCTAAAGACAGAGTGCTGGCAGACCATGACGGAGCAGGAAAAATTCAGGGACATATTAACATTGTGGAAATGTAATAGTTTTGACTTAGAAACGCTTGTGGCTAGCAAGATAATGTGCTACATTCAGTTCAGTGCTATGTTGTTGCTAGTGGGAGAGCTAGCATAGCATAGAGAAGATTTTCCAAGTACGTATTCAGGAGTTTTTAATTTAACCACAAACTGTAGTCAGATGAGTTGATGCCTGCGAAAAGCTCCAACAACAATCCACGCTGTTGCTCTCTTTCTCTCTAGTATAACGCTTGTTTTTAGGCTTTTAATGGAACTACTACTAATACATTTATCAAGAAAAACCCCAACAACAACGTTTTAAGCAAAGCAAGTCGATTACTGACTTAAAAATTAAAGAATGTAAAATAATTACTAGTCTCTTCCATGACAAAAAAAACAATTCAGTCTCTATTAGAGCATCTATAGCGAATTTTAATAATTCAAATCAACATCGAATTACAATTTTTAGCAATTACAGGGATTATGAAAGACAAAGGTAATGTTTTCTGAGTATGAATAAATAAACTGAGCCCAAAAAAGGAACAAAAGCATGGCAAAACATCCACGAACATGCAAATACATGTACCTAATATGAGCGACTTTGCCCACACAGACACACTCAACAGTATAAGATTCTGTGAAGTCATCCGTTTCTGTTTTAAGATTTATATTAAGCTGTTCATTATCTTCTAAATTGGTAGATAATTTGGTGTGAAAGCAAATGGAATAACAACCATAACAATCCCTTCAAATCTAAGGTGAGCCAGCATTTGCAGTATATGCACCGTGAATGAAAATACTTATTTTACAGCCACATGGGTTCAGCTTAAATCCTATATCTGCTACCTGCTACTTTATCCCCCTACGCTGTCTTTGTCTTTGCATTATCATAAGTTTGACTTGGAGCAGCCATAAAAGAAGCACTCTCTTGGCAACGTGCCCATTGCATTACACACTCTATTAGGAAAGTAGCTGTATTTGTGTTCAGGCTGGCTCTCAATCCATCTTTACTTTAGTCAGCATACTACACTGAGCCAAAATACAGCAAAAAAGAAATGCTGTCAGATACTACAGTCAATATTTTAAGAAGACAAAAGCTGAAACATTTTACTCTGACCTTCTCATACTTTATACTGGACTGCTGAATACTGGCCTCAGTGAAGCTCATGTTTTTAACAGTAGCTGCCTCTGACTCTCCTTTATTTCATGCAAGCACTTGAAATATTAATAATAATAATAATTTATTTGTACAATACTTTTCAAAACACAGAGTTACTAAGTGTCTCACAGTTTGAATAAAAGCTAACCATAAGTATACATGTTCCAACATACAGATACATAAAAGGGAAAATATGAATGTAAAGCTAACCTGTAAAAATAAGAAGTCAGTTGCTCTGATATAAGCAAGAGCCAGTCACTGTAGAGCTTTATATGTTAATAATGTGATGTTAAGGTGGATTCTGAATTTCACTTGGACCCAGCAAACGGAAGCAATAATAGCTGTGATTGGTGAGCGTCAGCTAGCTTTTGTTAGCAGCCTTGCTGCTGTGTTCTGCACCATCTGGAGAGGAGCTATGGAGGACTGAGAGATGCAAGTGACTGACAGTAATAGGTGGGAGAAAATTAAAGTGTATATTAAAAGCTCCAGATAAAAGAATGAATTACAGTAAGTTTGATTTTTGCAACATTTCTTAAATGAAAGAAACATGACTAGATGAGTTTTGAGATGCAAGATGCAAAACTCAGATGTCGTTCAAAGATGATGCCAAGGTTCTCTGCACATTTCTGATGTTGCTGACTGATCTCCTTAGAGAAACTGTCAGGGTTGAACACAAGAACCTGTTTTACCAGGATTGAGATGAACGAAATTTGAATACATCCACTTAGAAATGGCAGAGAAGCATTCACTGAGACGGGAGATGCTGTTAAGGTTTTAGGGCTTAACAGAAATGTACAATTGTGTCATCTGTATAGCAATGGTAAGAGATTCCTTTGAAACTATTAAGTAACATGTATAAAGAAAACAAAATTGGTCCAAGATTAAGTGCTGGGGGACTCCACATATGAGGAAATATATTTGTTAATATGCATTCGTAGGTATCTGTCAGAAAAATATGATGAAAAAATATGCACAAACATGCATGCCCTACCTCTGGTCCTGGAGGCCCAGGTGGTCCAGGCACACCCATTTCTCCAATTTTACCCTGACGAAAAGAGAAGAAAGACATGAACAATTTGCTCCTCTTGTGTTGTGCTGATATAATCCTGAAATAAGTCACTGGCACCACTTTGATGCTGTATTCAAATGTTAGATCACCAAGGGGATCCTACAGAGAGTCTAAAGCATTCAGATCATGATTCTGCTTGCTATAACTGTCAGACAGGACAGGGTATAAAAAAAGAAAGACCAGAAATAAATAAACATTAGTCAATAAAGACTAATAATGTTACTTCATATTTGCTAATCTGAGGTTGACAAAAGATTTTCCGAGCAGTTTCTGTCACTCGTCCATCTTAAATGTTTGTTTCTTTGCCTTGATTCACTACAGACAGCCGTTTAACTTGTGCAACTTAACTGCCGTTATGTTAACACACTAATATTACAGACAGCTAGGCACCAGTCTGGGTTTGGTGTGGAATAATCGCTCTAAGCGCTTCAGTAACAGTTCTTAGTAAGTCATAGATGCAGCAGATTGCTGAAACCACAACTTATCCCTGATTGGCTAGCAAGAGACAAGAGCAGGAAAAAAACCCACCTGAAACCAAAGATTCAGCCTCAGCCTTTGACTCACAGGGATTACGTTTACACATGCTAACCTCTTTATTTAGCACTGGCTGTGTTTAATATAATTATCCAGCACTGTAACAGTATACATATGACAGGAAATAGCAAAAACCCTTTAATCATGTAGACTGCTAACTACATGTTAGCTTTTTGTCTTTTCTTTCCTCTTTACACTGGGCTAACAATGTCATTATTCTCATTACGTGACTTGTTTAGATATCATCCTGCAGGGAATCTGTAATGTTTTAACTTAAAAGAGATTAATTTGCCCTAATGGTTGCTTGTGCTGATAAGCAAACCCAGAGCTGTTTAAAGACATTAATTTCACATTTATCTCCCATCACTGAATCTCCCCACCCAGAAAATCTAAGAAAAGGTAATGTTTTCTGAGTATAACTAAATAAACTGAGTCCAAAAAGCATGGCAAAACATCCAAGAACATGCAAATACATGTTCCAAGCATGAGTAACTTTGCCCACTCAGACACACTCACACAGACATACCGGTGGCCCTGGTTTCCCTCTGGGCCCAGGAAGACCAGGTGCACCAGCAGCACCCTGAAAGACAAACACACACCATTTTTGAGTTGATTTTACAGAGCATGTGGTTGACTTTTCTTGTTTTTTTAAATCAATCTCTATGTACCGTAATGGAGCAAACACAGGTAGAACGTACTGGTAATAGCAGATACACACATTGCACGGTCACATGGCGTACTATGCTTTTGTAAGGACACTTACCTTATCCCCCTGGTACCCCATCTCTCCTGGCTCTCCCCTTTGTCCGGTTTCACCCTAGATTTCATAGTATCAAACAGAGATATAACACAACACTGCATTGTCACAATGATCTGAAGAAACCACAGACAAAAGAACGGCACACACTATACAGAGGCTGTTTAATGCACAAGCACTATCAAAATTCAGTTTGATAGGTTGAGTTCAATGTCATGAAAGCAAATGAAGGGTCTGTAAAGAACCACTGGAGCAATATCAGCGTTTAACATGAAAAAATAATTAGACACTAATACATAGCACTGAGTTTGCTGGATGTGTTAGCAAAATGTCACAAGGATCTCATATAGTACGTCCAAGTCACACATTACACACAGATGCACTGCAATAATATAAATATTTAGATCACCTTATCACCTTTCAATCCAGGCAGGCCGGCTCGTCCTGTTGGGCCCTGTCGCAGAGGGAGCGGAACAAAAGGAAGGAAGAGTTTAAAATTTAATCACTTAGGATTTTCCTAAGATGTAAAACATTGGTAGAAGCAAATATCAGGCCCACCTGAGGTCCCACCATACCAGGCAGTCCTCGTGGTCCCTCAGGCCCTGGGTCTCCCTGCGAAGAGAAGGACATAGTGGAATTTATGTATCACAAATACACACACATGTAGAACTTGTAATACGAGTCCATTGTTGTGTCTAATGGTGAATGGCATTTTTGCAAAAAAAAATATTTCTGATCCATTGTTGACATTGTTTTGACATGCAGCACATTCCTGTTTGCCACAACCCTATGAGAAACATAAGCAGTGTTGGCAGAGTATCCAGTTGTTTTGCAGCGGTTTGGGTTGCCAGACCCCAACAGTCAATCCACTCTAATTGACAGAGGTGAGGGGAGACTGGCCAGAAAGTGTGGCTGGACCAAACAGCAGACAGGCTGCTCAGGTAGCTTTCACCCTGTCTGCAGTAATGGTCAGAAGCACTGATGTGATGACAACAATTTGTATATGCCCAAGTACGTGTGAGAGCATACATGCTATACTATTCCCACAGACACAGCAGTTACAAGTTACTCGTTTGTTTGTTTTTTCCTCTATGCCTAAAGATAGTGGAAGCAATACCATATTTGCTCTGTAGCAGCAATGTCTGATGCAACCAACAAAAGCATAGTGAATCCAGATGGATACAAAACCAAAATAAAATCCAGAATTTTGCACCACTCATCTGCAGAAAAGGCCTGAGAGTAATAATGTTACTGAAAAACAAACCTAAAAGAATTAAAGAAACAACCACTAAAAACAATCAATGTGTCGGTCTGACCAATATGCACAAAATCAGTAATAAGGATTACAGAATACTGTCTATGTTGCATCATCAAAGACATGTGGCTTAAACTATAAGTCCATCTGGACCCCTTAAGGTCAGTGTTTGATGCTGAGGCTCCGCTGTGGTACCGCAGGAGGACACACACAAATCACATGCCTTCCATCAAAAGAGGCTTTCAACAGTGAACACATGAAAAATGATGCACTGAAAGAAGGGGAAAAGCACAGATAGAAAATGCCCCCCCATTGCCCCCACCCAAAAACTCCAAAGTCCACTGGCCCAGCTGAAACGACGGGGTACATCAACATCCCACACAGAGCCTTTCCTCAAACTGCTGTCAAGATGAAGCCTGTCTGCCAGGTGGTTAAACATCATCCAAACCGCTATCTGCTCGCCATGCGGGGAAGACAATTGGTTCGAGGCTCGATCAAATCCAGATTGCTGCATTCCTGTACATCATGTCTCAACACAACCGTTGTAGCCTCAGAAAGTCCAATTAGACATAGAAATGTTTCTACACCCAGGACATCATAATCCCATTTAAGCGCGCCACTTCAAATGCCTCCGATTCAGATCCAGACAAGATTTAGTGCATTTTAATTTAGACTTGGCCACAAACAGCATGTACCTCTGTTAGCCACACACCAAATCCGATTGGCTACATACCAAAAAAAGGGTTGGGCCTCCTCTGGTAGCTTATGTGCTTATGCCGTTAAAGCGATTAATTATGAGAAAGACATTTGGGTCTCCGTGATCAAGTAGCTCCTGTAGGTGTAACGTGTAGGTGTCCCTGTGCTTTTCACCACTGCAATGAGACATATACCAATAGCTAATTTCACGTTAACTCCAATGTAACTTTAGCTGTAGTCTTCAGAAGAATAGATGAGAAGGTATGACTCTAAAACGTTAAGCATCTAGTTCCTGACACAGTCAGAGTCCAGTATAGCTAAATGACTTTGGTGCAAACTACTGAACTGCAATGCCCATCATATCCTGACTGTCTTCAATATCGTGATTGCTACCTTCATGGACACATTCACAAGTACTTTGAGAGTAAATAGAGCCATTCCTAAAAAAAAAAAAAAAAAAAAAATGCAGGTAGTATATAAAAACAACAACAACAAAAAAACATGTAAAGAAACATTGTAAAGAAAAAAACAAGGGTATTATTACAACTACTCTGCTCTCCATCTCGCCCTACTGTTTTTCTTTCAGGCTATGAAAAAGTGTCGGGCTGCATCACATTTTGCTGAGTCACACACTGGCAGAGACATCAAGTGCATACCAGAATGAACACTTGCTGTTTATGTTCTCTCTGCGATTACTCGAGTAAAGGTTCTAACCACGTGCAATAGGCTTTTAAATAAATGAGTGAGCACAACGAGAGCCTCAACGGTGTGACTGACAGTGAGACGTGAAAATGAGTTTTAGATGTCAAATTAAAGTTCTTTGCGAGATTCGTCCAGCGTCAAAATCACCCAGCTGGAAAGTTGAGTAAATATGATTTATTACATCAAAGGCTGGATTAAAGAGGTGCGGGGATTTGGGCTCTCTAGTATGATTACTCAAAAGTACTTACTGGCCATAACTTGTCTGAGAACTGCATCAGCTTTAATTATTAATAAGTCAGTTACCTCCTTTTTTGCATTTGAGTAAAAGTAAAAGTATATAAATTGCAAAAAACTATCTTATCACTGACTTCATTTGAGTAGTAGCGTTTGACGTTGCTCCAGGTTGTTCTGTCACACAACCTGAAAGTGTTAAAGCGTTCACATCGGAGCTTATGATCAACATCACTGAACACAGTGAAGCGCAGTTCGTCAGATACAACTGTGAAGGAACAAAATGTGGTGGCACCTTGATTTCATTTGGTCAGAAATGTAATTTACTGTTTTTCTTTGGTAGGAATTCGTGCAAACTTCAAAAAAGTATTTCTTTGTTAATAAATACTGTTGAAAAGCCTGTTTATTTCCCTTATTTCTTGCCAAGAAGCATTGTTGGCAACAAAGGAATAATCAACAAAACACAAATTTCCTTACTTTTTGTGCTAATTTTAAATAGGCACAGGAAAGGAAAGGAAAGGAAAGGAAAGGAAAGGAAAGGAAAGGAAAGCAAAGCAAAGCCCATTCACACACATACAAGTGTGTAAATCCGTGTCACATCCTTTTCTTTTTACACCAAGTGGTCTGCGGTTTCTGAATGAGACCTGTCATCAGTTAAACACAGCAAGTGCCATGGCTAGCAGAACTGATATAATCAAAAGCAACTCTATTTATTTTTGCATAGCACATGTAAAATTCTGCATGATATTAGGTTTTGGGGGGTTTTTTTTAAACCAAAACATTTGAAGATAGTGTGTGCATACTTCCTGTGTGTCTGTTTCAGTAGGATCAGTGACTTACAGCCAGTAGCTGAGGTGAATGCTGAGAAATCATTCCTCCAGCTGTGTCTAGCGCCACTCAGTGACCCCTCAAAAATCCCCAATAAATTCAAAGATACGAGGAACACAAACCAGTGTAAACGACACTTGAAAGCACGGGACAGGTGCTGTATACAGTTGTATCAGGGTGGCTGACGTGAACATCTGGAAGTAACTATATACACACGATACTGCATTCTGCAGTAATGGAAAAAAGCTTGTTCTCTTTTAGGCCTCTGATGGTCTTTCCTTAATTTAAATGTATTTTAACCTCTTTATTGTAACTCACTTTACCCTTTAACAGCAAACAACAAGCTCAGCTCCAGTACTCTACACTCAACCTGACATTAGACTAAAAAAAACAAAAAAACAAAACAAAGCAGGCAGCTATATATTCTCTTGATTCTCTACACCCTGTCTGCATGTGGTAAGTTTCGCTTTCACTAAGGTTTCCGATGTCTGGCTCTCTTTAACATGTAAGCCCATGTTTACTTGTGAATCTCATCACATTCACATCCTATTTATACGAGTCCCTTACCAGTGGCTAAAGCATGAACATACATGAACAAAAAGAAACCCACTGACAGTCACCTGGCCTCTACTAAACACAACAAGAGCAGGACGAGACACCAAAGCTGAAAATTTCCTCCACATCAGGCATGAATTAACTTTCTGGATGTAGAAGAGCTCAGAAAAGTAAAACATCCTTCCAAAGATTCCTGGATCCAGATACTTATCATCTCCAGAAGTTAATCACTTCTGAATTGGGCCAAGCCCCACCTCTGGTGCACTTTGTATGCAAATATGTCAATATCTCTTTGAGTGACAAACAAATAAATCAAATGAACCAATCAGATGACCTCCATAGTTGAGGTAGATTTACAGTGTCATGACTCAGGGTCTGATGTTGTAGGAAACTGTGCTTAAATTTTAAATTTTGATTTCTCTTTGTTTTTCTTGCTGTTCTTGTTCTCTGGGTTTCTCTAGGTTTAAAGCTTCAGTCCTGGTTTTGTGAATAATCCTTGTTTCAAATTATTGAGTTCCTATTCCTGACTTCATTGTATTACAGTGGGCCTGTATTGTTGTAGTTTTGAATTGTGTTTTCTTGGGTTTCGGCCTCTGTTTTGAGTTTATCAGAGTGCCTTTATTCCCCTCAGTGGTTTTCTGCTCATTCCTCCCTCAGTCTCTTCTGCCTCTGCTTTAGTTAGGGTGAAGTCTTCTTGCTTACATGTTTTTCCTATTTTACTTTGAAAGTCAGCCTTTATTCCCTTGTGCTGCTTTTATTTCCTGTCTTGCCTTGTCTAGTTGCCACCTATTGTTAGATATCATCACCTGTGTCCACACCCATCTGTCTTCCCCGGGCACTTCTGAGAGTATTTGTAAACTTGCCTCAAGATGTCCGTTCATTTCCTTGATGTGCATCTCTGATTTCTCTGTAGGTCCTTTTTTATTTACTTTTTAAACTTTGGGACTTTTTATACCTGCCTAAATAAAGGCATGTTATCTTATTTCATTACATTGTTTTTGTGCCTTGCATTCAGGTCACCTCAGCTCCACATATCTTGACATACAATGGAAGAGAACAACAGAAAAGACACTACTGCCATCAGGAAAACAAAACCCGTATTAAACGATACAGTGAATCTAACCAAGAATTAGCTTGCAACGTGAAACTTCCTAACTACTGTCAGTCGTGAGGCTCATGAGCCAATCCCAATCTAAGCACTAAGACAGACAAGTGGAATAAGACACAATAGGACTGAGATAAAACTGAGCCTTGTGAGTCACAGGTCTAAGAACGGACTCACAAATCTAAATCAAACAAAACATGTTGCTGCTAAAAAATACAGACTCACCCTTAGACCAGGAAAGCCACTTATGCCAGTCCCACCAACAGGGCCCTGTGGAGGAACATCATAAGTACGTTTGTGTCACTCTCAAAACAATACAGGAGTAACAAAGCATATTTATGTCATCTGATCACAAAAAACCCTAAAAAACTCTCAGTAAAGCTAGGATTATTCATACGTATATAACTGTACATTTTACAGCTGAGTATTATGAGACACTGTCCACCTGTGCTGCCTCTAATGAGACAGCACAAACAGAAGAAGCCAGAGTTTGAGGATGAAGACAGAAGACTGAAGTAAGTATTGCACATACTGAACAAAAAGCGGGCACGAGTTCTCACCTCATTTCCATCTGGACCAGGAGGCCCCCTCTCCCCAGCATCGCCCATAACACCCTACGGGGCAAATACATCCGCAATTAATTTAAGAAAGTCAGGACTACCATTTCTAACTTTACCCTCAATCTGCAGAGTAGCACCTCCACAGAGGTAAAAGAGTAGTGTTTTTTCTTCTGCTTTCTCCATAACGGCTCTGTGCTTTCTGTCGCACGTGGCATAGCAAACTTTTTAAAAAAATTAACTTTACATGTAGCATTTAACGTGCAATTTCCCAAAGTAATTATTCAAGATTAACTTCACATGGACATAATGTGCAAAAGCACATTTTTTAATGAGGCAAGATTAGCCGGCGTATTAGCCAGACATCACTGTTCCAAGAAAAAAAAAATTAAATAAAACAGGCACTGGGCTTTTTGCCCGCTTGGCAACTTCAATACAGAGAAGCGAAGGCTTGTTTTTAAAACATTAACTTTTCACAGTGTGCGGGCCCAACCTAGACATTCCATCTGTCTCTGAGTGTAACTTTATTCAAGGCCACCCTGGAACAAACTTGCAGACCCTATGCCAAGATGCATGTAATCTGCTATATCTTGAACACTGTATTGTATGTATGTGTACATGTGTAATAGTCCTCTTTGTTCTTTTCTCTCGATGTCCTATCAAACCCGCCTCCTGCTGCTTTAGCACATTCACAACGGCAGGATACAAATGAGCCTCATGTGGATGCTTCAGGGGTCTGTGTGGATATGCAGTACTTCTATATACTGGCATACTGTATACCTGATGAGCTGGATAGCATCAGTTTTTACCATCTACATGATGGGCAAAAGTACAGATTTAGGGAACTGTTAAGTATGGCAGAAACCAAAATGGATTCATTATTACATGTCTTCCTTTGGGGCCAGGTCTTCCAGCAGGTCCAGGTATGCCCTAGAAAAGAAAAACAAGCAGTTAGATTGCTCACGCAAGTTTAGGATTGAAATTGAAATGACTGGAAAGAGAATTAGAGAGGATATGAGCGTAAGTAACCACAGCTCTTCTAATCTCCCCGCAATCCATAAAACAAAATAAACCCATAAAATAAGATGCTTAAATTATCCATTAAAGTCACGCAGGTTCTCAATACAGCCTACTTTAAGTGAGGATTTAACAATGCATTTCATCACGTTGAATAAAGTTCTCTTGGCATAAAACAAGCTGATGTGAAAAAGCCACAAAAAACTACAAACACCAGGATTTTCTTCCGATTTTGACCTCTCAAGAATGAAGCAATGTGTTCAGTAATTACTGACTGCCTAAATGGAAAATAATTTTTTCTGTAGCCTAATGATGGAGGAAAAAAGTTTGAATAAACAGTAAATAAATGGAGGTGAAAGATAAGATATTCACGGATTTATTAGAGGTAAATAAAAAGAGTAATTTGTGATGGGAAATGTGTCATGTTTATAAAGACTTTGACAAATTGCACACTGGAAATGAACAAACATCACTCACTTTCTCCCCTTCCAACCCGGGTGGGCCAGCATCGCCCGGAGGCCCAATGAAACCCTGAAAATAAGAAAAACATCACAACAAAGTAAAAATTCTGTGCTGCATTAACACAGCACAATGCTTATATTAACTTGTCATTATAAAATAACGACAGCAGAAGAATAGTAGCCTGTCTGGTGCACTGTTCTTAAATGCCTTCAAATGCACTAATAATATTTCAGCAACAGAGCTGCACATAGTCTTTTATTTTGGAAACTGACTAGATTTCCTTTTCCTGCATCTGAATTTTTGGACTCCGTATCAGATGTGGGTCATGTCCGCTCATCTTGGCTAACATGAATAACTTATTTTGTGCTGGTGGCAGCACAGGAAAAAAGATTTGCCACTGAAATCAGTTCATAACAATCAGGACGGACGCAGCTTGAACATCTTTGTCTGGAGTACAGAGCCACCACATGAAAGTGCCTAATTGGGTAAAAATAGATGACACAGTCAGAGGATTTTTTTTTTATCCTTTTAAAATGTAATTCTGGATTTTAAAAACATCTGTGGCCCTGATGCATCCTGTGGGAAACACGGGAGAAATAGCTGGTTTCACTGGCCAAACTCTTCTTTGTTCAAGGTAAATGTAGTTCAGGAACAGGCAAAGTCTGAACAAAGATTCCTCATCAGTGTTACAATGTGAATTGAAGGAGTTTTCCAGTGAGTAAAAATGCAAACAGGATCAGTATCTGAAACCAATGATCGATTTAATTTTTGTACCAATAACAAAAAAAAAAAAACCCAAATACGATCTTTAATCTGATTTTAAATCATGAACAGTGTTAACATACACCAAAAACAAATCTGTAGGAGCCATAAGAAATTAAAAAGTTGGTTTTAGCCTCATTTTTGCAACCAAACTGTCAAAATACGAGCAAAAACCCTAAAGCTGCTCAGTATTTGTACTATAATTCAGACTGGCTGCATTCAGGTTTGTATGTCAGTTAGTATACAACGTAATCAATATTTCCGAGTCATCCTTTTTTCTTTTTTTTTTGCATCCTTTTCCACCCTCTCTCATTGCTCAAACATCTTTCTTTTCAGCACATTGTCTGCCTCTGTGGCTCCTTCTCACCCTGCCAGCTTCGGTCCGACACTGTGATCCTAGCTATCCTGTTTCCTGGGACCGCAACGCTCCTCTTAAGTCCATTCTCTAGCTAGCTCATTTGACCCCCTTCTGATTTCATCTGTTCCTCTTCTACCCACTGTCTTTCTTCTGTTCTCCTATTTTGGGGCATTTCCCACTGAGGCTTGAGCCTTAGTAAGAAGAACGAGTCAGCCGTCTTGGTGCCAACCTGGAGTGGGGACCAGCCCCCACAAGCAGATTCTCATGTCAAAACTACAAGTCAGATCCTGATCAGTCACTGTGGAGCCAGCCTGAAACTCTGGTCCTAATCCTTTCAGGAAATGAAAGAGTTCAATGTAGTAATACTGAAGGAAAAAGAAATAGCAGAAAACACCTTATACTTACACGAACACCTTTAGGGCCAGGGCTACCTTGTGGCCCGGCCGAGCCCTACAAAGAAAAACAGGGAGACTTTGTTGACTACAAAGCATGCGATGTGCATAGGTCAGCAGAAATTAGTGTACATTATTGTGGCTGTGTTCTCTTAGTAAAGTTCTCGATAGAGCAATAAAGGAATCTGCAAGGATTGATGGAGAAACAATTTTTTTGTGTTTTTCACTGCACCTGCCTGCCAGGGTAACCTGCAGCTCCAGCTTCCCCAGGAAGTCCTGGTATGCCCTAAAGTGACGAGAGAGGAAAAGGGAGAGAGAGAGAATGAACAGTGAATAGGGAGATTAGGTGGACGGATAAAGTGAAAGGGGAGAAACGCAGACTTCTAGTAGCAGTGCCAGCTAAGGAATAAAACAAGCACTGTTCATTCCGAACAGCTCCGTCTACTAACTGCACCTTTCAGCACCCCACCAATACACCCCATCCCTCACTATCTCACTCTGGCTTTTACTTCAGCTCATTGTTCACTGTTATGTGACTCATTCTTGTTATTGTCGTTGTTTGAGAAAGTGAAGAGTTTTAAGAGGGATAAAAAGAGCCATAAAAAGAACCAGCTACTATAGGGGACAACTGAAAGACTACCATAACTGGCTTGTCACACACTCATCTTTGCATTCGTTCATTTGCATGTGTGTACCAACCCAGTTCCTATTTGTATTTTTGTGACAAAGTACTAGCCGGAATCCAGCTACCTTGAATTTAACACTTTTAGTTTTGTTGGGCAGTAATGCATGCTGTAACACAAACCATGAACACAAATAACTACTTACTTGTTCTCCTGGTGGTCCAGGTGGACCCAGATAACCTTTAGGACCCTTAAAAAGTAGAATGAAACAAGTACTTTTAGTAAATTTCAACTGAAAAATTGGTAACTAAGAGTAACTAAGCTGCCCTGCTAGCTGCATTAAAGGGCATAAAAACTAAATGCTAAATTAAGAATATGTACGCCAAATGTGAACTATTAGAGAGCAGTCAATCTAATCAAAATATCATGTTGAGTGTTGAAACAAAACATGAGGATGAAGTCAGGGGATTACCAGCTTCAGTAGGATTCAACTACTTGGGAACCATGAATCTATGTGTCAGGTTCAAAGAGTTTAACCAACCACCCCACTGGACAAACCCCAAGCAGTGCACTAAACAAGAAGAGCCAACAGTAAAACTAGAAAAAAGAAGGGTAGTTAATCACTTTGATGAAGTAAAGAAAAAACAGTGGGATGGATTTCCTGTGGGCAGTTTTTGTGTTACTACTTTAAAATTTCCAAAGTCATAGATAATGCTTTAAACCTGGGTCAGTAACCTTATGCACGTCCTGCATGTCCTGTATAAACATGAGAAATTATGCAGTTTTGTATCAGTGAAAATAATGGTTTGAGCTTCATGTTTCTGTGGGAAAGTCTGTGGGCAGGGACACTTTTTGAGACGGGCCAAAGGACGTGTGATAAAACAATATATAACAAATCTATTACATGTGACATCTCTGTTTGAGAAATTTGCTCTAAACAGTTTTCTTTCAGTTTGTGCCATCTAGTTTTAACCAGTCTGTGTCCCATTTTACATCAGGACAGTTTATAAAAACGTCCACAGCACATTTCTGAGTTCTGTGTGGTTTTAAAACAAAGTGATACAATTAAAACACAAAAAAAATGTTCATTCTGCAGAAAGTGATTAAAGTGGTTGAGGAAACAGTTTAGTGACTCTGGTCCAAAGCCAGCCCTGGGCTATAGCCAAATCCCACATTTAGTTAAGTAAGCACGTTTTCTTTGTAAGCTAAACAGGATTTATTGTTGAGTAAATCAGAGCTATTCTCCTCTTAAGCGCTTTATTTTTGCTTTTGACGTGATTATTAACAACAGATGTTTACGGCTACAAAACACAAGGTCAGGGCCAGGTCAGCGTCTTTTTCGAGGAAGAAAGAGGGCTTCTTGAACAGTATCAGTGTCTCTGTCATGTACTTCCCAGGTTGTGACATATGACCTTCACGCCCAATAAAAGTTCCACGCAGGGTTAAAGAGTGTAGGCCAGTAATCTCCTCTGAAAATACCTGATGGGCTGCAGGGGGTGTGCTGGATGTATTAAGTTTAGCTACTGCAAACACTGATGTGGCCTCTTGGGATTCAAGGTTAAGGCCAAGTATGTGGAAACCAGATTCAGAATTTCATCAAGAAGCTACCTGTAGATACAGCCATGTGAGGAGCAGGGCCACCCACTATAACAGAATAAATTTATTGAGTTCATGGGTTCATGCCAAGAAAAACTCAAACACAACAGCAGCGATGTGTGGCTTTGAGTAAAACTATAAAGCCTAAAAAGAATTTAAGTCTGTCAGTTGATAATTATGTATCAATAATGCTTTTCATTTTACCCGTCACTGCATCTATGAAATTCTCTGTTTTAAAGCATGACAGTGGATGTCTGGTACCCAAGGCAATACCATATCACCCCATTAGAGCACTTCCCTCTCGCACTGCAGGCTTACTTGTTGTTCCTAGAACCCAGCTTCCAGTTTGGATTCAGCAGACAGACACTATCTCTACTTTTAAGATTAGGCTTCAAACTTTCCTTTTTGGTAAAGTATATAGTTAGAGCTGGATCAGGTGACCTTGAATCCTCCCTTAGTTATGCTGCAATAGGTGTAGACTGCTGGGGGATTCCCATGATGCACTGAGCATTTCCTTTTCTGTCATCTTTCTCACTCAACATGTGTTAACAGACCTCTCTGTATTGAATCATACTTGTTATTAATCTCTGTCTCTCTTCCACAGCATGTCTTTATCCTGTCTTCCTTCTCTCACCCCAACCGCAGATGGCCCCGCCCCTCCCTGAGCCTGGTTCTGCTGGAGGTTTCTTCCTGTTAAAAGGAAGGTTTTCCTTCCCACTGTCAACCAAAGTGCTTGCTCATAGGGGGTCATATGATTGTTGGGTTTTTTCTCTGAATGTATTATTGTAGGGTCTACCTTACAATATAAAGCGCCTTAAGGCGACTGTTGTTGTGATTTGGCGCTGTATAAATACAACTGAATTGAAATGGAATGGAATATTGACCATGCTATTGATCCCATAGTCCAGGGAAAGGTGGTTTTCCTCTTTCAGATGACCTCTGACCTTAAACCTTAAAAGCCAGGTTTAGCTTTGAGCAAAGCAGCACTAGTTCCTAACAGTCAGCTTCAAGCTCTGACTGAGACAGAGAGGAAGAAACAGGATCAACCTCACATGGTAAGGTAGGAGGGGAAAATAAGCAAGAAAAGATGGACTCATATTTCTTTCTGTTAGATTATAATGAAAATATAAAGACACATAGACTGTAGACGGAGAACTGTGGCAAGCAGCAATGACAGGGGCCACACTGATTCACCTCAATACAAAGGATTAAAAGGAAACAGTAAATGGTAAAAGTAAGATAAAAGTTGTGGTCCCAGTGATTTTTTTTAAAGAATTATAAAACAACAAAATGACATTGTACAGTACATAAACATGTACTTTTTCACAGATTGAAAGTCTTTTATGCTCTCATTTATTGGTAGCCACAAGCAGTTTTATAGGATAAATGTTACCAGTAAGCCTGGAAATCCATTGGGTCCAGGACGACCTGGAGGTCCTCTGTCACCCTAATAAAACAAAGGAAAAAGAAAGCAGTACAACACATGCACAGTCATTATTAAATGCCATGAACTAATATTTGTTTAACTCAATACTAAAGCTTCATAAAAAGCATTACAACAATGAATATTTCATGAAAGTGATGCAATTTTTGAAAAAGGAAGTAGCTTTTCTGGTTAAAATGAGAAATGTGCAAGCAAAATAGGCAGTGCTTGACCAGTTAGATATCAAATTAGGCATCAGTTAACACCAACATGAACGTGCTCGCTCTCCTCACATCTCAGAATAGAGTTCTAGCTCATAAAAAGGATCTTATATTGCCTGTTCGCGTCCATCCTGTTGTGGCTGTGGCCGGCTAATCCCGCTGTGTGCTACCTCAGCTGCCACTTGTTAAATCTGTTATTTCTGTCGCTGTCATGGATCTGACTGTGTCCTGTTGTCAAGAGCTTGGCCATCTTAGAGGGGAGCAGCATTTTTGGTTTAATCCTGTGCTCGCTGAGAGAAGACTCAGCTTACACTTGTTTGAGTTCAGTTACGATACTGCACACTTGACTTACACATGCACAAAAAGAGGTAGCAGCGCAAAGTAAACAAGAAAATTACACTGTGATTCATCATTTGGACAGCTGAGTTGTTTCTTGCTAAACATTATTAGCAAGGAGTGAAGCATCTGTTTATTAATCCACCATCACTTTTACAAGAAAAGCCCACACAGTGAAAATTCAGATTTAATGATATAGAGGAGATCAAAATATTCTTATTTTGATTTTAAAAACCAAAATAAAGGTAAGTTGAGCGTGCATATGAGAAATTAACTTGGCTAACAGATTTTAACCAGCATTTTTTCTCATTATAACACCCCAATTTTTTATAATCACAGTGCATGGTAGTGCAGTGACCTTTCTGTGCGCAATTTGAATGTTTTCTTCTCTTCAGGTGCTTCAGTTTCTTCTCATGGTGTTTTAGTCCATCCAAAGCCACCATGTTCCACCTCAGAGTGTCAGGAGCTCAGTGATGCCCTGATGCAGATCAGGGAGGAGATCCCCAGGAAACCATCCATCATGTCATTAGGAGCATGAATACCAGCATCCAAGGCCATACAGACTAATGAGTACCATTATGAATTGATGCAATGAGGTTTCTGCAAAATGGACTAGCCTGTTTCATCATTTCTTCACTTTCATTTTCACCAAACTGTCAAGATGCCCATAGATGGACTCTACCCCAGTGCTGCTAACCCTAAATTTGCATCTGGGCAACAAAAACATTTCCTTGCCATTTCCAAAATGTTTCCTCAGTGTTTTAAATACTTCCCAGCATTCCTTTCTTTTGTTGACTCAATTTTGAACAGTGTGAAACAACACTCGCAGCTGCACACATCTTTTAAGTCTCATGGAGGTACAAGAGTGATAACAGCACTGCACTAAGAATGAACTTGAAAGTAATACTGGACGAACCCTACAGTTTTGGTCTTAACTGAAACTTCACATTAATCTGTTTACCCCAGCAAGGATTTAAAGAGAGCTGTGATACTTTCCTATGCAAAGCTCCTTAAACTTGAGGGAAGACGGATATGTTTGGATCTTAATCACTTCAAGAAATGTAGCAGTGCTTCTCAGGAATATCATTACTGTAATCATGTTTGAAGAAGAAAATGAGACAGAAGTGATGATAGACTAAGCAAAGGCCAGCCGTGATGATGTCAGACAAATCCGTGACAATAAAATGACTCAGAAATGCATAAAAACGGCTTTAAAGTCAATGTAGAATGAATTCATTGGGATAAAGAAAACCATACCCTCAAAGTCATTGTTGCAGCACTTGAAAACGAATTTATGCCGAAAACGCCTCATAAAATTAAATGAAAAATCTGTTTTTCATCACCATGAATGAACACTGTTTAGTATTTTGTGACTTGTCACGGGCTTGCTGAATAATCTTTAGTACTCACTCTACTGTATGAACTGTGTCAACATTTTGGGATCATTTCACAACATTAAAAAAAAAAAAAGAATCCCACATCATAAACCAAAAGCTGCCAGTAAGTGAAATGTTGGGGGTGACGACTCGTGAGGTCATGAGACAAACATAGCAAAGAGCAGAGGGACAGAGAGCTGGACACAGAGACCAGTGGCAGATTCCTCACCTTCTCTCCTGGTGGAGCCTGACCTGGAGACAGCCCAGGGTCTCCCTTTGAACCCTAGAACAGAAACAGGGTCACAAGGTCAGAATGTCAGGCCCTCAGTGCATTTATAATCTATTGCTGACACGCACATCCAGATATAACCACACCTCAAAAATAGTATACATAAAGATTCTGATTTTGAGAGGTCCAAAAATAAGTATGCAGAATAAAGCATGCATAACATGCAGGCTACAGTGCTTGATTGCCTGATTTACACTGTATGTGTATAAAAATGTATGTGAACCCTTAAGATAGCTTTCAGCAAAAGGCTAGGTGGTGGCAACCAGAAAAACAATATTGGGGGTAAAGGAGTGAGTCTGATGATGAAGTTGATGCTCATCTCACATAAAAGACATCTGCAAAGGCTTATAACAAAGAATGACTCATTAGATACATTCTGGGAAATTTAGAAGTAATTTTAGATCCTAAAAACAGAAAATCAGCTGAAGGCAGGAAGGAAGGAAGGAAGGAAGGAGCTGATTACCACCTTTTTTCATTGGTCTGCATGCAGCATTTTGTATGGTATGAAAAAGCAAAGCATACCAAATTCAAAGCCATCTGGTGTAGGATGACAGTCAGAGGCTTTAACCTTCAGCCAGGTCCATAAGTAATTTGACATCTTGATTGTTTTATTTATAATCTGCTGTAGCAGTGTAAAGAGGCAATTTTCAAAAACTTACAGACATATCTGTGTAATAGACACGTATCACCTGTGAGTCTTTGATGGGTTTAATGAAGACGAAACATACTGTAGCTCTTAGTCTGTTTTACTTAGTTAGTTGGTTATTAAAGTGAAAGAAACAGCTGACTCCAAACACGCAGCTGGAGCAAAGCAGGGATTTCCAGAGAACAGCAATATTGCTCTTTAACAGCCAGAGGTCTCATGCCTTTCCTCCCCAGGATGAAATAGATTGAGGTCATAACATCTTTTCTGTTGTGATTCAACTAAAAATAATATTCTCCAGACAGCAGACAGCCTTAAAGATGCAATGCCAGTAGACTGTCACATAATTTTAGCGCCAATACTTAATCTGACATTCCAACTTGCTGTTGTCAACACTAAAGTGTCCTGGTGAGGAATAGTTAGCTGTTCCTGCAAAGCAGGAGGAACAGCCAATACAATACAACATTTTCCACACTGTAAAAAATATTTGGGTTTGGATACTAAGAAAACGAGTGAGTCAAATATATTTTGTGACAGTTTAATAAATGTGTTTTACATGCATGATGAGCTGAACACGCGTGACAGACCCTCTTTTTTACTTTCACTTTCACTCTTGTATCTTCTACACATGGGAAGAGACAAATGTACTGAAATGTGGAGGTGAACAGACAGGCACCAAAATGCTTTCAACTACACAAAGGGAATGTTGCTTCATTCTAACGTCACAATTTTCCATTCTTTGCATTATTTATTTTTATGTCATAGATCACATTGAGGAATCTTTCTACAACTGAACTATACCGGAGAGTAAGAGGAGGAACTAAATGCAAAAAAAACTGATTCTGAATTGAACCTGTTTGATTACATTGTGTGATTATTCCAATGACTGGAAACCTACAAACATAAACAACCAGAAATGGTGCCAGGAAGGCCATTCCAGAAACTTATTGGCGGTATCTCTAAAAAACTGCAGATTCCAAGATCAAACAATTGTACACAAGTAAAGCTTCCCAGGGTAGCTCAAGCCCTGCCATGAACTGGAAACTTCTGGAACACCAGTGTCACTGTCCACAGTGAAGTGAGTTTAACATCGCAATAGACTGAAAGGCGACTGACATCTTCAAGCGTGACTGAAACTTGCTGCTGCCCACATGGAGAAGCTAGATATCTTCCAGAGAAATGTTTTAGGGTCAAATGACACAAACTTTGAGCGATTTGTCCACAGTCGAACGGCCTTCCTACAGCCCTGGTCTCAACCTTATTGAACATTTGTAGACTGTGCTTAAAAGCAAGTCTGTGCCACAAAACCAACTACTGTAACCAAACTCTACTGAGCCAAGAAACATGGTCAAATATCCAGTCAGGATTATGCCACAAGCTTCTTAATGGCTACAAAAGCATCTGGTTGATCTGCAACTTGCTAAGGCACATTTAATCCAATAATAGTGGGGGTGCCTCTAAATACTTTTTACAGGAAATCCAAAATAAATTAAAACTTGAGCAGCAATTTGTTTTTCCAGACTTTCAAGATTTTGTAGTCATTCCACCCTGGAAAAAGAACAGTTAAAAAAATAACAAACAAACACTAAAAGCCCCAAATCACCACAACATTCATTCCCACGATCGTTTTATGTAAACTTTTTACCACAACTGCATAAGTACCTGTCCATTTGCCTTTTCTAAATCAGTTTGTGAATTCCCTTCTGTACGCATGATATCTTTATTTTAGTCTTCTCTTTGCACAAATAACCTATTTAAATGTGACTGGTATTCGTTGTTTGCTAATAACAGACTGATGAGTGCCACATAAATGATGTATGTGCCACTCATCACAACTTGGTTCAGAAGGAAAAGAAGATCATTTAAACGTTTTGGTAAATCCCATTTTTTACATTTTTCTTATCCGTCTACACTCACTGCAAATAAAGATTACCTGCCTGTGTTTTTCAGCATCATATTTCCATAGTTTTGACTGACACCCAATGAGGCATACAAAGGCTAAGCGGGTGAGAGAACAGAAATCCTGCCATACCATAAAACCAGTTCCTTCCTGTTTAAAAAACAGTCAGCTGAGCATAAAGTCGACAGCCTGACAGGCTCTTTCAGGTTAAGGGCTTATCTTTATAACATTTCAGATTAGGCTTCAAAAATGTAAGATTGGCTCAGCGTCAGTAACCATATTCCCAGTGTCCTAGAAACAAAACACATTTCAACAAGAGATGTTTTCCAAAACTGAGACAAAGAGGTTCTCAGTCGCTTCCCTGCCTCCGCAAAGGGTTTCAGGGCTGAGAATGACTCACTGACCGGTCACTATGGTATTAGATACTCTTTTATTTTTCCACATGAGTGTGGGAGTAAACGCTGATAGAACAGAAAGCCGGCAGGTGGCCTGCCGTTGCATAATAGCTGATCAGTGGAATTTAGCCAAATCTCAGCGTCTCAGCAAGGTCAGAGGTGATACAGAATAAATCCACCTCTCTGTGCTGTTTCAACAATCAAGGAAGAAAAACAACATTTGGTAGTCTCATAAATAAAATTCTTCTGTCCGTGCACTAACAAAGTGAAGAGGCATTCGCTTGTCGGAAAGTTTGGCAATCAGGGATGAAGAGGGAAGGGTAGGACAACCACTTATGCTTCGCTTGACTCCTGTAGCGGGAGTGTTTGTTGATTGATTGCTTGGTCTTGGCAGCCACTCTGTGGGTAGACAGTAAGGAATACAGCCACCACAAACATCTGCATGGCGCTGCCCACATTCTCGCTCAGCCTTACCGATGTTTCTGGTCCTAAGCTGGGGAAAAAGCTTAGCAGTGATGCTTTCTGTCAGATTTTTTCCCCCTTTTTATATGAAATCAGTGCTATGGTTAATGAGCCAGGACTGGCACAATTATGCCCTGTGGTTAAAGCCAAGGTAATAACGATCTAAGCTAAGGGTATCATTTAAACAAACAACCGCCTTTGTCTACTCCTGGTGCACGGTGTCAATATACTGGCCTGCTATTATCATGCTTGCGTACATCTGGCTGTGTTTAATTCCTCTTGCACACGCTCTCTTCTCTTCAGGGAACAACACGTCAGTCGCTGTAATTGATGCCATTTGCTATATAGTAAAAACTTTAACTACAGAAGAGTAAATTTCCATAAGTTTGCGGGATTTCTCAGATAACTCAGCCACTTAGTGGCATCACTGCTGATGTGTTTGATTGATTTAATGTTCAAGCAGGCAAAGCGCAGACTCTATCTAACAACTATCCTTTAAAAACAAACTCTTGACATGCCTCTAACTGAACTAGCCATTATGTCAAGAAACGCTGTGTGTGGCCTTGTCAGGAGAAGACAGCATGAAATCAGGACGCCGCACTGATGAATAGCATGATTAGATCTATTGCCAATAAGAATAAAAAAAACAAAACAAACATGGCAGGTTAAGTGTATTTATACAATTTTTATACAGTTTTTCGGTACAACTGTCTTCTCAACACACTTTATACAATAACCCACATGCACTGATGGTGCATTAAAGCCAATTCCTCGTTTCAGTAGTTTCCTAAAGTACATTTTGAAAAGTCGGCTAAAACAGCAAAATCCAATCACTGAGCTTCCGATTAATTTACATCATACACTATTTCCTTATCCATAGCCACAGCCAATGGATTGAGCACCCCAACCTTTCTACAGGAAAGGGCAGAGCAGGCTGTACCTGCTGCGGAGACTCAGGTCGTTTGGAGTGGAGGGCCCACTCCTGAAGACCTTCTATGACTCTGTGGTGGCCTCAGCCATCTTTTATGGTGTGGTCTGCTGGGGTGGCAGCATCTCTGCTGGGGACAGGAAGAGACTGAACAGGCTGATCCGAAGGGCCAGCTCTGTTCTAGGATGCCCTCTGGACCCAGTGGAGGTTGTGAGTGACAGGAGAATGGTGGCTAAGCTGTCATCCCTGCTGGACAACATCTCCCACCCCATGCATGAGACTGTGACAGCACTGAGCAGCTCCTTCAGTGGGAGACTGCGGCACCCACGGTGTGGGACGGAGAGATTTCGCAGGTCTTTCCTCCCCACTGCTGTCAGACTCCACAACAAAGACTTTAACTGATCAAACACACACATCCACAAATGTGCAATAACACAAATGTGCAATAATCTTTCTGGCACCGTCGTATTTTTCACTCTGTTGTATATAGCATTTGTATTCTATTTTTATCCTATTGTATATTTTATTCTATTTTATTCTACTGTATATAGTATTCTATTTTTATTCTATTCTGTACAGTTGTGTACTGTATTTATTCTTATTTTATTTTATTCTAATTGTCCTTCATAACTTTTGCACTGTCCACTTCCTGCTGTGACAAAACAAATTTCCCACGTGTGGGACTAATAAAGGTTATCTTATCTTATCTTATCTTATCTTAACTACTAGAGCAGTGACGACATGGTTATCAGAACCCACTAATGTGACAAGTCCTTTTCAAACAAACCAGCACTTAACCATGGGTTTTCCACTTCTTTACAAAACAGGGTGACTAAAAGCATATGGCTAGATCTTTTTAATGAAAGCGTGTGAAAGCAAAGTATAACCGAACAACATCCCTGGCCTGTGTGTTGGGTTTAGTGGTGCCCCTTGTGGCTGTGAGGAGACGTTCTCCACACCCATAGAGAGTGTACTAGCCAGAACTCTGTGTGGTACTCTCACAGAGTGCTGTTTATACACCCCACTCCTTCTCCTATTGGAGAATACCGCTCACCTTGGGTCCAGGTGGTCCAGGCTGTCCTGGTTTTCCATGTGGACCAGGGGGACCCTGGAACAGACACAGGAGAGAAACGTCAAATTGCTGTGCATTGCTGTCAACAGCTCAATTTGAGATGAGTTCAGAACAGCTACATGTTCCCCAGCAATGTAAAATAAAAGTGATGAAACAAGAAAGTTGCACAGAGATATTGCAGTTTCCTCAGAAGTGCACACACCGTTAGAATAGAGTTATTTGTTCATTTTAAACCTATCACATTTGCCCTCAGTGCAAATCAGTAATTCTTGGAACCAAACAGTTATGCAACCACATGTGCTTAAAAATACATGTGCACAGTCAAATCCACACTCGCACATCCACCATAAATGCACTGCATTTCTCCACATCTGTACCCCTGCTGCTTACCAGGCTTTTCTGCACTACAACAAGAGCTAAAAAAGAAGCTCCAGCTTTTCAGTGCTGTGCCTAATGTCTTCTGAATGAAAGTGCATACTGTCAACTAAGGTCCACCTTAAAGAACAAATGGAATTAATTTCTCTGATGGCACAAACATTAGATTCTCTTATTGCAACTCAACAAGACAAAAGCTGCTATGATAATCATCACCTCTTCCCCCCAGCACAGCTTTGTTATAGGATACAATATCATCTTTCTGCATAAACACATCTGAGTGCTAATATGACATTAGCACTCATATACAACAGAGTTGCCTCTTGCACTTGCAGGCATGATAGTTCACACTAGTTGATAGCACTGACAACAACATCAGCAATGTCTGTAATTCGTTATCCCATGACGAGGGACGGTTCTGGACCGCAAAGTCCATTATCCTGTGCAGAAACAGCAGAGACACAGTTAGAGTGCGCTGCCCTCAGCTTTCCAACACATAATGGTCCAAAGCCTTGTCCTGTTTGGACTTTCGGACTTAGCCTACAGGGTGATAAGTATGCTCTGTACCAGCCATGTGTTTTACAATCCTGTAATAGGAGACATGTTTAACTGAATGCCACCTCTTAGGGTCTACCAGCCTGTCTGTCTTTCTTTAAGGATGCTTTTCATGCTGTTAAAATGCAGACTTAAGTTAAAACCTTCCCTTCAAGTGGAATCAGTCATCTGGCGTAACAGCAATGCCAAAACTGAGGCTCAGGCAAAACAGCACCAAGTCCTATGACATAGTTGTGAACCTTGCTCATCTTTTGCTGCAACTAACATCATGCCATCTGACCTAATGCTTCAACATCTTGGGGAATTATAAACTCCTGTATGTGAGTGTTGCATGTTGCCTTTTTGTCACATCTGAAAAACTGACTAAACTCAGAGAGGAAATCATGTACACATAGGCACATAAGTATATCCACAGAGGGCCACTCGCCTAAATAAACTAACATGGTTTTACCCCATTAATAATCAATGCATTGGCGCTGACACTCGGGAGTCATTGCTTGATGTGGTTAAGAAGCAGGTGCTGAAATCTACAAGTAATCAACTTAATTATGCTAAATGTTTTCTTTAAGTGCAGCTGGTATTTCCATTCCATCAGTTAAATTAGCCATGATGATGCGTCTCCGCATGGTCGAGCAAAGACGGGACTGAAGTTATTCTTATTTACGACTTATTTATACCTTCCGTCCGACACTAAAAATAAAACACGCCTTGTTCTGTTTAAAAGATGCCTCCAGGGCCTGTGGCGTGATTGCGGCGTTGCATCATCAGCCTTAGCAGATGTATACAAAGTAGTCTTGAGATCAGAGTGGATTTAATCACACTAACCACAACACTGTCTGTCAGCACTGCTTTCCCGACGGTCGCAGATGTGGTGGTGACTAGCGGAAAAGCACATGAGGAGTGATTTTGCAGAGATTACTCACCCGAGAGCCTCTTTTTCCTGGAGGACCAGGTAAACCAGGGGGACCAGGAGGACCCTAAACCAGAAAGAAACCAGAAATGTGAAAAGGAAGGAGACATAGATAGAGACAGGAAAGAGGGGGGGGAAAGACAGTGCATTAATGGCAAGCAATAACATGTAGTTCACTGTTTAGGTATATTTATGTAGGAGCTGCAAAGTTTAAAGAAAAGAGTCAAATGTTTGCATCTAAAAGCCCGATCAAGAAAGTCCTGATCAAGTAAAGCAAGTTACATTCTCATTATTATACAGACTGGATCATTGAATCACCTTCATTCTTTTTTTCACCATTATGTTGTAGACTTGCTGCTGTGCTTGGCATCATTGTCCTGTTATGACCCAGTTTGGCTCAGGCTTTAGCTGTCAAACAGAGTTGACAGTTGACTAGAATACTTTGGCATACAGAGGCCTTCAAGGTCAAATCATTGACTGCAAGGTCCCCAGCATTCACCGTCTCCTCCACTGTGCTGACAGTCTGTATAACATGTTTGTGCTGATTTGCTGTGTTTGACTCACACCAAATGTGGCGCTGTTAATCTTGGCCAAGCATCTCCACTTTGGCCTCTTCTGTCCAAAGGACATCGTTCCAGGATTGCTCTGGTTTATTCAAACACACCTTTGCAAACCCCAGCTGTGCTGCCATGTTCGCTTTAGAAATAAGAGACTTTGTCTTAAACAAGCTGTACTTGTTCAGTCCTTTTCGATATATACTATAACCATGAAATTTAACATCCTAACTGGCACCTCTGGTGTCTGAGATGTAGCTCTTGGGTTTTTTGCAGTTTCTCTGAGCATTGCAAGGTCTGGCCATGAGGTGAATTTGCTGGAACATAGGGAAAATTGCGGTCTTGTGTAGTCTTGAAAGCGTGAGCCCAGCAGACTGCCAAAACCTCTGCTTTTCTGCTAAAGACTCGCACACTTGCTGATAATCGATCAATCGAGCACATTTGATTAGCAGCACCTAGCTGCTACTTTCCATCTATGGAAGCAATAGGGTGTACTTAGTTTTTAACAGGGCTGTGTGACAGACATATGCACTAAATGCACTCTGTTTAGCTGTGTAGAAAGATTTAAATGTTTTGGGAAAAGGTCAGAGTCACATGTAAGAAATACTTGTACACCATTTCCTTCTCTCCCCAAAACAATGTTAATATTCCCAAAACTAGATGATAAGACTGTTTACTGTTCAGTGTTTTTAGGGCACTCTGGAGCATCCCTTGTCAGAGAAGTAGATGGGCAGAGAGGGATACATAAATAAAGAAACAGCTGTTTGTTCCTCCAGACTCCCACATACAGAGACATGGAAAGTGTGAGCACACCACCGCCTTCGCCACAACAACAGGGCCTAAAGAAACGGAGGCACTGATCGACTAAAATGACCGTATTCATCTGTGCTGCCAAGATAGGGGTCAAATATTCAACAGTGTCCAGTGAAAAGGTCAATTTTCTTGAAAGTTGAAGGGCAAAATGAATCTTCTTTTGAAGAACTCTTTTTAACTGCTGCACTGCGTGCGATAAAGTTGAGTTGATTCACACAAACCAATGCACGTTGTTTACACACAGCAACTTACTTTCAAAGGGGCAGGAGGAAATAAATGAGTGAATTTCACTCCAGTCCTGTATTTTATTTTTTATTGGCTGTATTTCAGTGAAAACAACTTTTTATGTGTATTTGTGTATGTGTTTGTTATAGTTTATGCAAGTCTGTTGTTTATACTGCTGTCTTTCTTGGCCAGGACACTCTTATAAAAAGAAAATTTGAATCTCAAAGAGTCATTTTTCCTGAATAAATAAAGTTATAATAAATGAATAAATAAAATAAATGAAAATTTGGTGAGATTCCTTTAATGTCCTGAGACTCGAGTTCTTGTTTTGGGATTGTTTTTTTTTTTAATTTCTAAGCGCTATTTGGGATAAGCTGGACCTGATAAATACAAAAACCAAGCATCAGCTTTGATTTCAACTTTCATATATTTCAATATTAACACATGGAATAGCTGAGGCAAAAAAAAAACGTATAAAGAGACATTGGACACAACCGGTGACCTGTTCAGGCCAATCAAACACATGAAAGCAGAAGAGTATAACAGCATTTCAGTGTTTTACATTGCAATACCGTATAAGCATAAAGACACCAAATATCAAAATCCTATACACGCAACAAATATAAAGTGTACATTTTATCAGACCACCAGATGGTGCTGTTGAGTACTGTTTTTCTAGAGAGGTCAGCCTGTGACGATCAGCATGTGGGGCCAAGTTAGCAAACCAGAGATGTGGGCAGAAAGAAATTATAAAAGCACGTTGCCATTTAAACATATACTGTAGGCGCACTGGATTATAAGGCACATTAAGTGAAACAAAACAGTCAGATAAGTCAAACTTTACTCAACTCATTCTTCTTGCTTCCTCCACATCCGTACCATTGATTCATTAATGTTGAATTCTCTCGCAGCTGCTCTGTTCCCATGTTGTTGCAGTATATTAATGATTAATCTCGTATTGTGGATGGATTATCTCAGTTGTTCTCCTGACTGAAGTTTGGTCCGTTTACAGCATCCTGCCATGCGATTGCATTTGTCTCTAACCATCGGGAACATTCATGTTAATTTTTATCGAGTGGAAAAAAGTTAGCGTTCATCCTCCAGCTTCACTGTGTTTATGTTATGCTAACATAGCTGTGTCGCTAGCAATCACGTAGCTCATCATTATATACCAGCTAGCCCAACTTCAGTAACCCTACAAACGTCACTGTTGTTTAGTTTTCTGTCTTCATTTATGTCTGAAGTGATAGCAGAGCTGTACGTTAAAATTTTTTCACAAATCTCTCAGTCAGAACATGCAATGTCATGTTTAGATGGAAACTAGCGAGCTAACTTCCTGCTAACTTCTAACTCTCTTAAGTTTAATAAATTCTGTTTTCATTTCATGAAAGAATTTAGACAGTTTTTAACTCTCAGTGATGCCGCAGTGTTCATTTGACTTTGGGACCTGAGTTTGACCCGGGTTACTCCACGAGGCTCCTGACTATGGTAGCCGTAATGCTCCAACAATCCATCAAGCTTCATAGCTTACCAAAGTCATACTAAAACATTTTTTGACAGATTTTTGAGCGCCATGTAACACATAAGACTGGTTTGGGGTCAGTAAGCACAACCAGAATTCATACATAAGGCGTACCGGATTATAAGGCACACTGTCGATTTTTGAGAAAATTAAAGGATTTTAAGCGCGCCTTATAGTCCAAAAAAATACAGTAAAGGTTTTTTGTTGATTTTTTGTTTTTTAGCAAAGCCCGGACCAAGGACGTTCGTATGGAAGTAAAATATTCTGGGAATACTAGAATAAAAGGGTTTATCTCATGCAACATCATCTTAAGGTCATAGGCAAAGGAGTAGCAAAACTGACAGTGATTTAGCTCAGCCAAAGTCCAGTCAACCCCGTGGCCCACTTAACTAAACAAAGCTACATCGAGCTACAAAAACAATGCAATCCATAGCCTACTCCATGCGCAACAACCCACATCCATACTTGTTGCAGAAAGCAGGGGCCTTTGTTACGTGCTCATGACACCCAAGCTCTACAGAGAAGTGAAGTGTAAACCTGATGAAAGTCCGAGTATAGTAGTCAGGACCACATTAACACACGTGCTGTGGAGTTCCATGTTACTATATTAGCTCATTGTCTCACAGAGGACTGGAAATCACAGTCTCATTTTCAAATGACCTCTAACAGCAGAGTAGTCCAAAGTTGCACAACTCAAACTGAAATAACTGCAAACTCCTAATATTCTCAAAGTGCTTTTATTGTCAGTGAAAAACTTGGTTTCCTTCTGAAACTTCAGAGAACGCTAAAAATGATAAGCTCCCATCAGTCCTCAGAGCTTGGGCATGACTTTTGCAGTGGGGTCAACCTACTCATAATGTTGTGTCATTAAATTGGGCCAATATCAAAGCAGTGAGTCATTTTAAATTGTTTTTTTTTTTTTGTCACTGTGAGTAAAAGAAATCATATACATCATATTATAGACAAAGGGGAAAGTAAGACACGCTTTCTTCTGCTGCTTCTTTGCTTGTTTTGAATTTTCTTAATGAAAAAAAGTGCAAAAATGCTAAAGCACAAATTAAATAGAGTGCAGGAGGCCGCCTGTACTCGTCCAGTTATGTGGCTGAAAAACTGTGAAATACTTCCCTTGAGGAAACAGGCCAGCTTGTCTTCAAGTTCAAACAAAGAGCTAGCCACTGACCTTCAGCTGACCCAGCATTCAAAACATGCCTGCATCTAAGCGGTCAGAGTAGCCAAGACACACAAACTGTCAAAGATAACAGCACCGAAGGACAAACATTGTGGCTAATTAAACATTTTTGCCAAAATACGATCTGCTGGAAAAAGCCCTGTGGCTTAAACTGTGTCATGTTCACAATGCTCGATTATGCCTCCAAAAATGATTTTCCCATAGAACTAAAGTCCATCTTTAATTCTGTTTTAAGGCAATTTTAGTTTCTTTCCAAGAAAAGAGCCTGTCCATGACAGGACACTGGAAGCACATCTTAAGTCATGAGACAATGTTAACCATGTTAGAAGATTCTCATCCATTCCCTTGGGTACGAGAGTCATAACATTTGGTTAATGTTTGGTCTCCTGAAAGGAAACAAGGGTAGGAGAGCGAGAAGATGATATGGACAAAATATGTTTCCTTCAAAACATAATTGAGAATGAAGTATAGCAGCATGGGAGTGTAATTTTGACAAAATACCGCAGTACAGCTCAATCAGGCTCTGGGACATGTAGATAAATTGAAACAACGATGCTGGATAAGATGTGTCTCTCCCTACAGGTCTGCAGGCACTGTAAGTACGGAAAGATGAATCCAGGCATTCTGCATCGTTATACACTCACATGTTTATACCGAGCACCAAGAATGCCTAACACATCTCACACATGGAAACATAAGCCACACTCATGAACTACAAGTGTGTCCAGAGCCAAAGTTCTCCTGATAGCTAGCTTACATCATGGCCTGGATCAAGTGCTTTTTTTTTTTCTTTCTTTCTTTTTTTTAAATCCCGGGGTATAGCTCCAGTCCTCCAAAGATTTATCCTCTGACATAAGAGCAAAAATACCTAGCAGTACTTAACAACTTGTAGATACAGGAAAAAAAGCACACTGCTTGGACATGCCATCACATTTAAATCACTACATCTCACAGCCAAAACATTTTTGCATGTCTCCTGAGTGTAATCAAGCCACACTGTGGCTCACTCTGAATTTTACTCTAAAATATACATAGCAATGCACTGGTTTGCACATCAGTGCTCTCTATAAGCACTAATTCTCTGCTTGTCATTCATAAATTCAGTTACTTACCGGAGGACCCGGCTCTCCTTTGGGGCCACGTAAACCATCTTGGTAGTCATAGAAGAACTCTGGCTCCTCGTATCCATAATCATACTCTCCCATGTCTACGTCATCATAGCTGCCATCCAAATCATGCTGCTCTGAGGTGTCCACCTGATTCTCCCTGTACAAAGTAGTGCTGTTGGCTCTCAGATGAGTCTCTGGGAAATGTTGGGTTGTGGAGCCAGAGTCCCTAGAGCTTGTGATGGAGTTGTTCCTGAGTTCTTCCTTTAGTTGGCTCTGTCTGACCAGGGAAACAACACCTGTAGTGGCATCCGGACTTGGCTGTTTTCTGGAATTTCTCTCTTCTTCTGTGCTGTTTTCAGAGTGTTCAGTGTCCCCCTGGGGCGTAGTGTCTTTAGCCAACACATTTTTGGTAGTGGTGGTTGTTGTGCTATAGGCAAGACCCAGAGCTGCTTGACTACTTGGCGTAGTTACGGTGGGGCTATAAAGCTGGAGTGATGATGTGGCAGAGTGGGATAATGGTTCCAATGTGGAAATGTTTTCTTGGTCCCCCAGATGAGGTCGTATTGGTGGGCTCAGAGTTGAATGTTGCGTGACCAAACGATCTGGGGATAGTTTAATGGCTGCTGTGGATCCGACGGGTGTATTTTGAGTAGCTGCTACTCCAAGAAGAGACTTTGTCAAATGGCTAGAAGGGGGGTCATTCACCACAATATCCGAATCAGAATGTGGGAAATGTAATCGGTGAGTGTCGGCCAGCCGGCACTGTTTTTTAAGATATTTGCAGTAGTGCGCGGCAGCTTGGGCTGAGGGATAGATATCCAGTTGGCAGACTCGACCACTAAATGGTGCCGCCTTGGAGTTCATCCTTCCCAGAGTGAAGACACCCCCAGATTGCCCCAGTGTTTGAGATCTCCCCAGGGTTTGCTCCCACTGCTGCACCCCTCCACAATTCGCATAAAAGGACACTGAACGTGCACGAACCCCAACAGCAAAAGGGTGCAGGCGCCCATCCTGCCAATTGTAGTTGAAGTAGATGGAGGCTTTCTCGGCAGTATAAACCACCACTCTGCGTGGCAGCAACTGAATGCCAAAACGCAACCGGTCCCTCCCGTCCTTGATACTAAAAAGAAATGCATTGTTTGCTCGCCAGGAGCTTAGGCTAACTATAACGGAGAACTCTTCGCCAAACTCTGAGGGGAATAGATTGGGCACTGGTGCCTCATAGAGGGAGTTTGAGTCGAGCAACACCCCATATCCAGAAAAGGGGCCATCGAAAGGTGAGGGAACATTTGCATAAGTGGGAGGCTGTGAGCTTGTCCTTTCGTAGGTATCGTCTGTGCGGCTTTGAGTTGTAAGCCCCAATCGATAAAGGATATCCACTCCTAAAGGACAGAGACAGAAATATTTATAAGATTAATATGCTGAGAATGAATTGCACAATTTTATGAAAATGTACAAATCGCCAAAATGTTTCAAAACAGTTTTAATACATTCAATTGTAGTTCAATCAAAGCTGGCGGTCCAACACCAGGTTACATTGAGGTTTCAACTTAAATTCCTAATAAATACCTTGTTTATTTCAAGAATTAAAACTGAAAAAAAAAAACCTACTGAGAATATATCTCTGATACAAGAAGAGTGGGGAATTAACTTATTCAACAGGTACTAAAAGCCTGCATTTTTACTTGCTTCGAACTATTTAATCGGTAGGACTTTTGCTGATCTATTGGCATCGGCATTTACAGTGCTTAAAAAAAATGTGTCATGTGACGCTAATAAAAAACTGAATTCACATTTTTATACCCAAATTTTAGCCAGCAGTCTGGACTTAATTAATTAACAAGTTAATTTTTCTGTTCTGGAATACAACTTAATACCTTTCACTTGGCATCCTGATGACTAAGTAACAGTTTGCTTTAGTACTTTTTTCTGTTTTTTTGTAAAACTGTAAATTTGGAAGTTCATGGATAACAACAATTATATTTTAGCATTAAAAACATAATTTCAAGCTTGCAGTAGACAAACCATTACATAAAAAGCATAAAGGAATTACCAAAACTTTTAATATAGGGCAGCTGTGGCATAACCCTTAAATTGGATGGCGGGCTAAAAGTAAAGAAGAAACGGGATGATGAGTCTTTAACCACGTTATCAGTGCTGATTTAGTGTAATCTGACCACCAGAGGGCACTCTGCAATGTCCCTGTTGGTAGCTGATCTGAGCAGAGTTGGGCAGAGCGTGCACGAATAAAAATTGACTTAACAAATGTTAAGAAAACCTTTTTATGCTTTGTGTTTCATTACAAAAAGGGAAAAAAGATGCTATTGGCCAGTATATCGAAAAATCAGATTTATTATATCATCAAATATCGGTATCAGTTTTAAGTCCTATATCAGCCAGCCTCTCTTTTTTTTATATTATTCCTTTCAAAACTATTTAAGAATGCAAACCTTCATAGTTCACTCTTTTAATAATACTGAGAAAAATATTTGCATTCACATTTACAGATTCACAAATAAAAATGAAATGATGAAAATCTTCTATAGATGCCTAAACATGTTGCTCATGGACAAAAGATTTTAATTCGATGGCATTAAATATGAAATAATTACAAAAATGTTATTTTTTGACCAAATAATCAGGCTAAAACACAAGAGAGACACAAGTTAATGACTGCAGCAGTGGCATACAAACGCATCAGGAGTGAAAAGAAGGGACTGGAGAAGAAGTGCTTATCACATCATTGGAAGTGTCCCAGCATCCAGAGCCTGGAGCAGCGTAACTAACAGATGCTTTTGGGGTCATTTGATCCAGCCCTAACTAGAGATACTGCCTGTACTGAACCCAAACTGGGACCGGACAAGAGTTATTTTCTTTTTGAAGTTAAATGACTAAGAAAAGTTAGTGAGCCATTAGGGCCATATAACAATGTCAGCATGATGCCAATGATCCAATCCATGTTTTTCAAGCAACAGAAATGCAGCTGTAGCCCAGATGAGAAGCAGGGGCAAGATAAGCATGTAAGCAGAATACAGGAAACTTTAAAAAACATTTAAAAGAATACAGGAAACTCCTCCATATAGCCTTTTTGAACCGATCTGTCAGGCAAACAGACAAACAGAGCACTTGTATACAGAGCACATTCAGTCGAGCTTTGCATTCAAGAAAAGAGCAAACTGTCATGTATATCAATACATGATTGTGATTAAAGGGTGCTGCACACAGATTTCAACTTTAAATATCAACTGAATTACAAATGATGGCCTCACTTATTTGTGTACATGAAAGAGAAAGCATGGAGGTATCTGTTAGTGCACTGGCAGACGAAGACAGCAGTCACACAGAAGCGTTTGTTCAGTGTTTAGATCTCAGCAGCAGTTTGACAAACTACATTCCACTGAAGAAACGACTCCACCGTACTCGGGAATACCAGCTCGATAGATGGGCCAGTTAATTTAGAATTACTGTGAGTGGAAACAAAAAACAAACTAAACCAGTGTCCACATATTATAGTATTGTCTTCTTAAAGAAAAACCTTTCTACTAAATGCATTTACACCTATATTATCCCAAAAGTGTTCTCTTTTTTTAGTCTGAAAAAGTGGGATCTGTGCTTGCTGCTACTCGGCATATAGGAAAGGCATCAGAATCAATTTCCTGAGAGAAAAAGTGGGATCAGTACATGCCTGGAGACACAGACATAAAGTGCATGCTTCAGAACATTCTGTATACCCTTAATAACTCCATGCTCTATACTCTTGGTTTAGTCAAATCCTTTATTAAAACTTTGCTATCAAAAAGACTTCGGAAAGAGTTAGAAAAATATGAAAATCCTGAACTGAGCATTTGACCTCTAGAGGTGTGAATATGTAGATGTAGAAATAATAGTTTTTTAATGTTTGAACTTTGCCCATAATGTTGTAGTCAGGTTAAAAAAAAAGTGCACCCTCTTTCAACACTAAGGTTTAAGATATAATAAAAAATTGATAGTTCTTAGCAGGTATTGGAAAAGCAATAAAACATGATATATTACACCACGTTATTATTCATGTAACAAAAACTAAGCCAACATGCTGAAACAGTGTGTGAAAAACTAAGTACACTGCTTCCATAGGAACTGAGAGGGTTAATAGCAGCCAGGCGCCGCTAATCAGATGCACTTGATGATCTGAACAGCAACAAGTGTGAGCACCTCTGTAAAAAGCAGATGTTTTGGCACTTTGTAGGTCTTTAGCATTCAGGTGCGTTAACACATTGCCAACGAGGAACGACATCAGAAATGATCTTAAATGAGCAATAGTCAGTGCACCAGTTTAGCTAAGTGCGTGAGCATCCACATGCTGCATGGCCAGAAAGCAGCGGGTTTGAGTCTGACCGTGGCCCTTTGCCGAACGTCTTCCCCTCTCTCTCTTCCTGAGTTCATCTGTATTTATTATCCAATAGAGGCAAAAAGCCAAACGTTTAAAAAATATATATCAGTAATTGTTGCTGCACATCACTCTGGGAAGGGTTAGGGTGTGGAATCCATCTTCCCAGGAGTGGATAAATACTCCTGGAGGTCAGTCTGTGCAATGCACAGAGAAACTTTCTAGACCTCGGTTAGTGTGTTACATTTTACAGTTTATGACAATACAATTAGAAAAAGACTAAAGAAATATGGCTCGCTTGGAATGGTTTCAAGGAGAAAATGTCTTCTCGTTAAAAAAAACATGGCACCAAAGTTTCATCTAAACAAACCGCAAGACTTCTGGACCAATGTCTTTTGGCCTTAACGCACAGTACCACATTTGGTGTGAACCAAACACAGCATATCAGCACAAACTTGTGTAAGGGTGATGATTTGGGCTTAATTTAGCAAAACAAAACAAGAACGTTCAGGAACCTCGATTTCCCTGAAGTTCTTGTGTTATTCTTTTAGTCAACCATAAACTCTAGAGCCAAATGCAGGCCAACTGCCTAACAACCCAATATTGCCTCACACTAGGTCGTGCAACAGAATAATTATCCCAGGCAGAGCAACAAATCTACTACAGAATGGCTGAAAAAGAAAAAAATCAATGTTGTGATGGGCCCATAAAAGAGCCGATGTTTAAATATACAAAGAACTGAAGCAACATTGTAAACAAGGTTGGGCCAACGTTCCTCCACACTGATATGAGACTGAGCTCCTGAATCACAGGGTGCACTTAATTTTTAATTTTGTTTCATATGACATGTGTTGTCGTTTATCTCAGCTTGTATTAACCTCATTCTAAGACTTGTTAAGGAGCAGATGAAACCCATTTCTGTCATACTGTTTGGGTGCCAGAGCAGAAGTAAAGAAAAGAAGACTACAGAGATAAAGACAGAAGAAACTTTTTTGCCCTGGATGTGCTGTCACAGCATTTTTAGTCATGCAGCTCTGATAGGAGGAGTATCTGTCTGCAGACGATCCGAGCGCTCACTGTGATGTCCTCGACATTCACTGCCTGAGGTAACGTCAGACGAGATCCCAATTAATCTGTCTCATACGTTAAGACAAGGTGCTCTTGCGCTGTCTGTTCATTCCTCCTCCCCTCATTATGATGGATTGATTCTACTTGAAGCGGGCTATCACGTATCACCCGTGATACGTGGGGACATGGCGTTGCATGATGGAATAAGGGGAGGGACACTGCAAGAGGCAGTAGACAAGGCACATAAATAGTCTATGTGAGGACTCATCATGAGGTCAGCCTTAGATAACTGCGCCTAGACAATACTGCAATAGTGGAACAGATCCCAGGACATGACATATTTTTATATTATTGCTTTAGTGCCTAATTCAACAAGACTTTACTCTTTCAAGAAAGTCAGACTCAAGGTGAGAGATGAGATTATAGTTAAAAGATCTCAAATCAATGTAGATCCGCTGATAGAGCAGAGCCCAGCAAAAATAACAACTCTATCTATGATCACCTTTTAACTTCAGCTCTTCTCACCTTCAATTCTTCTCATCATTGTTGCTCTGTTTAAAAATAAAGATGAATATCACTTCACCCCCGACACCTGACCAGGTGAGGCACAGCTGCCAAAACATGCCAAGCTAAGATTTCCTCTTCCCATTGTATGTGCATTTCTGCTACTTTACATTATGGGTGTATTTAGTATTTTCATCGATGGACCATAGAGATGCGAGCACTGATAGTCAGAAATGTAGCAGGAGGGGAAAAAACAGAGAGGGAGGGAACAAAGGTACAGCGGTTATTTATGCTGCTTTTAAATGCATGCCGTGGCCCTGAGAGCAAGAGCAGGCATGTTAAGGAAGAAGGTTAAAAGTGATCAGAAGAGCAGCTAAAGAGGAATTCCTGTATGCACTCGCTGTTCCTATATGCACTGTATTTGCTCCAACATAAAAGCAGAAATAGGGTGTGATGTGGTTGAGCTGTATTATGAACAAGGCATCGTAAACATTAGAGGAGTTCTGTAGGAACCGTAGCATTCTGAAGGATCACAGTTAACGAGTTCTTTAGGATCCCTAAAGAGTTTGTGGCATCAGCTGATGTAATTACTGGAAGCATTACAAGAATGAGTAGTTTGATCTGCATTTAAGCCACTTCCAGTGGTTTTATTTCATCTTAGCTTCTGGCTTTTCCAGGAAAGATATGCTTACAGTGTAAATGTAAAGATACGCTACTTTAAAAAGCATGTAATCCTAGTCTATGTTTTCTGATAGTAACAGTGTTTCTTTTCATTTAAAAATATGTTAATAGGAGAAGAATGACGCCAAAGTTTGCATATGTATATATCGGTTATCACATATCGGTTTGTATATGGCTCATTTATTGATGATACTTACATTTTTCTGAGTAACAGTTCAATTCAAATTGATTTTATTTATATAGCACTAATTCATCACAACTGTCGCCTCAAGGCTATAGGAAGAAAAATCTTTTTTCTTAACAACTGTGTGTCAGTATATAAATTCTGCATTTATTTCCTGTTTCTGTCATTCTGTCTTGCCTCTGTTCTTTAGCATTTTGGTCCTATTTCTGCAGTTGCTGCTGGACTTCTTCTTTGACTATTACTGTGCAAGCCATAAAAAGATTCAACAACTCTTTATCCAGCTAGTTGCGATCAGGAACTGGGGCTGCTGCACTGAATGGGGGGATCCAGCAATGTCAATTGCTTAGCGAGTGCTAATCACTTCTGATTCTGTGTCTGGCCTACATTGAAATAAAAGTTTACATTTGAGTTGTTGTGTTTTGTTTCGTACTTAATGACTTTAAACTCACAATGCAATATGTAGCATGCTGTCTTGATATGTATCAGTCAGACATTTTAGTTTTAGGACCAAATATACCCGGCTACCTGCCATCACCAAGTACTAATATGATGTCAGTGTTCTCCCAAGAATTAAAATCTCCACACCATATAACATGGAATTTATTTGAAATCTCAGTCAGGAGGTTCTTATGTCAGGTAACATGAGGCTTAAAACAGAGTCATTGACAAGCCATGAATGCAATAAACAGCAGACACCTCACCCCTGCAAGAGTTACATAGCATCACTTTTCTGTTATTGATTTGAGTGGGGTACAGACAGGAGCTTTTATACTGTCTATATGACAAATGTCAGTGAGTCACATGTCCTAGTGACAAGGGGGTGGGGGGAGCCATCTAATGAAATGCTTTCATATTAAAAAAAAAAAAGCTGACTTTTACTTATGCATAAGTGTTTTGTTGCTTACCTTGAGCTACGTAATCTTCTCCAGAGAGTGCTGCTGAGCATACTGACAGGAGCAGGAGAAAGTTCCACCTAGATGGACAAAACAAAGATCAGTTTAATGACTAGTTGTTGGGTTTGTCCCTCTGACACTTTTTTAAACATACAGTCACATCTTTATTTAATAAAGATACACTAACTGATGCTAACAGCTGAGCATGGCCATTTGTAATTAGCATGGCTGTGATATAAAGTTTAAAAAAAGCTTATAGTTAAGGTGATCAGGTGACCCTGAATTCTCCCTTAGGTATGCTGCAATAGGCCGAGGCTACTGGGGACTTACCATCATACAGAGTGTTTCTTCTTAATTCACCTCTCTGTGTTTATACAGCACTTTGCATTTAATCGCTAGTTATTATTAATCTCTGACTCTCTTCCACAGTGCGTCTTCTGCCTTGTCTTCATCCATTCACCCCCAACCGGTCACTGCAGATCGACACCTCTCCCTGAGCCTGGTTCTGTCAGAGGGTTTTTCCTGCTAAAAGGGAGTTTTTCCTTCCTGCAGGTTTGCTCATAGCGGGTCACCTAATTTCTGGGGTTTTCTCTGTATTATTACCTTACAAAATGAAGCACCTTAAGGTGAGTGTTGTTGTTGTATGGTACTATATAACTAAAACCGAATTAAACTGAATAGTATTATGTTGCAATAGTCTTTAAAATTATGCTGAAAGTACACAAAGCAGGACTTTACTGAAGCAATATAGTCAATGCTCAGCTTCCAAACCACCCCAGTATGTGAGCTGCCACAGTTTAAGAAAGACTTTACATAATCTGATACTGCTTGGTGAGTTCAAATAATAATTAATGCTATGTAAATAAGAAATAACATGCTTATGATCTAATCATCACATCAAAAAATGAGAGCTAAAGTTACATTATAGTCATTTTGGTTCTGAAAATAGTGTCAGTTTTTGAGAAAGAAGAGAAGAAGGAGAGAGCAACGAGACAGCAAAAGTGCTACTGGAGAGGTAACAGACAGCCAGATAAGGAGAATTAAAATGAGCCCATGTCAAGTAATTACATGAATCCTTTCGTTTACACTAAACAATCAAGAGATTCATCAGATAAATGATTCATTCACAAGAAAAAATGTTCATCCTCTCCTGTGGTAGCTGATACTGAGTAGATATCACTAGTCGAAACAAGTAAAAACGAAAGCTGCAGCCCCTTAAAAGACAATGTGACTGCTCCGTTTCAAAAGCCGTTCCACTTTGACATTTTTATGCCTGAAGACGTAGTGAAAAGCGATGAAAAGAATATTTGAGCATCGTGTTTTATTGTTTCCAGACAATGATGGATTTGATCTCCAAGGCACATGGTTAATAACAATTTAATGCTTTTTATGGAAACATTGCCTCAGCAAAGCAAGGACCATAAAGAGGCAAATGCCCCAGCCAACATTCACACAGGAGTTGCTCCTCCCTTTTCATCGTTTTCAAGTTGGGTTTCAAGTTGGATCTCCTCTCCCAAAAACCTTAAATATCCTGAAAAGCTACCAATACCAAAATATTTTCCATTCTATAACAGGCTTATGAAACAGTAAGTTATATATTAATCATACTGCATGTTGTCACTTTGCTGCACAAGAGTCACATAACTCCACTCTTGACCCTCACTGACCCCCACCTCTAGGTGGCACTCCCCACCAGACAGCTACAGAGGAAGGACAGCAAACAACAAAGAACAGCCGGTCCTCAGCATCACTGTAAAACCTTCCTACCCAAAATTGTGCAAAAATGTTGTGCAAATTAGGTAAATTTGTTCACGTTAACTATAGATTGTCCAGTAATATTGTCCACTAAAATGCAGATAGGGTGCATATACATTGATGTGTCTAGAAATGTCCAGAACTACAGATCAGGCAGTCGAACATGTGTTATAATGTCTTACAATCTAAGGTAAGGTAACATTTGCTAACACTGTCACCAGTAAAACTGAAAAAAAAGTATAAAAAGTATAAGAAGAAGCAGCTCAAAAAGAAGACACAGAAAAGAAGCAGTAACTCCAGTTTTAGTGAAGGTTTGATTTAAAGGCAACGCAAACAAAATACTTCACAGGACATTATCATCAAGGTTATCTGGAATACCCTCCTTCAGTCATTGATAAAAACAAGAATCCAAATTAAATAAAGCTCCAGCACAATATCACCGTTTGCTTATTTATCCCCGCATGAAGTCATATTCATTCAACCTTTTTCACCTGGTCGTCCCGCCTGCATTGGCCCTGCTCCTCACAGTTTCAGAACCACTGATCTACAGTAAAGCTGGACATTCAAACCAAATCACATCAGCAGCCCTGAAAACAGTAACAGCTGCTTATACAACTTATTCTGGCAACTGGTGTCATATTTTTCTCTGACACTGACACAGTGTGGTGGCTGTACAAAGTACAAGAGACAGTAGTCCTGCTATTTTAATATCCAGGGCGCTATCAGTCAAAGGTTGCTGTCACACCTTAATCCTGCAGGGACTGACAGCCTCAAACAGCATGACAGGCGCCTTACAAACAAGTCTTTTTGGTGGCCTGTGAGCATGAGATTAACCCAGTGTGAGTCACTTTCTGACAGAGAGCCCCCCAACCCCAACCCCCAGACGGGAAGCCATATTTGCCCTGCAGAACTGAGTAATAAAATATAATCGAAAGCAGAAAAGAGGGGGAAGATTAAAAAGACAACAAGGGAAGAACGGAAAAGGAAAGGGCTGCCTTTAAGTAGAGACACCGTGAATGAGTGTGTCACCTGTTCCCCATCAAGAATGTGGTGCGACATTCCACAGTTGGTAATGCAGACGTATTCCCAAAGTCGGAAAAAGTTACAAAAAAACAAGTTGGGGGGGAGACATATGAATACAGTCATTCATCTACTGTGAGAGGATTACAGTGACATTTATAAGGGCAACGAGTAGCTGGTTCTGTTTAGACATTGGCAGCTTTTAAAAGTAGACCAAAAATAGAGGGGGAAAAAACCAAATAAATCACTTAACGTTCCTTTTTAGAGTGTGTGGATCCATGTGACGCTGATTCAGACATTTTTTTTGTCCTGCTGTCTGTCCCACAGTCTCTTGTTCGTGGCTATTTAAAGCATCTCTAAGGCTCTGTCACTGAGCACGTTCGGGCTATCGCTTCATGACATTTTTAGAAACAACTGGTGACCATTTCCCCACTTGCTGAACCTTGGTTTGGTGCTTTAACCTTTATTGTGACATGCAAACAGAAAGGAAGGGATAGATCAGACTAATAAGAAAAACAGACTACATCCAATCTTTCATCAGAGGTGAATTCCCTTATATGTGACAGTACCGCTACGGCACGTTTCCCCGTCCTAGCAGTTAATGGAAAAGACCCCTGAAAGCAAGACAAAGCTCCCCAAACAGTGCTCTGTTGACGAAGGGAAATACCACTATGTGGGGAGTGGGTGTCATGTCAAGACTATAAATAATCACAACTTAAAGCTCCCCTCTGCAATGAATCATTCCAGCAGTACCAGATCTTTCCTTTCTCCCCTTCAAAATTAGCTTGGATCCCTAACAATGGTTCATTCAACTGGGGAGAAGGCTGAGAGTCAAATGGAGAGGCAAAAAGCTCAATTACGCTTGGCAAATAGAAGCAAACCTATTACAGTTCTGTTTATAGTCTCATAAGAAATGGGAATCTTTTTTTTTCCTTTTTTTTAAACATTCATCATTAATGTCGGTCAGGAGGTGAGCAGCGGCTTTCACGGTTCATTGTTTACATGTCTAATTTACCAAATCAGTAAGTAACAGTGAAGCGTGCAAAGCTGTTAATCTACACACACAGCTCTGAAATGAAACTTCTTGAGGAGCTCCAAGAAATTGGGAGCGCTAAAACTGCTGTTGAGCTGCGTTGGTGTGAAAAATCCAAAAGCTGCTCTGTTTGACTTCGCTTTGGGCAAAAAAGGTGCTCTGAAGAGGACAATCTAAACAAACCTGATGAGACTAACCCTGACTCACCCATCCCACTTTTCATAACCCCTGAAGTTTGCCATCAAGCTCTTTTAGCACCCCTTGGAAGTGCTCCACATACGAGTCATTAATCAGAAGATTGAGGTTTATAGAGCATGACCTTGGAGCGTTTACCTAACCTCTACTGTTATGTGACTTAGCTGAGCCCAGTCTAAAAATGCCATGGATGTCATACCAGATATAACACATAAAATGACGCAGTGCCCCGAGGAGCTGTTAAGACCCAGCATCACCCAGCATGTTACAGTATAAACCAGTTGAAATGTTTCCAAATGAGTGCATCAGTTTCTTGCAAATCAGGTGTTCTGTTCCTGCATGTTTTGCTTCTCAATCTCAACAAAAACATTCCTGGACACCATGAAGTCACTGATCTACTGCCAAAGAGTGTTCCCGCTGGCTGGGTTACAGCTTCAGTACCTGTACCCTTATCATAATAACTTCACTATGGTATAACTAAGCGGTCTTCTCCAAATAGCCATCAGCAAAAATGATTAACAAATCAGCAGGTTTCCAGGATTGAACTGTCTAATAGTGGAGCGTTTGCAAAGGCTAGAAATGATAATGATTTCCTAACTGTTCCAAGCCACCAATGATTCCAAGCCATCATGAATCTAAGTTGACTCTTCTATAAGGAGCGTGCTATGTCTCTCCTCTAATGAGCATGGCTAACATTTGTCAGCTCACTCCAATGGTACTCGGAGTCAAGAGGTCATGGCAGACCAGTGTAAAGATTGACTGAGTTCACAAAACAGTGGGCAGACAAAGGCCCGTGAGTAAACTTCCACTGGCTTTTATTTATTTTCCCTTTCCCTGTTGCAGAGAAACCTTCAGATGTTAGGAGGGTTAAATTACACTCACTCACACCGACAGGCCAAAATCCCTGCAGCCAGTGATTCGGGGAAGGTGAGTACACTGCAGCACGAAGGTGGAGAGGCTGGGATTGTAGTGCAGAATAATTCAAAAAGGGTAACCTGAGCTGTGGGACGTGGAAGTCTTATTAAAGGCATTTATAGTGAGCTCTGCCGATTACCCAGATGAGCCAGGACATTGTTTTTGTAAAGACTTTCCTGTCAATCTGTCCATTTTCCTAACTTCTTGTGCTTGGTTTGGGACTGGAGCACATCTAAGCTGACACTGGAGGAGAGACAGCATACACCCTGCACAGGTTGCCCGTCTATCACAGGCTGCTAAATTGTTACAGTGTCTATAAGGGTTCATAAATTATCTCAGATTTGAGCACCACAAATTAGAGTCTGCTTAGCTCCATTGCAGACAAACATAAGTAGCTGCTAAATACCATTAGATGGTGGGAACTTTGGTATTGTTGTTATTCAGTTATATTGAAAGCAAAGTTTGACATTTTCTTGCATAAATACTTATCCTATCATGCAGTCCATTACAACTTATATAGGAAGGCTTTTCTGTAGAAGCATTGCCCTATAATGTAACACATCACAAAGTGTTTGTGCAATTTTACCCAGAATACATGGCAAAGAAAAGCTGTTGGCCATATTAAAGCGATTATAATAATGAAATGTTAGGGTAGCCTCATAGGGAGCTACACAGTTTGAACTTTATGTAGTGACAGTAAAACTTCGAAAGCGAATGACAAGGGAAGTATCCCTCATGCACTCAGATGCACAGTAGACATGTGGTACACTGAAAAACATAATAACTGGGTAAAAATACAGAAAAATTAACGTTTTCAAATGAAAGCACTTCACTTCCTGTATGAATTCTTGCTGATGTTTATCTGTATTTCTTAACAATGGACTGAAATTTGTACCATTTGCAAAAATGTCCATAAACTTCTGTAAAAAGACAAAAAAAATATGCTGGCAGAAAAACCCTTTATATTCTCTGCTTTTTTGTCCTTCTGCTTCATTGACCTGACAATAGCAAACTTCTGCTCACATTATCAACCATCTGGAGGTACCAACCTGTGCTGAGGAGTCAGCATGCAATCTCAGCCAGAGTGTATGTGAGTGGTTGTGTTTCTGCAGTGTTATAGTTCTAGCACTGGCAGCAATAGAGCAGCAATGCCTGCAACAGTGGGTGATTGTCTGGAGCTCAGGAGCCAGTTAACCACTGATGCATACACACTAACTCTGTCTGTGAATTCAAGGGAGGCCACATTTATCCCCGGTCACCTCAGTTTTCCCCATAAGGCTCTCATTTTCACTACCAAGGACAAAAAAAGGATCTCATATAGGGTTTCAACTCTACTTTGTTTTACATCAAGCAACCGCTATCAGCAGAGAACAACAGAATGGCTTGTGATCTCAGATTTTTGTTTTTAGATCATATCTGGAAGAGATTCATAATAGAGTGCAGACAACTTGGACTCACTTCTGATAGAAGATAATGCTTTTCCTGTGAAGTACTCTTTCTTTCAAGGAGTCCACATTTCTGATGTTCCACAGACCCCAGCTGAATGTAGCAGGACAACAAGACCTGCATGCTAGATGTCAATAATGCACACTCCCATGAGGAATGTTTAGGGTTTAAGGGTGTTCATCTAAAGCCTGAACACGTTTACAGAGATGGATATATTTGCTGCTCTTGGGTCCTTGACATTTGCTTCTGTGCTTCTTCTAATTTATCACTTGCAGAATAAGCATTATTACTTGCAAGACAGCCTCATTCATCCCCTTTCTCCATGGTTTACTGTTTATTCTTCAGCTTACCGGAGCTGTGTGAGTGGGTGCCAAATAAAAAAAAAGATGATATTGTAGCAGATCCTAGACCGCATGTTCACATGGTGGGATCAAAGCCAACTTCCAAAGCTAAAATGCATGGGTGTGTGGAAAAGTACAGGTATCAGATGGGGATGGTAAAGCTTAACAGCAGCAGTCCGTGCACAGAGTGAAGCTAATATGCAGAACAAACAGGTCAAACGGATCGAGCTGAAGACATCCTAAAAAGAGAAAAACTACAGCAGAGCTCAGTCGTCTCGTGCTTAAACTTTCTAAAATACTGAATAGTTTGTGCCACGTTTTGGTGCCTCAATCGTGCAGCTCAGCTGCTGAAACTTGTTTGGTCAACTGGCGCCCTGTCAGGGAAACACGCCAAAGAACCTGAACAGAAATAAGTCTCCCAGTTGCCATATCAAGCGAAAACCTGTTCCGGAAACAGCTTCAGCGCATAGATAGTCTGACATCTGCACAGTACTTAACCAAATGACCACTTACGTTGCTGCCGCGGAAACGTGTCCACTCCTTGTCCGTTGAGCTCCTAAATGCATTTGTATGCATTTGTCCAGGCAGCAGAGATCTGGGTGAAAACAGAATCACACTCAAGGGGATACCTGCACATGGGCTAACCTTGGGTAAGAGCCAAAGGAAGCATAAAGCGGACGGAGATAACTGCCACCTCAGAGTTTCCTCATCGTAGCTGCTGCAGTCCTGAGGAGAGGTCTCTCCAAACTCTTTCAAAACCAAAGCCTCAGATCCTTTGCGCTCTGCGGCGCGCAGTGATCAAGCTATTTCTATCCAAAGTGGAGACGCGCAACAGTTGCATAGGGGGGAGAAAAGGACTTGCAGTGCAGCGAGTCGGTATGCACCAGTGTAAACTTGACTGCTCTCAGGGATACACAGAATTAGCACTCGACTTCTTCTTGGTCTCCAACACAGCAGATTCAGTTCCATGCGTCTTTGCCTCCAGGCGGTGGCTTCTGCTATGTGCCTTGACTTGCACTGATGCGAGGGGAACCCGTACTCAGCCCATCACAACCCCATCCTACCAGCTGGTGGTGTTGGATTTCACCGGTTACTGACTCGTGACATCACGGACGGAGTTTTGGCTTGAGCCCTTCAGTCACTCTTTGAGTGGAGTTTGAGTGCTGCACTACCCTGCACGTTTTCAATATGTTTAGTTATAAAATGTTATAAAATGCACGTAAAAATCGTAAATCATAGACATACGCAAACCAACACAAAAAATAATGACGTAAAACAGAAAACATCATATGGCATCAGTTCAAAATGTTATGCAATTACTTTACTTGACATATATAACATTGCATGTAAGCTGAGTTTTAAAAAGAGCTTAATTTTGAAGCGGCTCTAAATAGTATCACTAACACTTTACATGGCAGAATAAGTGAGCTTGAGTTAGTTGTGAGTGCACTTGATGCACATTCACAAGGAAATCGTCACAGAAAATGGGATTATTATGGTCGCCTGTTTCTGAACATACATCACACATCCAACAATCAAAGTAGAAAGCCAGTCTCAATGAAATAATGATCACAATACTACTAAAACAAATAGCATGCAGTATGTTAAATCCACTAGTTTAATTTAAGTAAGTAACCTTTATCTTTTATACATTGACCATTAAACTGAAATTGGGCATTGGCTGGAAAAGTGAAAATATGCTGTAGCGTGCTCACAGTGTGCTGTATATATAAAAACTTGACTGCCTCGTGACTGTAGCACAGGATTTAGCAAAGGATGAAAAAAAAGAATTTTGATGTAGTGAATAATGCACTCTCGTAAAACAAAACAAAATGCTATGATTCAGCGAGAGAGTTAGACTGTTAGATGTGAATGTGGTTTATGAGCTTAGGTAGCATGCCATATAGTCTGAGGGGTTTTGATTTTGCGTCTGCTCCTTCTCCCGAGATTTACACAAGCACAGATTTATTAGGTGTATAAACTCCAGCAGTGTTTATAATGAAACATTTGCTCCGGCACCAAAAATGCTCCTTTGTTTTGCGGTTTCTGTGTCCTAACGCTGCACAGAGTTCTCCTTGAAAATGACACCGTTTCCTCATCTCAACCATCGATTTTTCCAAACAAACGAGCTCCAACTCACTTCCACCATTTCCCACCCAGACTAACCCAATAACCTTGAACAAGAAGAGCTCTGTCACGACCCCCTCCCCGCCACATGCCATGGCATCCTCCTCTAGATATCTGCATCCTCAGATCAGCCTGGACCGGGATCGAGTCCATATGGTTTGCAGTTTAGGGGCCTGGGAGACACTGAGCTTTTCCTGCCTCTAATTCCAGGTGGAGAACACAGGGTTTTTTAACCCGAAGACAGTAAAACAGCAGTGACAGTGAGCAGTTAGAATGCCCAAACACGGAGCAAGGTAAGTGGCTTGAAAACTCCAAGAGAGCCCACCAACCAGTACAAACGACGACTTTCATAAGGATTTTGTGATTCCTGTAAACAAGGTGTCTGAGGCCCTTTGTGCTGCGGATGTGTGCCTGCAGCAGTGAGTCTACTCATTGTCCCCCTTCTTTATCAAAGACAGTGTGAGGAGGAGGAAGCCCACACGGGATGGAGTCTCTCTCTGGCATTGCTATTACTCAGCATCTTCGGGTAGCGATGCTCTATCCAGATGTTTCACTTCCTCTCAACTTCCAGAAAAAGGTTCATAGGTGCTGCTTTTCTGAGAAGGTTATGAATCAATGTGGTGAAGAAATAAACTTCATGATAATGTTGTAGCACAGGGCTGCTTGAGCTTGTTGACTGGCAGGAAAAGGTTCAAACTCTGTCACGGGTTGTTAATAAAACCTTGATAAAATCACAGATTTAGAGCCCGCCTTGCTGTGAGAGGCAGCAGTCCTTTAAAATCTTTTATTATAATACCAGAATTATTTACCATAAAATATCTTCACTCACATGCAGAGCACTTTGCAGCACACTTTTTAAGATGAATTTTCTCTTTTTTTCCCCTTTACATGTGCAGATGTGCAGTAATCAATCCACTGTGTGCTGAGCACCAAAGCGTTAGGCCCGAATGAGTCAGATTCACAATCGCTTGTCTTTCTCCTGAGGAACGGGCAGATGTAGACGAGCGTACATGGAGACCCCCTGCCCCCACCCTCAAAACAAGTGGTGTTCCCCTCCTACAGTTTAATAACTTGTCCAAGGAAATAACCAGTTAGTGTTTAGACCAGTGCTCTCAAACACTTTTCACTTTCTTCGAAGTGCACAAAAGGCCAGGCTGGATTGTCATCACAGCAGTGTGTGGTTACAGACAAAGTCCTTCAATATGATCAAGTATTAATGCACAGATTACACGTGTCAATTCAGATGAACTCATTAAAAAAGCGCAGCTTTTCATGTTTTATTTTTTTAAAAAACATTTTGCATATGCTGGCAGGATGGTGTTTGGAGTCTTTTGGACGCAGCACTGTTGCTGGCCCCACTCCCAGAAGCTGCATGGACTATCCCTACCTGCGTGCTCATGTCTCGTCAATGATTTCATTTCCAGAACTTCCCATTGGAAGGCCAGGATCCAAATCACATATTCTGCTGCTCTGAGAGCGTATTGTCTTTAAGGTTTGAACATTTTATAGTAACACACCAGCTCGTAAACGTGAGGAGCGTGAAAAACCTTCAGCCTCACGAGATTATAAGCCCAGAGTCAACCATGGGTGGTTAAAGAGGAAAAATAAGATGGCAAAATCTCTGTGGTTTGGTAGAGCGTAGAGCAAAAACGTAAGCAGCCATTAGGCTCAATAAAGATGTGCTTTTGAGAGGCCACTGTAAGCACATTCTTCTCAACATAATGATCCAGACACGGTTGGTTAAGTGTGCCTCATTAGGTAAAGGGCTCATCAGTTTGCCATGAATTTAACTGGGAGGAGGGCGACTAGTCTGACAGCAGACTCTACCTGCAGACTGACGAGATGCTAAACTGGCTTCTGTCTCTAATTAGCAGACACGGCCCTGTGTAATTTCTGTCCTGTGTGCGTGTCATCGGCTCGTAGAGCTGTTATTTTGCCGAGGAGGGAGAGTGTGGGCAACAGCTGGGAGAGTGCGTAACAGATGGTGAAATACAGAGCAGTTGATAGCGGAAACAATGTTCCATGTACGAGTGAGTGTGTGTGTGTGTGTGTGTGTGTGTGTGTGTGTGTGTGTGTGTGTGTGTGTGTGTGTGTGTGTGTGAGAGAGAGAGAGAGAGAGAGAGAGAGAGAGAGAGAGAGTTTGTATTCAGTGAGGTGGTTTGTAGTGCTTAAGAGATCACGGGAAAGCAGTGAGAAAGGGGCCAGGGGAGTCCAGGGTGAAGGGGGTGTTTGGGCAGGGAGGAAGTGTAAGAGTGTGCGGGGAAAGTGAAAGTTGGGTTGGGGTCGAGTGGGGTAAAGAAAGAACACACACACACACACATATATACACACACACACTGCGCAGGGAGGTGCAGCGTCATGTGCAGTTTTTAATTTAGTGGTAAACTCATGTAGGGACTACAGGCAGATTTTAAGGTGCAGACTCTTGAAACAATGCCTGGCGACTTGATGGTTCATCTGAACTCTATGTGAAGGCATCATTTTTAATTTACAAAACACTCATGAGGCCTTTAATCATTTATGGAGGGTGCACATACTTTATTCGTGTATTCAATGTAAAGAAAACACCAGAAAGTGATCGTTTCTCATTTCTGATTGTGTGCCAGCATCATGGGTTTGCCTGTGTGCAATTAGTTTTGCAGACGCTGAGCAGAAGTCAACCAAGCCCACAAAAAACAAGCGTGTTTGTCAGCTTTTAAAAACCCCAGGCATTTACATGCAACCATAATCATATATTGCAACGTCATAAATTACTCGAGTTTCAGACAGATGTGAAATAATTTATGGTTTTCCTAACATTGTCAATTAACAGCTCTTAGGAAACCACTGCAGTGTCTATACTTGAATTATGCTTTTATTGCTAAGAAAAAAAAATGTCTGAGAACAGGAAGGAAGAAACATGTAAGCTAAATACCTGATGCACTTTAGCATTTAGCTGCTTTCCTCTGTGGCTCTCAAATCACCTGCTGACCAGTGTCAACCAAAGGAAGTATGATGGTTTCCACATCATTCTTGCTGAAGAGGAGAAAGGAGAAATGCATATGCTCCAGATTAAATGAATGTGATGTCTAGAGAAAATCTAAAGGGAAATGAATGGGCCGACTGGATGGGTCCTTAAGCTTGGATTTACACTACGTTACAGCTCGTGTCTTCTTGGAAGTCTTGAAGGGCTTTCCGCAACTGGATCTTGGCAGTTTATTCCATTTATTATTTGTGGCAGATCTTCTCAATCTTTTTCAGATTGGATGGGAAGTGTCTTTGTGCTTCCATCTGATGATCTGCGGGGTTTAAATCTGGGTTTTCCCTGCTCCATTTAAGGATGATCAGACCAAAAGAGACCTACAAACTATCTTAGATTTGATAGGTAAACCTCGAAGCCCAGATTTTCAAGAAGCTGTCTGTGTTTGGTTCCATTCTTTCCCCATTTGATTCTGACTGGGCTCCCCCTAACTGCTGTGCAGAACCACACCTTTGCATCCTACCATCTCCATGGGACGGCCTTAGCCAGTCAATGAGCAGTACATGTACTTGTACGGTGTGTTTTCAGTGAGTGGTCTGCCCCATGTGTAAACACCATTTCATATCCACACAAACATAGAGTAGTGCAAAATAAAGACAGATATGTTGAAGACAATGTTACTCCAGTTGAAGATCAGTCTCAACAAATATAGTATACTGTGTGTACTTAAATGTCTTAGACAACCTGATCTGACTCTGTCCAGCACAGTTTCTCTCCCTTTTGACGACTATTGTTCTGATTTGGCGCTACATAAATAAAATTGAATAGATTTTTTAAAAATTGAATTTCATCACCTTTATTGCTCAGTTTCCAGAGCTCTGTGTGCTCTCAGTTTGGGAAGAGGAGAGGAGCCGCCTGAGACAACGTCTGATTTAGAGGGGGGGCAAGAAAAAAAAGACACCTTGACCTCACTTTCATCTCTGGAGCTGATCCTCTGTCTGGCGTGAATTCTCCAAGGAGCTGGCTGTGGAACAGAGAGTGGCTTTATACTTGCTTACTGCAAAGTTCCTCATGTAAAATCCCATTTAAATTCTCAAGAGGGCTGAAAGGACGGCTTTGAGAGGCATGTTCACGCTTATCTCCAGTGATACTATTAGGCTGCCAGTAATTTAGTCCTGATCCCATATATTTTCTGTGTGAAGTGAAGCCAGTGTTGATAATAATCTTTATGCAAGGATGATGTATTGAACAATCGTGACTCAGAAAGTCAGAGAAATCTTGCTCAGCCTAATGGTTCATCAGTACTGTCATGTGTTATGTGTCCAAATCCTGTTTGGCATTTCATCTATCATCATAATTCATGTGTTTGACATTTAGGGAAATACCTCTATTTGCTTTAACGCCAAGATTTAGATGAAAAGATTAAGTAAAGTATGAAGTTGCTGTGAGCATCCAACTAAGCAGAAAGAAGCAGCCCAGCAGGATTACGCACTAAGAGATACAGTCTTGCGTCTTGAGTCACTCTTCATTACTTTATATTTTGCATCCAATGAGCCAGAATGTCTTTCATTTTTAAAGTGAGTGATAGTTCTCCAGGATTTTTATTTGGACACTGTCTCATTTCCAGTTTTTTGGACATTGTACCAGACCATTTTCAGAGAAATAGTGTTTTTTTCTGTTCATTTTTAAGCTAATTAACACTGACCTATGAATCACTGAAGCATAAAAAGCATTTAAATCAGGAGATGGACTGTGTTGTATCTACACATGACAGACAACTAAGCAAAGAACACATTTTAACACATTTTTTCTATCTTTTGGCACTTTGTTACTAAAAGCACATGATTTGTTTCCATTTAATTTGTTGAATCTATTAAAATTCCCAAAGAAAGCACAGTTTGACAGTCATAAAATAGTATTTTTACACCAGCATGGTGATTCCCAAAGTATGTTTGAAGCCGAAAACCTGTCATATCTCTGCATGTGTGCAATGTCTCCTTAAAAAATTTGAGGAAACTGAACATGTAGAAAGTAAAAGTAGAAGTGGCAGGCCTAAACAAAACTATAGCATACAACTACAGCAGATGAACAATTTTGGAAAGCAATGTCTTTAAGAGAGAGGAAAAAAATCCATAGACCTGACACAGGACCTGAGCGATGCATCTGGCCCTTCAGTGGATCCACTGAAACCTCATCAAATGGCCTTAGGGGAAGGCTGGCTGTTAAAAAGCACTTCTCAATGAAGGCAAACAGGAAGAAAAGGATGAGGTATGACAAACTATGCATAAACTGAGCTGAAAATCAATGACAATTAGTCTTAACAATCAGATTAATCCACATTTGAGATCTTTGGTTAAAACTGGGATTTTAGCATTGCATTTTTGCCAATGGTGTTGGGGATCCTATTTAAACTGACTGAATTATGAACACAGAAAAGCACTGTGATTTTGGTCCACCATGCAATACCATCTGGAAAGCATCTGAGCTTCATTTCAACAGCTTCATTTTTCAGCATGATGATGATCCCAAACACACTGCCAGTGCAGTAAAAGCATACCTGGATGGAAAAATCAAAAACATAAAAATATTACTGAAGCTATGTGGGATCATCTTGACAAAGATCGGAACAAAAGAGGCAGCCAGCATCAAAAGAAGAGCTTTGAATGTCCTTCAAGAAGCCTGGAGAACTATTCCTGAAGACTCCTCAAAGTAATTATAAGAAAGGATGCCTAAGAGAGACCAGACTGTGTTGAAGAATAAAGGTGGTCATACCAAATATTAACTTTCTAGCTCGTTAGGATGGCGCTTTTGCGAAGCGCCATATGGCTTTTTCCAGTCTAAACAAAGTCCGCTGACTTTTTGCTGCTGGAGCTTCCAATTTACTGAACAGATAAGAGTGCAGCATGCATCTTCTCATCTCACTGTTAAAAGTTCATTTTTGTTTTCTTTTTTTTTTTAAAAACACACCACATGTACTGCTTTGGCTAAGAGAGAGAAAAAAATAAAACATGTTTAATGATTCTGGGAAAGCTCACTCAGCTAAGCAGCTTTAGAGTATTGTGAAGTATTTGAAGTCCACTTTACAGACATGAAAATAAATCTTACTGAGATACTTGAAGAGACAGACAGAATACCTACCAGCGGAGATGCCGCATGTACCGTGGCAGGGATGTCAAACTCATTTTACACTCAAGTGGACAGGTCAGTGAAATTACATGATAAATGTGTAAAATTACAGAAAAACATCTTTTTACATCTATCAATTGGTGTAGTATGAATGGGGGTGTGGGGTGTGTGTGTGTGTGGGGGGGGGGGGTGGGGGGGGGGGTTATTAATAGGAAAAGCTGTAAAACCTATAAATATACAATTAAAAGTTCAGTGTCAGTTCTATTCACTCCCTCACACTCTCCAAAGCTGTCCAGTCAGCCGGATTCGAGTCTTTGACGGGCTGGTTCTGGCCCCGGGGCCTTAGGTTTGACACAACTGTGTTAGAGTGAAAACAGGGGACAGCAGATGACCTTGGTGGTATTACCAGCCAGGTCAAGCAGTACATCCTCCTGTCTCACAGGCGGAAGTGTCCAACCCAGAAGAGACTTAACACCAGTTCGATGCTGCCTCTCCTGCAGTTTAAGAGGTACTGAAATATTTCACATGTCTGCTACGACCACGGGCCTGTTTTACCTTTCATGTTAACCCAGCCCTATGGTTTTTAGCAGAAGGTGCTTTGTGGGTCATAACACTTGCCACAAAACTGGATTTGGCCAGAGTGGTTGTATAAAAATGAACAGGTTTTAGAAAACTGAGCCCTCCCTGGCTTTTTGAGTGCTTCCTCTATGACTTTGTAAATTTTCTTTGACTTTAAATTATCCATTCACAATGTGTGTACAAGTCGTTTTTAAGCAAAAACATTTTTCTGTGGAAATACAGTCAACATCTGGTCCCCTAAATGGATTTAAATAAATACTGTGGTAAAATACTATCTGTCTCAGGATTCAATGACAGATCACTCAGAGAAAGTAGATACAAAACAAAACTAGGCAGTGACAGGCTTTATTGCTCTTACACGAGTGTCTTGGTGATTAATGTATCTGTTTCTGTAACTGCGGACCAGCCCGAGGAGAACTTTAGCTCCTTAAGATGTCCTCAGTTTTTGCTCCTTACCTGTGCCGGAAACTGCAGCTATGCAGATCCTCTGTGAGGCCCAAGCGCACTCACTCAAATATTCAAATGAAAAACAATTAAAAACAGACACACTGTTTATTTCGTGGGAGAGTAAGCACACAAAAACAATGTGTTCTGCTAAAGATTAGAAACAACTGCACAGAAAATTGTTCCCAGTTACAGTGACGGGATGTGTGTGTGTGGGGGGGGTTACAACATTTACTGCTGCAGGAGAAGAAGACCCACTGTGGTCCCTGGTTTCCACAATAACATCCCCAGGGAGGAGAAGGAGAAGAAGTAGACATGAACAAGGAGCAGACAGGAATAAACACTGGAGCCAAAAGTAGGGCAAGGTAGATTAAATATCATACTGTGGAAGTGCTGTTGTGAATATGAAAATGTTCACATTCAATCTGTTATTTTGTTTTTAGAACAGATAGACACTATAATGCCACTCAGTCATCCAAATCATTGAATTCAGGTGTTGCAATCACTTCCATGGCCACAGGTGTATAAAATCAAGCACCTAGACATGCAGACTGCTACTACAAACATTAGTGGAAGAATGGTTTGCTCTCAGGAACTTGGTGAATGAAATTTCCTTGCTACTGTTACGGGTTCGAAATTGAGGACGAGAGTAAAACAATGATAGTCCAGAAGAGGTCGGTCAAACAATTGATTTTAATGAATACACGCAGCGTGGAGAGGTGCAAACTGCAAAACATCAGTTGTACATCTCTGCCCAAAATACACTCTAGATTGCTTTTATCCCATCAGGGTATTGTAACGCCCCTTCTTGCGTTTACAAGCACATAATTTGCATGTACAGAACATCCATGTATTTTAAGAGATAACTGCAGACACAGAAGTTCCCCATCCATCCAAATATGGTGAAGATCTCAGGCCTTTGAGGTCCCCATGGACTGGACATCCTTTCGTCACCTGTAACTAAGCAAACTCAAATACCACAAGAAGCTGAATACATTCAGGCCTTTGCTCAGCTACTATTTTACTGTAACCATATACTCAGGCTCTGAGTTATGATATATATATATTAACTCAATCATTTTAAAGTAGTTATAACTGCACCTGTAATAAACATGTTAATATTTGATTATGATAACCCCTATAATATAACTTATAACACAATGCCAGCAGCTTCAATAAACACTTTGATGAAATGATAATTAATGTAATGTTAAGGATGATGGTTATATACAGTTCAGCAGTGACCTAATTTCTTTAAATATTACACTACCAAATATCCCACAGTGAGCTGTTAGTGGTATTAAAACAAAGTGGAAGAGATTGGGAATGACAGCAATGCAACCATAAAGTGGTAAGCCATGTGAATTCACGGAGGTGCATCGTGCACAGAAGTCACCAACTTTCTCAGCAGTCGCTACAGACCTGCAAACTTCATGTGGCCTTCAGATTAGCACAAGAGCAGTGCGCAGAGAGCTTCAAGGAATGGGTTTCTGTGGCTGAGCAGCTGCATCACCACCATTACAAGCGTCATATGCAGTAGTGTAAAACATGCCACAACTGGGCTCAGTGGAGATGTGTTTTCTGAAGTGATGAATCACGCTTCTCTGTCTGGCAATCTGATGGACAAGTCTGGGTTTGGTGGTTGCCAGGAGAATGGTACGTGTCTGGCTGCATTGTGCCAAGAGTAAAATTTGGTAGCGGTGAGGTTGTTTTTTCAGGAGTTTGGCTTGGCCCCTTAGCTCCAGTCTTGGTATGTTTCAGCATTTTGGGCAATTTCATGCTCCCAACTTTGTGGAAAGTGTTTGGGGTTCCTTCCTGTTCTAACATGACTGTGCATCAGTGCACAAAGCCATAAAGACGTGGATGAGAGAGCTTGGTGTGAAAGAACTTGACTGTTATAAACACTGGCTTCACAGAGTCCTGACCTCAGACCTCTAGAATACCTTTGGAATGAATTAGATTAGAGACTTAGAACCAGTCTAGTACAACATTAGTGTCTGGCCTCACAAATGTGCTTCTGGAAGAATGGCCAAATATTCTCATAAACACACTCCTAAACCTTGTGGAAAGCAGTCCTAGATGAAACTATTATAGCTGCAAAGGGCAGACGGACATCATATTAAACCCTTTGAATTAAGAATGGGAACTCAAGTTCATATGTGTGAAGCAAACGAGCAAATACTTTTCACAATAGTGTGTATTCTGCCCCAACTGTATGAAATAAAAGAAGGGAAACCATAACCATAGACTGTATATAAAAGATGAAATGTCAGCATGAGGCGCATTAACTATGCGCTACATAGTTAATTGGTATAATATATATATTAATATATAGTTACTTGGTGTTTGCTAAATTATTTTGCTATAAAGCTTGCCCCAGGCAATAATTTACATTGTTTGGCCATTGAGGGGTTTTGCCTTTTCACCAAAGTGAAGAAACACCAGTTTTTATGTGAAGCATCAAAAGTGCGCAATGTAGCTAAAAGGAAGTCATCAGAGCAGTAAAGCTGAGGCAAAAAATAGTAAGCATACGCTAACACGCAACCCCTAAAATGTGATAAAACACAAATATCTCTCAGTAAATTTCCACTACATCCCAACAGCGCAGGTTGGATGACAAGGTTCCTTATATGTCCAGTCCTATAGCTCAGACATTTCTCCATCCATCAGCTGCCCTGTGTCAACGGCGTCTGTCACCAGTGCAAAAAATAGCTCGTACTTCCTGCCCTGTGGGCTCAGTGTCCACTGAGGCAAAGCTGTGCCACCTGCCAGCCAGTGTGCAGGTTAAAAAGCCAGGCTCCAGACACAGATGGACAATCAGCACTACCTCATGTGTTTTCTATCAGGGTTACAGCCAGGTTTGGTGTGGCTGCCTCGCAGCATACGACTTCGTGATCATTACCTCATATGTGCATGCTGTCCAGGCTGCCAGACACAGCATTACAAAGACATCAAAGTCTTAGGTCACTTCTTGGATTTAACAGGATGTGAGAATAAGAATTTCCTACAGTGTTAACTGGCTAGAAAGACTCAAATCACATACTTTTTGAGTGGCCATAAATCAGAGACACCAGGGGGTTACCTGATCTAGAATGAGGTCTGTGCTTTTGCTGATGGACAAATGAGATAAATGGTTCAAATTCATCTTCTCAGATAAATAGCACTGGATTGATGTGAAGATTTTTGAGAACTTTAGAGAACCCTTGATATGAATCCATTTGTGAAAGACAAACGTGACCACACATATGAAGAGCAATAAATCCCCTGAAAGGACCAACCAATCAATACACTGATCGTGCCAACACACATCGTCTGCTTTGTTGAAAATCACCTCAGTTAGTTTCCAAAAGCTATTACAAAAGCGTCATTAAGCTCCATTGTTAAATTGTGAAATGACGTCATTATAAACACCAGCACTATTGTTTAAGTCAGTCTCACATCCACTGGCCTGCTCCCATGCATGACATTTCACTGGCACACCACATGCTCAATAACACAATAGCACACAGCTAAAATGTATTCCACTGTTACAGCAAATTAATGAGTCTTGAAATAAGCATGCAACATATATTCAGGACTCTTTTTTTCAGCATTTATATGATTGGGAGGATAATGTGGATGAGGGGCCGCATGCCGCAGGCAGGGAAAGCAAATCACATAATACTAAAAAATTGTTTGCGGCTATCTGAATTGACTGGAATGATGTGCTGAAATGTTCCCAAATGCCTGTTTCTAAGACTTTTCTGGAAAGCCTTTGAGACTTAATTAGAGCTTGTAAGTAACCATCATACCCAGATGATTTAATACATTCCATATAATTCAAAAGCTCTGACAAAAAATGTGAATATATGACTCATTCCACTTGACTGGCATCCCGACACATGGTTGGGATATTCCTGTAGTTGATCCCTGCTCTGTTCTTTTGGCCCAGTAGGACACCTCTACATTTTTTTTTCTCATCTATTTTGGTACATCTGTTATACTTCTTCTTCTTCGTCTTCCAGAAGGATTTATGATTAAAACAACATTTTTCTGGGAACACATCCTGCTGCAAACCTAACAACAAATAATTGTTTTATCCAAGCAGTCTAGACAGAAGAAGACCCGGGGTCAACCGCGTCATGACTTCCAGACTGTTTTGAACTGACTAGCTCTGTTGGACACTGGACAGCATGGAAACCCAAACACTAACCAGCCAAGCCAGTGGTTGTGTCAAATATGGGCACATTATGTAATCAGATCTATTAAGAGACACTTTGAAGGTTTTCTCAAAACCTCTTTTGTCCAGGTAGGTTTGGATCGCTTTTTTCCCTGAATGAATGAAATCATGATTTTAAAAACTGCATTTAGGATTTACTCAGGTTTGTCTAATATTACTAATACTGATGATCTGAAACGTTTAAATGTGACAAGTATGCACACAAAAAAATCAGGAAGTCAGTAAATACTTTTTTACAAATAAACCTTTGGTATTTGGAAAACAGTTATATCAGGTTGTACACTGGTTTTGAGGATAAAACAACATGAAGTCAGTGAGAAACTTCAAAAGTAAAGGGAAGATTTAAAAAAAAAGCTCTTTTGTTGACCAAGACAGCGAGATACGTTAAGATCTGTGAACCATTTCCCCTAATTGAACAGCCTGTGGCCGCCTCACTATCATCTGTGCCCTCTCTGTTTTATTGAGGGCCTGCTGCCCTCTCATCTGGAGAACACAAAAGGAAATGAAGGCAGAACGCACTTATACAAAACAACACTGTCTTTAAAAATGATTATCATGCAAATGCGACTAAAAGTTGCAATATTTTTTATTTTGCATCTATTTCCTCTCTGTGTTGAATGCTGCTGAAGGTGTTAAAGATTAAATAACCCTGTTATTATTTTCAGGTACTCTGTCTGCTTGCTCTAAAAAGAGCCATGGACACTTGATCTGCCCCTTTCACTTTGCTATATCTGTGCATGCCTGTTGTTTTGTTGTTTCCTCATCCTAAAATGGCATGAGTGCCCAGACATATAAGTCAAAGATTTGTGAACGGCATTAAAGCCAAGGCCAAGGAGTGGTTAAAAATAGGCAGGAAACTGTTAAGTGTGCACACTAGGGGAAAGGTAATTGATCTTTTCAGCACCTCGGAGCACTTTTCAGGACTATTTTGTTGAGTAAGAAGGAGCGCTGAGCTGCTCGAGCTTTGTTTTTGAATAACAGCACCCCGCTGTACGGAAGCTTTAAGGATTTGTTTTGTGCAGTAACGTGAGTGCTGATCAATGTCTGTTCTTCATGAGAGCAGAGTCTCTGACAGGCTGCTCGTGTTCTTCCTGCAAATGTCCAACAGAGGGACTCTGTATATTTCTGAAAGACTAATTTGGGACTGTTTTGGGTTTAAAATGCATTGTTAAAAAGATTGTTGAAAAAAAAAAAAGATTTGCTTTGGTATTTTGTTGCCTTTGTTTAGAGAGGCACAGTGAGCTAATATGGGTCTGGCTGCCTGGAATTTAAAACTAAACACTCACTGCTGGTTTTGCTGGTTGGTTTGCACTTATATGCCATGGACCATAATGTACAGAAGAGGATTAGGGGCATAAAAAAGTCAAAATTCTGACTTTACTCCTTCAAAGTTAGAACATTTTTAATAGAGAAGCAGAGCATCAAAGATTTAGCACTCCGTTAATCTTTCACTAAAAAGCTATCTCATGAGTTTCAAATATTTGCTACCTTTAGACTTGAGAGGTGGGACTGGACAGTTTCCAGCTTCATTCTTTGTCGAGGAAAGAGTCAGCAGTTGCAATGGATTCCACAAAAAATAAAATATGTAAAGTGTAGTCCACTGTATGAGGAAATTTTTAAAAATAAATTTGTTAAAAGCTGAACACTATGCTGATGCTGTTTTTATCGTTCTGAAGGGGAAACATTTTAAGGAATTAGCATTGTTGTCTCACTGGAAGAGGGCCCAGGTTCAAACATGCATGATGGGTGAATCTGTGATTGATTGATTGTCTCTTTGTGTTAGCAACAGACTGGTGACCTGTCCAGGGTGTACCTGCCTTTCACCCTGTGGTGGGGCGTGGCTGGCGGTGCCATGCAGGGAAGGCGGACGCACCTGCACGGCATCTGCAATCATGTCCTGCCAACTTAAGTATTGCACTGGGTCCTGTGATTGTTGTTGTTGGTATGTTGGGCTGGCAGCGGGAGCGCTGCAGCTCTGTGTGTCGTGAACAGCAACCGTGAAAGTCTTAATAAAGGATGCAAACCATGAACATGCCATCAGGTCAGCTGTGGTCATTCACACACCCTATGACAGCTGGGACAGGGTCCAGACTCACCATGAACCTGAACTTGAAATGGACTGTACTTATAAAGCACTTTTTAATCAGTCTGTGCGCTCAAAACACGTTCTACTATGTGCTGTAGTCACCCTTTTACCCATTCCCCTGTATTTATGGGGGGAGGTGAGCAAATGAAGTGAATCATTTCTTTAACAGGTTTGATTCATCCAGGAGGCAGTCTTCAACATAGACTAACCCACCCCCACTGCTGCTGTTCCACCTCTGACACCTCAGTCATTTCACACCTCCTCCACACACCCTGCTCGCTACTCCCCACCCCCAACCACTGCATCCTGTACACAACCAACACACAGCTCCAGCCTGTCTCTCTCAACCATCCAGGTTAGGAGGGAACTGAGGAGCATCAGGGCTAGGAAGGCAGCGGGTCCAGATGGCATCAGCTCAAGGGTTGTCAGGTTCTGCGCAGATCAATTGTATAGCGTGATGGAGCACATCTTCAACTTGAGACTGAGAAGACTCTGGAGCGGCTCGTCCTGGCTCAGCTTCAGCCCTTGATGGGCTCATCACTGGACCCACTTCAGTTTGCCTACCAGTGTGGCACTGGAGTGGATGATACTCATTCACCTGCTACATCGTTCCCTCTCTCACCTGGAGACCGCTGGGAGCACTGTGAGAATGATGTTCTTTGATTTATCCAGTGCCTTCAACACCATTCTTCCCACAGTCCTGAAGGATAAGCTGGAGAACTCAGGAGTGGACCATCATCTCACCACATGGATACTGGACTACCTCACTGACTGACCACAGTATGTGAGAACTCGGGGCTGTGTGTCGGACAGGGTCGTCTGCAGTACAGGGGCCCCACAGGCAACGGTTCTGGATCTGTTCCTGTTCACCATCTACACTGCAGACTTCTCCCGCAACTCCACCCAGTGCTTCCTGCAGAAGTTCTCTGATGACTCTGCAATAGTCGGCCTCATCACTGATGGGGACGACAAGGAGTACAGAGAACTGACCCAAGGCTTTGTGGACTGGTGCCAGCAGAACTACCTCCAGATCAACACTAGTAAAACCAAGGTGGTAGACTTCTGCAGGCACAAACATCTTCCACTGCAACCACTAAACATCCAAGGTATGGACATTGAGGCTGGTGCCTTGGAGGTCACCAGAACAATAACCTGGACTGGACTCAGAAGCCCTCTACAGAAAAGGGCAGGCTGTACCTGCTGTGGAGACTCAGATCTTTTGGAGTGAAGGGCCCACTCCTGAAGACCTTCTATGACTCTGTGGTGGCCCTAACCAATCCTGTATGGCGTGGTCTGCTGGGGTGGTAGCATCTCTGCTGGGGAGTAGAGTATTTAAAAGTAGAATGGGAGGGAGAGCCTTCAGTTCTCAGGCCCCTCTTCTATGGAACCAGCTTCCAGTTTGGATTAGGGAGACAATAATAATAACAAGACACTTGTTATTAATCTCTCGCTCTCTTCCACTGCATGTCCTTCATCCTGTCTTCTTTCTCTCAGCCCAACCGGTTGCAGCAGATGGCCGTCCCTCCCTGAGCCTGGTTCTGCTGCAGGTTTCTTCCTGTTAAAGGGGAGTTTTTCCTTCCCACTGTTGCCAAAGTGCATGCTTATAGGGGGTCATATGATTGTTGGGGTTTTTTTCTCTGTATGAATTATTGTAGGATCTACCTTACAATATAAAGCGCCTTGAGGAGACTGTTGTTGTGATTTGTCGCTGTATAAATAAAATTGAATTCAATTGAATTGAATTGGGGACAGGAAGAAACAGAACAGGCTGATCCCGCAGGGCCAGCTCTGTTCTAGGATGCCCTCTGGACCCAGTGAGGTGGCTAAGCTGTCATCCCTGTTGGACAACATCTTCCTCCCCATGCAGGAGACTCTGACAGCACTAAGCAGCTCCTTCAGTGACAGGCTGCAGCACCCACGATGTGGGATGGAGAGATTTCGCAGGGCTTTCCTTCCATCTGCTGTCAGACTGAACAACATGGTCTCTGCAGATGACCACACACGTGCAGACAGACACACACACACATCACATACAAAATTGTAACTTTTGCCCTGTCTCCCTGATGTGCAATAGTACCAAGTGCAATTTTTCCTACCATGACAAAGCATTTTATTCTATTTTATATAGTATGTTATTCTATTTTATCTTATCCTATTCTATTGTGTTTTTCTTAATTTTTACTGCTCTTAACTTGTACTTTCTTCCGTGACCAAAAAATGTCCCACGTGTGAGACTAATAAAGGGTTATCTTATCTTATCTTATCTTATCTTATCTTATCTTATCTTATCTTATCTTAATCTGCCAGGCAACAGTCAGAGAGAAACTCACATGCTTATTCACATGAGTGTGCACTACAAAAACTGGGTGCTATTTAAAAGTAGACCTTAAACTGGTTGGTACAACTTAAAACTTGTCTTTACAAAGTCTTTATCACTTTGGAACAATGCATCTTAAAAAATGAAGCTAATGGTAAAAACGTTCTTTCGGTCATATTTATCATATTCCCTCAAACAGTTCAGGTCAACAGGACAGCATCTCCACAGGAGACCCAGGGTCATACAGACACCTGCTGCCAAAACGAGCAGCCGTGTAACTGACAGGCGTTAACACTCTGGTAACTACACTGCTGAACTGTGTTAAATACGCTGCACTGAATTAGGGTCTGGTGCTGCCCTACAACCCATACCCAACTGCATCAAGGATGATCTACGTGACTTGATTAGCACTTCCATCGTCTACCCTCCTGGTCCTCCTTGTCCCCCTCCTCCTCATCTCATTTCACACTAAACAAAGTCGCGGCAGGGTCCGATGGCCAGAGCCCCCTTTCTCTTATCGCCTCACAGTCAGAGCAGCAGGTTGGGTTGATGAACTTGGTTGGAAGGAATCTGTATGCTCCTCCACTTGACTGAGCAGAGCTAATGAGTCAGAAAATCCCACAGCTAGGGCTTTAGGGTTTGCCTTGGGCATCAGAAGCAAACAGGTAGCTCAAGCGTAGGAGTGAGGATGAGGAGTGTTAAATAGAGCTCACTTTGCAGACTGTCGAACTCTGCATGGGAGAGTTGAAAAGCTTACGAGGACTTAAAGGGGGAGAAGGTGCAAGAAGAGGAGGAGGAGCGTGTGACTGGTTGAAGCAGGGATTACCTCTTTGATCTGTAAACTCTGTCTGTACCAGAGAGGCCGGGGGTTCCTCAGCTCTCAGCCAGGTGCACCCTGTTCATCAAGCTGTAGCCAACCCCCCACCGAGCTGCCCTGAAGGTGTGAAATTTGCTCCGATCCCTTTCTTACATGCCCCATCACACAGGAGACCTACAGCAGGACATCACACGCAAAACACAGTGCAGAAAGCCAGGTCAGTGCCTGACCATCACAAGAGCACAAAATCTGTTGGTTAACAAAACCATATTTTGATATTGATTTTCTTTCTTGCAGACTGTTAGATAACAAGATTGATACTGTCCAATTGAAGATTCAGGGAACCAGCCCGTTTTATCAGTTTCTTCATAGACATCAAACTTGCAGAGAGAGCAGAACATAAACTATTTTTTTAAACTGACCTGACTTTCATGTGCAGGCTCATTGCTGGTGATGAGGGCTGGGTCTTCCAGCTATGACCCAGCAGTTCTCAGAGTTTCCAAGTCCAAGATGGCACATAACATCAACAGGTCATTTCTTTCCTATATGTATAAGGTTGGGCACCATCAGCCTCTCCCCCTGGGTGAGGTTTCCAAGAGCTTTGCTATAAATATCTTTGCTATATGTTAGCTTTCATTGAGAACATTTAGCAGAAATACGCTGAAATGAATTGAAATTGTGGATTTCTTTGAACTACTGACAAGTAAGATGCTCATGGTATGATTTGACATTAGATATGATTTATGATTTGTGATAGCCAAGTTCAAGTTCATAAGATAAGGTACAACCTCGAGCCCAGCTTATATCAGAAATATTGGCTATTATTAGCTATTTACTGATTTATATGTGTTAATATTTATGAAAGACAATAAATGAAAACAATAAAAGTAAAGAAAAGGTGGGAAAACACCCTTCAACCATGTTATGAGTGCTGATGTGGCACAGTTTGTCCACTAGAGGGCAATCTTTAGCTTCTCTTTCACTAAAATGTGTTTAAAACACAATTGCAACAACCAGCTAATCCGAGCAGAGTCATAAATGTATTTTAAAAAAGGATTCTACAAGTTGTTGTAACAGCAAGACAAGATTATTTTTAAAATGTGCCGTTACCTTATTAAAGCAAGGACTTATAAAAATCTACACATAAAGAATGTTGGGAAAATCAGTTTGCGTGTCAAAAAGAAAAAATAAAGTGACTAAAGACACAAAGCAAAAAGAAAAAGTAACTAGCCTGATGTATGTTATGTTAAACTTGACTTATTTTCTAGTCTTTATTAAAGTTGATGCCTCATATTTCAAATTTGGAAGCTAACAAGTCTTGTACTGAGAAGAGAGGCTTTAACAATGACAACAGCGAACTTTTAACTTAAATATAACTTAATACTGAATAGCTGGGAAATGCTAACACTAACCCTTAAAATTTTAAAATTTTAATTTACATTTACATTAATTTACTTTTTTATATACATGTTATATATGTTTTTATTTAATTTATTATATGTACTGTATGCACATTATAATATGGTCCAAACTACTGAAGAACAGCAAAGAAATGCATACATATGCAAATGTAATAATTACTATTACACTGTAAATATATTTAATTTCTTCAGGTGAAAAGTTCTTTATTGACCATCAAAATGGATTTTGACTGTAAGCATTGTAGACATTTTAAGCAGCAGAACATAAAACTTTTCTTTGTGTTATGTGCTTTCTCTTAGATGGGTTTGCTGTAAAAGACAAATACATTTTCATGAATCACATAGACTGGATCATGTCACTTGACTCATTGGAGCCAAGCTGGGATGGTTTATGGATTCCAGTTTGTTTCCACATGTACCAAAGTTATCCAGCAACTTCCAGAAGGTATTTATTAGGAGTTAAAGTCTCTGCATTACCTTTAGCTCTTAATGCTATAATTCTGAGAAGCTCTTTTGATAAGCCTCCAAAAGAATACAAAATCGAAGCAAATTATGCAGAAAGGGGTGGCTGTAGCTCAGGTGGCAGAGCAGGTCAGCCACTAATCAGAAGGTCGGTGGTTTGATCCCAGGCTGCCTCCTGGCTGCATGCCAAATATCCTTGGGCAAGATACTAACCCCATGTTTGCCTACTGGTGGTGGTCAGAGGGCCCGGTGGCGCCAGTGTCCGGCAGCCTCGCCTCTGTCAGTGCGCCCCAGGGCAGCTGTGGCTACAATGTAGCTTGCCATTGCCAGTATGTGAATGGGTGAATGACTGAATGTAGTGTAAAGCACTTTGGGGTCCTTAGGGGACTGAGTAAAGTGCTATACAAATTTATCTCCCATTTTGGTTTCTCTTCAGTAGCTCTCTGTAAAATCCCTCTCAGTGTACAGCAAGTCGTTGACTATCAGGCTCCTCTGCTGTGGAAGCAGCTCCTGGTTTGGGTTTGGTAGACTGACACCATCTCTCTTTTTTTAAGGACAGGTTTAAAACTTTAACTTTGGATAAAGCTTGTAATTGTGTCTACCTCAGGTGATTCATATCTGTCCTGTGATGCACTAAGCACACATTACAGTTGTGTGTCATCAACTTTGCATAGTCTGTTTCTTTGGCAGTGGAGCCACATGTTTCTGATCTATACCATTTCATTCAGTTCCAGTGTGTAGCACCAATTCACAAGAAGTCATAAAAAAAACTTGCAAAATTAGAGAGAAACCTCAAACAAATCAGTGCATCAATAACCTTGGTCAATGAGTAAGCACTGGTGTAAGGGAAAACTTTACTTTTAACAGGAAGACACCCCAGATAGAACCAGGCTCAGGGAGGAGCAGCCATCTGCCAAGACCATTTATGGGATTAGAGGAAAAAGAAGAAAAATGAGCGCACAGGGAGACAAAGACAAACACGAACTATACGGAAGAGAAGACACGAGTTAGTGATGTGCAGTTGTCACATATAAATGCAGAAAGAATTGAATGAAGGGAACGTGCTCAACACATGGTGGGAGCAGACTGAGCTGACATCAGCCCGTGTCTGGATAATTCAGGAACATCTATTAGAGGCCTAACTATAAGGTTTATCAAAAAAGAAAGTCTGGGGGCAAATCTTAAAAGTAGAGAGAAGGCCTGTCTCCTAAATCTAAACTGGGAACTGGTTTCACCGCCTGAAAGCTGACGGCTCTAGCTCCAATTCTCCTTATAGAAACTTTCAGAACCACAAGCAAGCCAGCAGTCTGAGAGCAAAGTGCCTTGTTGGGATAGTATGATACTATGAGGTGTTTGAGACATGTTATTGGTCCCAACGACACGTCCAGTGTTCATTATTTAACTGTTTCTCACTGCTCGTCTGTTCTCTTTCCTCCTTCTAATTCCATCCAGCTGAGGGAAACCTACACAAAAGTCAAAGTCTGTCTGAGGTTTATTGTGTCTTTTTCCTGTCAAGTCTTTTCAGTGTCACCAAGCTCTCAAGGTGAGAGTATTGTTGCTTTTCTCTCTCTCTGTTTTAGTATGTAAAGTGCCCTGAGATGACACATGGTTTGATTTAGCTCTACATATTGCCTCTCGCAGGGGAGACTGCTGCAGTGTTTATGCGCTTGCTGAGTATTCTTGATACCCTGTCCTCTTCTCTCTTGTTTGCAGACAAGACTGGCAGACGGCGCTGAACGGAGCCATTCGAATTAAGCATTTGAAGAGTAAATGTTGCTGGCGTCAGCTCAAAGCATTCTTCTGTGACATGTGCAGAACATACAGACAGGGTTAGGCAGAGGAGAGGGGGGGCTCTTAATGCAGTGGTCAATGTGTTTTGCAGAGAGCTTTGAATCTCCCCCACAAAATCATCCCCAAAAACAAAAATAAAAACTCTTGCATGTTTATTTTTGTTCCACCCTAGGTATTTCCTGTCTGTTATGAGCAGAAAAACTAGGTTTTGATCAGTATTTGTTGACGTGCTAATATATCCATGTCAGTGAAAAATCCCAGGCTATCATTCAGCTTAGTTTTTTAGCAAAATATCTTAACTTAACATCTGGAAAAGGAAACGATTCACTGCAGGGACATGTTTTCTGTAAAAAAAAATAAATTAAATAAAAACATTGAGACCACACAACTGGACAACTAATTGCCAAAAGCCAAAATATGCAAATGCGATGCACTGCAGCTTACATGCTGATCCTCTGACTGTTGTGGAGTTTATAAAATTATTTTACGGTTACTATTCATGTTGCATTAGTTATCATTTCATTGACACATTTTTTGAAGCTGTTGATGTCACATTAAAGTCTGTATTTCAGGTGTTGTCATAATCACATAATGATCTTTCATTGCAGGTTTAACTATATTCATGTTATCCATATTGCTTATTAAAAATGTAAAACTGGAATGAGTCGCACTGACAAGAGGCACAGCTTAAAAACACACACACACGAAAAAAAACAACTTTGGGGAACATTTCTCTTATAACAAGAATGCAGCTGAAATGTTGAGATCTACATTTTGCTTCATGGTTTGAAGCAGCTGAACACAGAAACAATGAAGCCCTGTAATCAAAAGCTGACAGTGTGGTTACCTCATAGAGTAACATTTATCATTCTGACATCTAACCTAAGCTGTAAAGCAGTGAAAGAAAACAGAACTCACTAATTGTCCCTCGTAAACTTGTGCTTTTGAAAACACCTCAGAGTACAGTAGAGAAAGTCTGTAGGTCCGCGCATCCCTCTGTGTGTAGGTGTGTGCCTGTGTGTGTGTTTGTGGGCATGTTCTGGAGGTTTTAGGGTTTTAGAGGCGGGAGAGCGGTGAAAATCAAAGCATCAGGAAGGGCATGAGGTCGAGTGTGCTGTGAGTGTTTAGCCCACAGCCATCCACGCTGCAGGACACTGTAGAACATGTGATGGGGATGATCGACCCCAGCGCCCACCCTCACTCGCCTGCAAACTGTCCTTTTGACCCAGATCTCCCACACCTTCTCCCTACGATTTTCTCCCTTTCTTTTTCTTTTATTCCCTCACTTTCCTCCGCTCTCTTCGCGTTTAGTTGGATCCTGTTCCGGACCCCATTTACGGGCCCCTACGGACCCCGCTGCTAACAGAGCTTCGAGTTTATGAAATGAGTCGAAGAATGCCACCTCTCAAGTTTGAAATCTGCACCGACTGTGCAAAGATGTAACCAGAGAAAATACATAATGGTGGAAGGTGCGAGTCATTGTTTTTTGCTTGGTATGATCAAGGAAAGGGATAAAAGCAAAGAGTGAGGAGAGCAGAGAATACACTCAGGCTGCTTGAGAAGTAGTCTGTGCATGCAAACTCTTCCAGCGCAAGCACAATCAGAGTTTATAAATTTAGAAAAACATGTTTTAACAAGAATGTTTGATCTAGACTTCCAACTAAAACAGATGCACCTCTTTTTCTTCTCCCAGGAAAAAATGAGAAAGGAAAAAAAGACCTGTCATGACCCCACATGTTATTTCCACTTCAGCTTTCTTGCAGTTAATTGTATCACGGCTGGATTCAAGTGGAAAGCCAGATTAAAAAGATAAGAGGAGGAGATGATGATAGATATATCTAGTTATGCTCAAAGATAAGATGAGCATGAATATTTCATTTCTACAGGTCCCACTTTGTCAGATTTGTGCTTTTCCTTTTTGTTGTCCTGCTCTATAGAAGAAAGGTAAAGTTTAAATTAAAATGCTGTGATTATTTCATTTGTATTTCAACTGCTGTGTGGCATTTCTTGGAACATGTCAATCACTAGTTTTTTATTATTGCTGTAGAATCTGTTTTCAGTAGAAAACACTTTACAGGATCCAAACCTCAGCTTTGCTATTCAGACTGTGATGAAAAATAATCCCAGCACTGTCGTGTACAAAAAAATGACAGGAGTCTAGCAATCTAGCTGCTTCCATAACATAAGTGAAAGTGATGCTTTTATGTGATACAAAAATAAAACATCCGGGATGTTAAATTCACTTTTCACTGTGATCCATGGACAGAGCACTTTGATCATAAATGAAATTCTCCTTCCTGTCAGTGTAAAGAAGTTTAACTACACATTTAATCCCTGAGATGTTTTAATAAAAGAAGTGTAATTTCAACAGTATGTCTCATTTTTCACATTTTAAAAATGCTGAAATTGGAAGAAATCAATGTGTAAAATTACACAAACACTTCCGTTAGCTCTTCCACAGACAGTCCTATTATTATAACATGGAAACCTTTTGTTTTTCCTGGGAACCCACAGTAAAAAAAATCACACATTTCTAAAGTTGATCAAAAAAACCCAAGAACTTTCTGTTATTTAATTGTTTATTAATTGTTTACATTAGTGCTGTATCAATTGCCACGTGGGAGGTCTTCATCTCGACTCAACAACTCCTTCTTCCCCACCGCTATCAGACTCTTGAACAGCTGACCTATTTTAACAGTAATAATCATTTTTGCACATCAGGTCATCTCTCATATCAAACCAGCATATTAAGCTCTTTTACACATAAATCTATTTAATACTTTTGTCTACATTTATTTATTCATGCTATTTGTATTTTATCTAGTTGTACATATTAATTGGCATCTGTGTGTGGACAGCAGAGAGAGAATTTCATTGTACAGAGAAATGCTTTTCTTTGTACACATGACAATAAACGCTTTGAATCTTGAATCTTCATCTGTATGAAAAACCATAAAACTTATGAAAATGGTAATATCACATCTAACGCTCGCCTTCGGGACATTACAAACTTTAATCTCATAGATTATGGAAAGGTGCATGAAAAGAACTACTCGTTGGTTCTCTGGTAACTTCTACACACACACTCACACAGGTACCATGCGTGCTGTAAACAGGCAGTCATCCTGGCGTGTCTGTTCTTTCCATTGACCTTTTTAAGGTCACTCCTTCATCCCAGTACACGAACAGAGCTCACAGGTCACCAATGTGTTTAGCTACACTGACAGTCTGATTAAAATCTTCAAGTTTGATATAAGACAATTTCAAAAGCAGAGCTCAAGGATGACGATGAAAATATTCAAGAGAATTCCTTTATAATGCTCTACAACCAACTACAAATGAAGCTCTTCAGATAAAAGGAAGCATCTGGATTTTATGGGCAGATCACCAAACTACTTATTTTTTTCTTCCTCCAGGTGTTGTTTGGCAACATCAACAAGGTGATTGTGGGTTAATTATCCAAAATGAGAACAAGATTTCTACAACTAAGATCCAAAGTATGCTCGCAATTATTAGGCGTGCATTCGAGTAGACCAAAACACATGCAGCTGATGCAACAATTCAGAGTCCTTCTGCGTAAGAGCTATGGTGTGGTCAGCTAATGTGGATTAATGAAAGGGGAAAAGTATTAGCTAGCTCAAATTAGCAGGCATCCTGCTAGCTGAAAAAAGGAGCAAGAGAGGACATCTGCCAGATGCTGTCTGAGGAAACCAAAGAGTCTTTGGATGCAGTAAAGACATGTGAGATATTATGAATGGCTAGATTAAACAGTGCCTTGGAGAGGTGTGGCTTTTCGCCTCCATGCGGAATTCCTCACAGCACAGTCAGGCACCCTGTGCAAAAAAAAAAAAAAAAAAAAGCAGAAGAGTAAGTTACAAAAGCCATAGGAGGGTATCCATCCTTCTGGATTATTCATCATTTCTCTTTCAGAATACCTGCGTCCTTTTGAAAGCTAAGAAAACCCAAAGTGCATTCAGTTTTCATGGGAGACCAAAGAATGACGTCATAGGAGAGCAGTACTGGGGTTACTGTGAAAAAAACTGTAAACATGTAAGAGGAAACCAGTAAGCATTCACTCGGCAAAAAAACTGACGATGGAAAAATTAATGACTTGTTTTTAAAAAAGTCAAATTCTTAATGTCTCACATCCTGTCTTGTTTAGACTCGGGGAAACAAAATACATTCATCTGGAAACAGCTGGATGATCTCTTTTCTCTGTTTTGAAGAAAGAGAAACGCTTTTTATTCATGTATTGATTTAGTTTCTTACAGCGCCTCAGAGCAGTGAGACTTGAAAGGAAAAGGCACAGTCTGTGGAAGTGTGATTCCACAAATATCATCCACAGCCTCACTGACCTGTTTGGGATTTTTAAAGAAGACTGTGTGAGAAATCCGAGATTTCAGGTCAATCTAAAAGGACTTGGAGGTTCAAACTTTACACAATGTCCTCAGCTGCCAAGCTCTCTCACATTTCCCAAACATCTTTGTGACAGAAAACAAAGAGTTCTGATGTCTTCAAGATTAACGTCATGTATTGGTCAAAAATGGACAAAAAGCCTTATAACTTAGAATATATGACTCTTACAAGCACGGTGTGTATTGGCAAAATATTGAAAGTACTATATAAAGATGTAAAATATGTCACATTTGACTTCTGACCTCTACTTCAAGGTCAGTGGATTCATCTGAAGGTCAAAGTGATAGTAATGCTATTTAAAGCTGTGTTTCCTTGCGCCAATATTTATTTTTACAATCTAGGGATAGGGGTTGGTATATGGGAATTGTAATGCTACTTTTGACCTCTGACCTCTTCTCTGAGGTCAAATAAGGTCAAACTTTCATAAAATGTCTTTAACTTTTTAACTCTGCTTAAAATTCTGCTATCTTTGTTTTTAGTGGCAACATCGAGGACATGATACTAGTATAGGGGGATTATGAAACATCATGTCACATTTGACCTCTGACCTCACTGACTTCACCTCATTTCACATCTGCCTTTTTTTCAAGTTGATCCAAAATTTTCATGTTGAGCTGGTCCTGGCAGATGTTTGCTCCTTGCTGAGCCTGGTTCTGCCAGAGGTTTCTTCCTGATAAAAGGGAGTTTTTCCTTCCCACTGTCACCAAGCAGTTTTCTCGGTATTATTGTAAGGTGTTTGCCTTAATGTATGATATTCCTTGGGCTGACAGTTGTTTTCATTTGATGTTAAATTCAATTGAATTGAAGTTAATAAGGTTAAGGGTTAAAAAGCTCAAGTTATTAGTGTCCAGTTATTTACTAATCAATACCTATTATCCATTACCTACTCTATACAATACTTTTCCCAATGACTGAGCCACCTTGGTGGAGGTTTGGCTCAATATATCTGCTAGATTTATGTTTCCTTGTCTATTTTATACAGTGTGGCAGGTGTTTGACCTGTGCAGAGGGGGGTCATGCCTGGCCCCTGTAAGTCTAGCTGACTTTAGAGCCTGCAAATGCTCTTAACACATCAGAAGAAAGGCCAAAGTCTTAACCTTTTAGGTGGTTGAAGTGTGGGTCAGGAGGTTTGATGTAGTTAGCTTGTTATTTATATGCATACATATTTATTTATTTATTTATTTTTATTTGATTTTTTAAGGCATAAATCTGATCTATCTGACAGCTATATATTGACTAGGAAAAGTCTGAATGCCATGATCAATCTTGCAGTATATATACTTATTTTAATAAATATCTAGCATCAGAATGCATGTAGTGGGGGGAAAACGTGGATGTGCACATTTAAGCACATGACACGTTTACTGCATAACTTAACAATGCACAGACGGGTCAGGACCTGACGGTAAATAATGTTTCGTGTTCTACTGCAAACCGTTCAGGTCAGCTGTAACACAGATTTCGGGGGGGGGGGGTGGAATGCTTGGCAATAAAGCTACCCTCCTCTGGATGGACTGTGTGCTCCACCTGAGCTGTCAGATATATCTATGACACCAACGTTTACTCTGTGAAAAGCGGCAGAATTTAATATTCCCCATAGAATAAGTGAAGGAGAAAGGTGGAGATGAAATAGAGAGACACAGGGCAACTATTGTATAGGAAGGAATAATAAAGAGAGCAAGAGGACACATTCACATGCACAATATGTACTGTAAGAACTGATGAAGATGGTCAGATAGATGGACTTACATGTTCTTGAATTCAGTCTATTTAATCACTTTTGCTCAGTTATAGTTGAATATTGTATGTAAAATTGGTTGTATTTAAACCGTTGTGAATGAGTTGTTGGCCTATAATCTGTCAAACACATTTTAATAAAGAACACTGGGGTTAGAATCTGCAGTTTTGACAAATTGACTTTTGCATATCTTTTATATATGCAGGTAAAAACATTTTTTTAAAGTGTCAGCTACATTAAAAGTGTCTTTTTCAAGCAAGATGAGACGACAGAAAATGCAAGACATTGACACAAGCATTGCACATTTTATAAAGATATCTTAAGTGGCCTAAAATGGACTGAACCTGTAACACAAAGTAGGTATAATAACACAGAGTCAGAAAGATACGTGCAAAACAGGTCATTTTGTTTATATATCTCTTTGAATATCCTGTTCCTTTTTCTATTAAATAAATAAATAATAAATAAAGCCAAACAGAAACATCGACATTCACTACTTGGAACACGTTCACTTTCTGGCACTACACCTCAGCTGTAGACCTCCCTTTTTTTAAACCCTGCTTGATCTGAGTCAAGCGGTAAGAAGGCTGCAGTTATCAAATGTCTCCAGCAGATGGCAGAAATTCTCTATCAAAAAGAGGAAAAAATGCAGCATAAACAACAGCCGATTAATGGTATTTAATTACATAATAACTGTGGCTGAGTATATTATACAGAAACAATTTTAACATTAAAATAAACTCTTTTCTTTTGGTCGAATTGGAAATTACCACCAGCCTGCTAGGAAATGGCTTCACGACAGGCTTTACGACACCATCTACTCGCTTTACAACTGTTTTGGAGGCTCATTCAAAATGGAGTAGATCTCGAAGAAGTTAGGTTCAGCGGATCTAGCTTCATTTTCGCGTGGGTTTTACAGCAATAGCTTGTTCCTTAATAGAATATTTGTAGCCTCAGAAAAATGACAGAAGAAAAGAAGACGGGCTCTTTAGGCTTCTTCTCGAGCTACGATGATTTGAGCGACAGCAGCAACGACAGCGATTCGGACGACCAGGAGGGAAGCCGAAAGAAGAAAGCGGGGACCGAAGCCGAGGGGAGCGCTCGGTCCTCTCTACCGGGAACCAAGCGAGATGCCGGCGGAGCTCCGTTACCCAAACCCGACGAGCTGTTCCGCTCCGTGTCCAAACCCGCTTTCCTCTATAACCCGCTGAATAAGCAAATAGACTGGGACAGCCTGACGGTCAAAGCCCCGGAGGAGGTACAAATACATGTTGAACTGCGGTTAATATGACTACAACAAGCACGCTCTGATGTGCTAGATGACTGTAAACACTGTACAAGCCACAATTAGCAATTTATGGGCTTCACCTGTGCTAGCTCAGGCTGCCCAGTAGTGGCCGCTGTTTCTTTGCTAGCTGATGCACACAGTGTAGCTCTATCTGCCGTGGTTGGTTGGAGACGTTATCAGACTTTTGTAACGATATTCATATGTACAGGCTGTGCAGAAGTATTAAGCCATACTCATTTCCTTATAATTTACTTCCATAGAGCCTTTCTAAGTGGTCTTCAGCAATAGTTTTTCCAAACAAGGTGTGTCATAAGCGGATGAACCAATCTTGTGTCTACAGTTAACAGACAACTTGGCAAAGAACCGATTTTAAATAGTATTTTAGGCACTTTGTTACTATCAGCCTGTTGAAAAACCATATTATTTGTTCATTTCTTCGGATGACCCTATGAAAATGCCAAAGAGTGCACAGGTTGACAGTATAAAATAGTATCTTTGCACCAATAAGATGGCATGGTGTGCAGAGTGTTGTTAAAAACTCTGTGGAAGCTGAGGCCACTCAAATAAGTGGCAAGTCTAACAAAACAAAAAAGAAAGGCATTATCTACAGCTGATGAACTGTATCTGAAAGTCGTGTTCTTAAGAAGTAGGAAAACAAATCTAGCAAGGGCCTGACACGATACCTGAGAGATAAATCTGGCCCTGTAGTTGGTCCATCTACTGTTTGCCAAAGCCTCATCAGAAATGGTCTCGGTGGAAGGGTTGCTGTCAAGAAGCCATTCTTAATGAAGGAAAGGAGGAGAAAAGGTTGAGGTTTGCCAGATTACACAAGAACTGGACTGAAAAACAGGGAGGGATAAAAGTACATTTGAAAATCTTGGTTTAAATTGGAGGTGGTCAGGAGAGCGGTACAATAATGACTGTCTACAGTCATTTACAGTCATAGCCATCATGTTTTGAAGGGGACTTCAAGAAACCTGAAAAACTATCCCTTTAGTCTACTTAAAGAATTTAAAAGGAAGCTAAAGTTGTCTAATATTGATGCTATTCAGCATCATTTTTGACTTGCATGCTGTATTTTCATTTGTATTTGCACATGTTCCAATAAATCGCTGTAAATCTTTTGCAACATCTAAAGAATTGAGGTGTAGCTTGAGACTTTTCCACAGTCTTGCACATGTGTGATGTCATTCTGGTGCATGAAAGATGTTTTTCTGTTTTCTCTCTTTGCAAGTGAATGAGGCCAATAGAAACAATGTTAGGAAGACTTTTCATTATAGCGTAGTGCAGTACACTAACACCACAAGCCATAACCTCAGTGTTAACAAGTCAATATATATCTACTGTGAACATTATAAAGTGATTGAGTCATTCACATATTATAATAGTTATATTTCTAAACCAATTTTCCACTTTTTTTTTTTCCTTGAAGGCTGCCAGAGAATTTAAGCCATGGAAGACAAATGCCGTGCCCCCACCTGAAAGTTACACTGCAGAGCCAGAGAAGAAGAAAGGACCTCCCCCAGGAATGGACATGGCTATAAAGTGGTCCAATGTGTACGAGGACAACGGTGAAGATGCACCGCAGGCTTTTACAGGCAAAGCTCGTTTTCTACCTGAAGAAGAGCAACCCTCAGACTCTGGTGAGTTTCAGTTTCATTCTCCTCATCACTGCTCTTTTATGCTGTTGTGCAGTACTCACTGGCTTTAAAATCCCAATAAATTTGTATGTGTATTTAATCCTATGTTATTTGATAATTTGGCAAATTAGCAAGAAAGTATGAACTTGTGATAAGCAAAAGAACTACATGGAAATGAAACAAGGGCAATACAGTAGATACCGGAGGTGAACATTGTGTTAACGTTTTCAATATGTTGAAAACGGCTTAAGTTGTGTGTGTGAGGATTTTTGGATTTCTTTAGAGAAAGATCAAGAGCTGGAAGTTGTTAACAAAGATTTATTTGATTTGCTGCCACAAAAATGTGGAATAAATAATGCCAAAAACTAAATAAAAGTATCAGATTATAAATGTAAACATCCGTCTCAGGCCAGTCTTATTGTCTTTAATCAATACCCAAAGATGCGAAGCATAATATCAGCTGCACCATTCCACCTATGTATTTCCATCCACCTATGTGTAACAAATGAGTGCAATACAGTAAAATAATGAGGGCGTTTGCTCTGCTTTCTGCTTTGCACCTGCTTGGAAAATGTGGACTTGTTTATTTAAACAATGTCCTGTTGAGAAATAATAATAAAGATTATGTTTTACTCTCCGTCCCTTCACAAAATCCCAAACCCATCCAACTCGTCATCTGCTGATCAGATGAGGAGTCAGAGAAGCCAGGGCTGTCTGCCAAGAAACGGCGAGTGGAGACCTTCCAGCAGAAGGAGAAGAGGAAGAGGGACTTTGGACAAGCCACATCTGACAAGAACTTTGTTGAAGAAGAGAAAAGGATCCTCAGGCAAAAGATTGAGTGAGGACCAAACTTTCTGCACCCAGGAAATTGTCTGCAATTTAAATCTTTTCCATCAGCAGGGAGTATTCACTGCATTAGAGCATGCAATCATAGAGGGTTGTTTTATCTGTATGTACATGTTATAATTTGAAGCAGTAGTTTGTTTGTTTTTTTCAAAAGACTGTGAGCATATAATAATGTTTTTATTTGATTCAGTTTGCAACATTGTTAACAGTGCTTACATTTATCAGACCAGCTGCCATAAACACAAGGAAATCTGTGAAAAACTTGTTTAAAGCTCAGACTTGTTGTAGTTTTTTAGACAAATGACAAACTGAATTCACACTTTTATACCCAAATCTGAGCCGGCACACTGAACTACAATGACAAGTCAGAAATGATCAATCCCGCTCTAAGCCGAAATTATCAACCACTAACACCATTGTTTCTGTTCAGGAGTGCAGGTAAATAACTTTGAGGTGGCATCTTAATCAAAAATAATAATTTACTGGGTTTTTTTCTGCTTTTCAGTAAAACAGTTTGAAAATTACTGGAAAAAAAATAGTTATGTATTTAGCACTAAAAATATAATTCAGAATAAAGATGGATTACCTGTTACAGAAACATAAAATGATTTTGGTAATTCCAATATCGTTCATTTGGGGGAGCTGTGGTATAAACCTTACACTGGGTAGTGGTCTAATAAATCTTTTAAGCACTGTATATCATGTAATATCAAAAAACATCATTTGATGGCCCCATTGCAAAGGCTAAAGGCTAACAGCTGTGATTTTGGATTTAATTACAAGCTGCGGGGGGGTAATTTAAAGGCACAATGATAAAGGATATCACAGCTGTGCAAAAGTGATCATTTCCAAACAATTAACAAAGTTGTGAGATTGTTCTTGTTTGACCCTGCTGGACTTCAATTATTCGCCAGGATCGTTTTTAGTCATAGCCATTAGGCCTGAAGTCCAAAACATGTTGACCTGTAAGTGTGTTTACTTCCTGTTTTATAAATTTAAATAAGTATAATAACAGTGATGTTTGGCTGTGGTGGGTTACTTGGTCTGTACTTTGTTTTGTGTTGTGTACTCACTGCCCATTCACCACCGAAATATGATTGTGTGTTGTTCTTCGAAGTCTGAAATTGCACCATTCCCCCGTTGTTCCTGCTTATGGCCACTAGATGTCACCTTTAGGCTACACTGAAACTCCATCCATGTTTATGGTGAGGTCAGCTGTGTGACTGCATAAATGCTGGCTACTCTAATTACAATCAGGAGCTGTGTATATATGTCGTGTCTGTCAAAAAGAGAGTGGTAATCTTTGATTTGGAAGTTTGTGTCGTCTCAGTTTTCTTGAGATGCTTGTTCCATTCAAACTGTTGATTCAGTGTCATGTACCAGGGACTACAACAGGAAATAACCTCCTACATGTTTATTTAGACTACGTCGAGTATTGGAACACGTATTTCTTTGTGGATCTTTTATTTCTTCCAGCAATTCTCTGAATTCAATGTGAACAGTTACGGTATATTTATAGCTTTCTGGGCAACATAAACCATTCAGGCAATAAAATTGTTTATTGAAAAGAGTCATTTACCTTTTAAGTTGCAAAGTCTGTTTATTTATTGAATAGATTATTTGTTTATTTTTTAGCCATTAAGTTTTTTAGATTTGTGTTATCAAAGCAACAGACTGTAAAACTCACAATCCATTTTTTTTTTTAGGTTCCTGTGGCCATTGGAGTAAATATAATGGTTTTCCAAGAATTGGGGGGAAAAAAGTTTCCACTTTGCAACAGTTTAGTGATCAGAGGAATTCCTGGTCTATCTGTCATCATGGGTTGACATGAAATAGTGGTGAATATGCTTCTGATAAAATTCCAGCCTCCAGGTATGTGCCTGGCCTTGTCTGAAATGTGTACCAGGGCCTGCAGAACAGCAGCAATGAACTGATTTTTATCAGCTGTATTTACGCACAAATAACTCCCCTCTCTGTACTGACTGAATGAGCAAAGACCAGCGAGGTCATATCCATCAGTGTTTAAGAATTATTCATCTCATTGTCAGTCTAGTAGCTGGAAATTTCCCAGCAGATGGATGTTTTGCAATGTGTTGCCTTTAGAAATACAATTCCAGCTTAGTTTTTGTGAGGTTTTTTTGATGCTGTTGAATCGTTTCTGTCTTTGATATGATATCCACAGCATTCTTTGACTTGAGCCTCTTTGTCTTATAGAGATCATTTTACCACAGGAAAGCATTTTTCATCCCGCCAGAAGTCACACATGGCTAACCTTATCCTCTTATCTTTAATGAAAGAGAACATATCAGTGTTATGTTACACACTTTTAACGAAAACAGAATGAATGCAGCAAAACTTCACTTCAAATTCTCAATATCTAAATCGCATTTTAGGAATATAACATTTTGTGGTCATTTGAAGGAATAAAACAGTACTAATGTAAAGTTAAATTGCAAGAGATTCCCAGTTACAGCTGTTCCCTGGGTCACTCTGCTCATTGAGGAGTGTGTGTCACTCTAACCTTAGATCACTCTTGACACATTTACTGGAAGGTCAAGACCTCATCATGACCATTGAGTATTCAGGGGCCTTTACTAAGCTGGCTCCCAGCAGCTGCTGCTACCTGACTTATGACATTTTCACACTGTCAGCACAATGTAGCAGCTTGTATGTAAATGTAACCATGGCTGCTGTCTGGTGCTGCTGGGAAATTGGAGCCAATGAGAGAAAGAATACACCTAACAGCAGCTAAATGCAACTTCACATGTACAATATATATGCCAGGTTCATCATCTTATGATTAGCATGATAGCACGGTGCGCGGTGGTTGCTATTTTTTTTTTTTTTTTCTTTTTTTACACAGACACGCAATAAAAGACAACTCAGGCTAACAGATATTGTAGCTGTTTGGTCTAAAATATTTTATAATAGTTTATCCATTAGTTGTGACTGCTAGTGACAACAGAGGGAAAGTAAATTTCCTTTTAGGAGTTGTAAATGTCTAGAGAAATTTATCGCAATCCTTACATTACTTGTTGAGATATTTCACAGTTGACCAAAGCTGTGGACTCACTTTTCCATCCACGGTGCCATGCTGCTATAGTGGCAGACTTTATGGTTTTATTTACACTCTCCACGCCATGCTGGTTCCGTGTCAACACACTCACCAACGTCCCTAAAATCTCCACTCATCCCTGGATGTTTTCTAGAGGCAAACAGCTGCTTTTCACACCAACAATCTGGTGTGGCCAATTGTGTCAAACAGATGTTCAGCAGAAGAGAAAATCTCTTCAGACTTGGGAAACAAATACAACTTTCTGCCTTGATCTGAAGTAAATTCCTGTGCAAAAATCGTGAGCCATCCCTCATTTCTTTAGGGGCAAAAACCTGGCCATATCTTGCATGGTCTGCAGTATGTCTTTAAAAAATTAGGAAACTGAAATGAAGTGAAGTGGAAGACAGAAGAAGATGTGGTAGGCATTAAAAAATCTATGTACAGCACATGAATAGTTTGTCAAAGTCAAGTCCTTAAGAAAGGGGGAAAATCCACCAAATACCTGAGATAGAACCCAACAGATGCAGCAAGGCCCTCCTGTTGATTCATCTACTGTTTGCCGAAGACTCTTCAGAATTGGACTCACTGACAGGGTGGCTGTCAACAAGCCATTCTTAGTGAAGGGGAGAAAAGGGCTGAGGTATGCCAGATCACAAAAGAACTAGAAATCAGTGGCAACAGGTCTTATGGAGTAATGAATCTTCAATTTTACATTTTGGTTCAAATCACCATCACTATGTACAGAGGAGGTCAGGATTACTTCTATGAATCACCACCTTACCATAGTGGGGGCATTTGTTTAACCCTGTGATCCCAGGTGCTATGTCATTGGCTTTTTCCCCCTTATAGTCTTCCAAGGAAAATTCGTCCTATGTAAGAGTCCAGGCCTTACTCCACTCTGGCGTAAGGCCTGGGGAGGGACCACAAGGCAGAAGACCTGATGAATAGTCCTTAGCCCACAGAGCTGGTTGGGCATAATCTGAAGAGGCAACATGTTTGATCAGGATACATGACAGGCTCAGCATGTCGAAACATGTAGTCAGGGTGCACTGGGAGGATCTAGCCTAGGCTCCAGTTCAAGAGATTTTCAGCTTCTACCTCCAGTAGACCTTTCTAAGCATTCCAAAGGAGGTTTGGGACACCAAGTCTGAATGGACCGTCTTCCACACCTTGATTGCTTAGGTGGCTGTGCACAGCAAAGGTTAAAGAATGGTTGGTGCCTGCCATGGTTGTAATCCCCAAACCAGATGATGGAAACTGGAGGCGGACGGAACCATCAAGCTGAAGAAGAAGTCTGTGGGACTCCAAGGCAGCTGACAGGTACTAAGTACAGCTCTGGCAGTAGCTGAAACAAAAACTCAGGTGTTTGAGGAGTTGGATGAGGGCACAGAACAAGACTTTCAGTCAGCCTCGAAGTGATTCTGTCAAATGGTCAGGTGACTTGGAAGGTGAAAGCAGTGCTCTATTCACACTGTGTACAGTCGGAGTGGTCTCCTGCTGACTTCAGCTGAGGATACAGATGGACGACAGAAGGAATACTTCAAGGATCTTCTCAATGCCACTGATTACCTTCTGTAGAGAAAGCAACAGGAATGAGGGAGTTAAACAATTCTTCGGTGGCAGGGTCTCTGGGGGGGATGAGTGTGGTGGAGGTGTGGTCCCTGGCTCAGCTGCTAGGGAGGGGTGGTGCAGTGAGCTCAAGGGGAAGTGTCAGGGAGGTTGGAGGGACAGGTGCATAGAATTAACTAATGAGGTTTCTCCCTTATAATACAGTAAAGCTGGAGTCCAGAGAGAGGTGTGTGTGCTGGAGTCCAGCTGAAAAGCGGAAGGATTCAGGTGCTGAACCTGAAGAACCAACAACAGTGTTGTGATCAAATAAAACTGACAAATAAACACAGAACGTTGTGTTGGATTGTGGTCCTTTCCACAGTGAGATTCACCCTAAGTTCTTTCAGGCTCTTGTGGGTTTGTCACATGGAGATCTGGAATGGTGCCTCTGGTATGGTAGAATAGGGTGGTGGTTCTTTATATTAGGGAACTGGAGGGTGTCCTCCTCCAGGGAGGGAAGAGATCCAGCCCCAGATAAGCAGCAGATAAAAAAAATGGATGGATGCTTGGTTGGTTGAATGAATCAGAGGTGTTGGGGATCAGATTTTGATCCACCATGGAATACCATCTGGAAAGGGTCTGATTGGCAACAGCTTCATTTGTAACCATGACATTGATCCCAAACCCACTGCCAGTGTAGAAAAAGCATACTTGGATAGAAAAACACACAGTGGAACACTATCAGCCATGGATTGGCATCCCCAGAGCTCAGACCTCTACATTATTGAAGGAATGTGGGATCAGCCTTATAAAGAACAGCGCAAAAAGGCGGCCGATATCCAAAGAAGAGATTTATAATGTCATTTAAAAAAAAAAAAAAAAAAAGGAAAACTATTCCTGAGGACTAACTAAATAAATTTCAATAATTTTTTGGACAGGTTGTGCTGAAGAATAAGGGTTGCCATACCTATTATTGACTCCTAAGTTTGTTAGAATTGTACAGATGATGTTTTGCCTTATTTCCATGGATGGCTGCCCATTTCCATGAATCCCTGCAACCATTCCTCATTTCCCACAGAAGTATAAAGAAAAGATGTGTGGCTCAAAACATTTACACAGTAATGTACATTTGGATCACATTAATGATTAATATTAAATTGTTGAAAATATATACTTTTAGAGAAAACTATAAAAGAGCAAAATTACTGCTTTACTCTGTTCAGGCTTTATCTGTTATAAACCGCGGGGTCTTTTCTCATAGCCTGAGCATGGGGTGGAATTTTCCAAATGGTGGTCAGACTGTAACACAATATTGCAGTTTACAGTAACATTGTGGTACTGACCACTGATTGCAGCCGAATATTTCCAAAAGATGTTTGAAGCTTGGAAAAAAAAAGTTCCATTCCTTTATACCACCAAGAACATCTGTGAAGGTTTTTAGAGAAGAGCAGTGTCATCAGACAGACAAATAAAGGTTATAGCTGCAGAGTAAAGAAGGACAACAACGGCATTTGAAAAACTAAAAGACGTGGGATTCTTTCATGGGTTGAGAAATTGCTCCATTTTAAATTCATTTTTAAATTTACTCAAACAAATAAACTGCCACAATACACAATGCAAAGCTGTCATTTAAGTTTATAGAAAGATTATTTTTCTACTACACATTGGATTGACTAAAGAAATTGAAAATCTATTTAGTTTTCAAGACACTGAGCACCATCTTAACTCAAGTGTAGAATCTTGAATGAGAGATAATACAGCTTGGATAATATAGAGTGATTCTGTGCTGGATCTGACAGAGTGAGCATGGCAAGACGGCCGTGAAGCTGTCAGGGACAGGAACGTACTTTCACACTTCTCCAGTGATAGAGAACAGTAGCAGAGATAAGAAGACTGAGCTCTTGTCATGATAAATGTCAGAAGTTGTCTCTTGATAATGACGCTGAGCAGACACCAAAGACACCCCAGTCTCTCTCTGTTTGTGCGTGTGTGCGTGTGTGTGTTTGGGGGGTGCTATCTATGGGTATCCCATCATTTTGGTCATTTGTCCTTAATTCATCCATTTTTTTTTCTTCATTCATGATTGTGCTTGTTTTCTGTGTGAATATTGTGAAAGTATGTCTAAACACATATATTAACCACAAAGCGCTGGTCTGTTGTGACACTGTGTTCTACTTACATGACAGGTTAGCAAACCTTTTTGTTTTTAGATTCAGTTCAATTTCATTATGTTTATCGTATCTTTAAGGCAGCTTGTGTGGTCACTCTCCTCAATATGTATATATCCAAGAGTATTTCAGTCAATATCTCAACTGTTTCAGTCAGGTTAATGTCCGATAAGAATTTATCTATGTTCCAGAGAAAGTATCAGGAGATACTAAAGGCTTATATTTACACCAACCAGTTCACAGATACTGTCCTTTTATTGTAGCGTAATTAATATGTGGACGCTCTATAGTTTATAATGATTGTCCCCAGCTTGATTGCACAGATGCATCACTTCTGTGGATGTTTTCATCATTTCAAGCTTAAAACCAGCTTAATGACTGTCTGGTAACAATGAAGCTCTTAGCTTAGCTTAGCATAAAGACTCAGGAGAGAAGAGGGGACAGTCAACCTGGCTCAGTCCAAAAACTAAAGGGTCTTCTGTTTGATCTTACTATAAACTAAAGTATATACCAAGCAGTTTAGCATTTCCCAAGTGCGCTTTTTCCCAGCCAAAGAAGTTGAATTATTTATTTGTTTCCACTGTAAAATGACCCTTTTAATTTACTCTTGATTATCTCATAAAAGAGCATCTAATTAGTGTATAAATGGATTTTCCACCCTGACAACAATTAACTTGCGTTTTATGGAACACAAGGTTTTGCTTATCGAACATGATTAAAGCTGCAATATGCCCACAACTTTGACAAGACCGTGCTGCGGATATAATGAAGCACCATAAGAGGTCCTCCTCAGCAGTAAAATAAACTGTAAAGGAATGCTTGTGACAATATTGTGATTCTCTGAAACGTAAAGCTGCAGCCTCTTGGCACTGCAACTCTGACAGGGAGCATCCAGCCTAATTTATACCCTGAGAAAGGCTTCTGTCCAAGGGCATAAATTTAGCTGCGGTGTGCACTGAAAAAAAAAGAGGGGGAAGGCCCATAAACAGGCTGGGACAGAGAGAGTGAGAGAGAGCCAGAGACACGGAGAGAGGAAACAATGGGCAGCCATCAGGAGGAGAGCCCCAACAGCTGCAAAGCTCTGAATCCCAACACACGCTCACGTGCACGAGCAAATGTGCGTGCACATACACACATATATACTCATTCAATCCTTTTATTTTCCTCACTCTGTCGCACACACACACACTTACACATTCACTTTTCTTCCTGGTACGCTCTCTGGCCAGGCCTTCTGAAAAGAGGCCAGCTAAGCAGATGTTCTGCTACTGCCTTCACAATAGGCACAAGTAACTGGTGGAGGCAGAACAGAAAAAGGTCAACAAACGTTCTCCATTCCTCCTGCATTGTCGAGTCAGCGCGCTGAGCAACCCATAACATGTGCTTTATTTTGGGTTCCTTTGAATCTGCTTTAATTCATTGTGTGAAGCAGTGTGGTGGGATAAGGCTCTACATATCTGCAGTGTCATCAAATTGAGTGAAGAAAAAAAAAACAATAGTGTGCTTGTCTTTTTTCTGCCCTACTTTCTGGGAAGACTAAATGCTGTAATTTCCTTAACCAGTTGGATGCTGTAGATTTAGAAAATGCTACGGAAACAGCAGGTGCTGTGCATATTTAAGACAGATTTGGTGCTAGAGTAAGTATTTATAACTGTATGGTGGGAATTACCTATGTTTCTGATTATGTCAAAAAATGTAATGCAGTGTATGTTTTTTCACTGTTTGTGAAGACAGGCAGAGTGCTATAGCCCTGTTCATTCCAGACGGTCCCCTATGAGCAAGCACTTGGCAACAGTGGTAAGGAAAAACTCCCTTTTAACAGGAAGAAACCTCAGGCAGAACAACACACTGTGGAGGAGAGCCAGAGCTTAATAATAACTAATGTTAAGTGGAGAGCGGTGTATAAACACAAGAAGACAGAGACAAGAAGAGACGTATCATAACAGGCATTACTTATTATTATATGGTCATATTATTAGAGGGAGTGCATAGGGGTGGGCAGTGTGACATCCAGACCAGTAGGCAGACCGTTGAGATCCAGTATGATCTATTTATATAATGTTTTCTAGTTAAAATTTTTTAAAGGCTATATCTTCTTAGTCTAATTTGTGTGTTAATAAGTTTTATATTCAATGCACGGGTAACTAGAGGTGAAACAGTAACCAATATTATAGTAATTTATTACTAAATTGAAACAAATCTTTAAAAGTACTGCTAAAACTTTGATATTTCCATCCCTTTTTCTTCTCAGTAAAATTAACTTTTTAAACATTAGCTCATGCCAAATAATGCCAGCTACTTTTTACTATTTTCTGACTCAGTGCAGATCAAATGATGACCCAAATAATCATTAATTAAGTTACTGAGTAACAGATAACCATCTTCTGCATTCCAGTCTCACACTGCTGTGCCTACGGGCAGCCACTGCTGCTGGTACAAAGGAATCAAAAGCACATTTCGAAGAATGCGAGACATTTTAAATATGAAAATTGCTCTAATTTGTCACAAAGAAGAGATAGCTCATGCCCTGAAGTGAGCCCACTGGATAACTGCTGCCCTTCTTTAAAGTTCAGAGGTCTGCATCCTTCGCTGTGCTTCTAGCTTCTTATCCCTAACACCCCCTCATCTGTCTCCTGCTTTCTCTTTAGCTCTCTTTCAAACACAAACACACAATATGCAGCCTGCAGGTTTTGACCTGTAAATAACTGCCCAGACAGGGTCTAGTCAGTCAGTCGGGGAGGCAGGCCGAGGCGTCAGGGCCTACGCGGCTCCTGCAGGGCCATAACAGATGCTTATCATGTTTTAGTGAGGGTAGTGGAGGTGGGTGGAGGGGTGCGTGAAAGTGTGGACGCTGGGGCCCTGCTGATGAATGGCTCTGACAATAAATGCCCTCAATCATGGGTAGACTTTAGAAAACAGAGGTGCAGTGATGCCAAGAGGCTTACAATGGATTCAGATCCAGTCAGTGTGTGTGTGCAGGAGGGGGTATGTGCATGTCTTAAAGGGAGGGGTATATACAGAGCGCATGTGCGCTTATACACCCACTGCAGCTTTTCAGCAGCTCATCCTCTTGCACATTCCAAGCAGAGGCAACAGCAAACAAACGGCTTAAGGTTGAAGTCAAGTATGTTTCATTCCTTTCACTGCTGTCTCGGCTGCTTTTAAGACACGGGTTGTCCCGCGAGCAGGGACAGGGGTTAGATCCGAGGTCAAAGAGGAGAGGATTACAGAAGATACACTTCAGATAAAAGTGTCAGTCCAGTAATCGGCAGTGATTCATCATCAGGCAGGCCAGGCTATTTAAGTTGGTATCATTTTGGGGATAAAAAAAGGGATTGTGTGTGTAAAAGTAAAGATAAAGCAATGAAAAGACAAATTCCTCATTACACACGTGATCCTGCTCATTTTTAAAGAGTAACGCTGTGTGGCTACCTCATCACCATCTTCTTAAGCTTAGTGTTTTTCCCTTTTCCCTCTCTCTTCGCAGAGTGTCAAGCACATTTTTTCCCATGAGATGAAAGTTGTTGTTTTCCCTGCTGTTTGCTGAAATGCCTTCACAGCTACCAGCGAAGGCGGTAATTTGAAGTCCCGGCTCACTGCTCTCCAACTGAATTTAATTCACATTTTGGGGACAAATATGTGTTGAATTTTAGCAGAGAGGCAGGAGCTCCCAAGAGCTGCGCTTAACGCCCCATCACCCACGCCGTGGCTCTGCACGTAAAGCTTAAAACGCTACAATTATACGCATGTATTACCAAAACGGAGAAGTTCTGTGATGTGTGGAGCCATACTCGTGTTTAAGATGCAAAGCACATTTGCAGCTTCATTCCAAGGAGTTTGTTTGTTTCACTACATTTAGTTTATGGCAACTCTTACCTAGATTTACAGTTTGTCTGTTTGTTTGTTTTTATTATTGTACTGCATTTTTATCAATGAACATTCAGGACTGCATCAGTAATATTTCAGCGGTATACATTTGTATAAAACCATTGTTTTTCACATAAATGCATTTACTCACAAGAAAACCTGTAACTGAAACACTGTAAAACCATTTACATGTCATTTAAACCCATATATTTGTCTGAATATGGCAAAGGTGCCATATCAAATGTAGATAAATTTGCTCATTCGGCAAAAATAAATGTGAACCACAAGAATGCAATGCCGCCTGAAGGGCCCAAAGATCACCAGAGTCCAGTACTGATTTTCTGGCCTTGTCGCTTGCACACAGGATACAAGCAATTATAATCTGAAGAACATTATTCTTTGTAGAAACAGTTTTTTGCAGATTGTTGAGCCTCCACTCATCTTTACTTCTGAGAAACTGCCTCTATGAGATGCTCTTTTTATACCCAGTCATGTTACTGAACTGTCGACAGTTAATCTAAATAGCTGCAATATGCTCCTCCATTTGTTTCTTTTTAACACCTCTTACTCTCCAGCCTTTTGCTACCCCGTCCCAACTTCCCCGTTCGTTGCTGCCATTAAATTGAAAATGACACAACTTTTTCTTAAAGTAGTCTCAGTGCAAATATCCAGTGTGTTTTCTATGTTCTACTACTATGTTCTGGAATTTTGCCCAGACTGTCTTGTAATTTGAAAACATAAATCTTTTGTTAATCAAAAACAATTTTCTTTTCTTGCTAAATCCCTTCCCCCAATTTTCTAAAGTAGACGTTGAAAAGACAGGATTTTTTTCTGTTTTTCTATTACTTACTTAAACTCTGAGTTTGAATCTAAGCTCTAAAACTTAATAAAGTATAGTTAAAAGTCCAAAATGTATGCCCTACTTCACATTATCCAAAGCCATGCAGTGGGACCGGATTGGAGTCTTTGCTGGGGTGGTTGCCAGTGTGTTTCAGAGATAACACAGACAGATAGATAACTTCACACCTCTGGGCAATTTAGACTCACCAGTGAACCCCTCTAGTACGTATTTGGATTGTGGGAAGAACCCAGTGAATACTGGATACTCCATCTGGATAAAACAAAAACAAAAAACACGCACACACACACAGAACCCCACAAAAAAAGCATCCATATAACTTTCTTCGGGTAAATCACGTTCAAGGTAAGCCTCGTCTACTTGAACTTAAAGCTAAGAAAAATGCTTCAAATACTTGAGATGCAAACATGAGTAAACGGTGAGGTGAGGCGCTAGAGAGAAAGGAAGAGCCAAAGCGTGTGCGTGCGTGTGTGCGTGTAGCAGCAAGCGAGGGAGGGAGAGAGAGAGAGGTGGTGCAGTTGAGCGAAGTGAGCCTGGAGTGAGTGGGTCGACAGAGCCGAGGTGACAGTGGAGAATGGAGAGCAGTCCGTCCGCCCGGCGAGCTTTGACCGCGGCGAGCAAAGGAGAACCCACTCGATCCTTTCCTTTTGGAGCAACTGAGCAAAAAGAAACCGGGAGGAATTAACTAGAGGGGGACGGGGGAGGGGTGGGGGGGCAAAGGAAAGGAATGGCTGATCCTCTGCGGAGGACTTTACTAGCGAAACTCCGGGGGAAGAAATCCAGGAAAGGAGCGACGGTCGGCGGTGGATACGGCTCTCCTGCTGCTGCCGCTGCGGTGAATGGGGGCCGAGAAGGTAAAGAAAAAGTTTTGCAAAAGCAGCGAGACTCCGATGAGGCTCGCTCCATAGTCTTGTTCGCAGATCTGGATTGCATGCCAGAGAGAATGAGTACGTACGAGAATTATATTGACGGCGCTGGGGTGCAGACAGACGGGGTTATTGCAGTAGCGCAGAGTCGCGCAGCGCAGTTGGCCGGCTCACGTCCCCGAGAGCGAAGCCGCGGGGGCAGGGTTCGGGTTAATGAGGAGCTCCTGGGGGTCCCACTTCAAAGAGACTTGCCGTTTTGGGGGGATGCTTTTTGGGAGGGTGATAGGAGAAAACCGGGGCACAGGTCCGCTGACAGAGTCACCGCGGGTGTTCCACTCCCTGGACCGCATGTGCAGAGAAAACACTGTATTTCGGTCGGAGATTCAATCGGGTTTGGGGACAGTTCAAATCCAGTTTTAAGCAGAACGCAGGTACAGGCGCATGTAGGGGATGGGAGACCATCAGAGGGCCGGTTTAAAGGAGCTGATGGCGAGGTTAGAGAGCCCAAAGACAGAGGGTGCTCCCGGCACATGGTAGGGACTGTTCTGGCCGTGCGTGAAAGCAATGCCAACTGGAGTTTTGACAGCAGACCGACTTTGGAGACAAACGCACGAAATTACGCACGCGTGTGCCCAAACCGCATGTTAAAGAACACCGAAGAAAACGCCGTAATCAGAAATATTGAGAGCTACGATCCTGACTATGCCGGGGACGTTAGAGGTGGTCTGCTGAGTCCCACTTTTTTCCCCACTGAGTTAGAAATATGCGACGTGAACATGGCATCCCTGTGCGCCACAGAGCCCTCACTCACATACCCTTTAGACAGCGAAGATGACGATTACTACGATAATGAAATTCTGCCCTTCTACGAAACAATCAGACCAATGACTGACGGTGAGAGAGCAGAGACTGTAGAGCTCACCCAGCCTGGTCAGGATAAAGGACGGGCTGGTGATAGTAACAGTGCCCAGGAAACAGACAGGCTTAGGAACCAGCTGAAAGAGGCTTATTACCTTCTTATCAATGCTATGAATGATATCAACATGGATGTCCAGCAGATCGGTGGTGGTTTAACCGAGCAGCAGGCCACCTCATCGTGTAGCAGCCCGTCCAGGGACAGCCTGTGCTCCAGGTTGTCTTTGAAAAACAGGGACAGTGACTCCTGGTCGTCAGGAGAGGACCAAAGCCCTCAGCAGGTGTCAGACACCGACTCACTGCTGCTCTGTCTCACTGGGATTGTAGAGGTAGGACTCAAAGGCAGGCTGAAGAGTAAGAGCATGGCGAACTTGTCTTTCACCAAAAAACCTACTTTGTCACGCTCTACAAGCGATGGAGAGATTAGGTACCAGGACGCCTTCTCAGAGAGTGTTCAGGCTTGTGGAACGCAAAGTGCTGAAATCTGTGATGATCAAGAAGCTGAACGAGGTGAAGGAGGCACAGAAGCAGGTGAGCTGTCTGAACCTCGGGTGTTCTGCAGTGCCGTCAGCAACGAGGAGCTGCTGCAAGATGATGGCGTTGAAGAAGAACGGGGCGGGCAGCTGAATGAGAGCCGTGGCTCCATCAACAGCATCACAAGTTCCTCAGACAGCAACACCGAGAAGGCAACACATCAGAGTCACGACAACAAGCAGGATCTGACTGAACTCCAGACACAGGTGGCCAACTCGGTCAACAAAGGTCATGGTGTCACTGTCAACAAGATGCAAGAGTGGATGCACAAAGGCCGCATGCTGTCTTCTGAAATGAAGCAGCGCATTGAAGGCTCATCTTTGCCCCGCGGTGGAGGCCAGAGCCAGGACCGGTCCTGTCCTCAGGTTAACCCAGGAGGCTGTAAACCAGGGACCCAGACATCCAGCCGAGCGGGTAAATCTGTCAAGGCCAAGTCACAACAGCACCAGCAGCAGCAGCAGCCAGGTAGGACGGCTACACGGCATGGCCTCAACTCCCGTGGATCCTCTAAAACAGAGAACTCTCACCTTCCTTCCTCCCTTCTGATAATTATCATCCTCCTCCACTCATAGTACACTCCTTCTGGTGGCGGTCCACCCCGCACTCCTCCTCTTCTGGATGCAAAGCAAAGGGACGAGACACCTCAGACCTCTTGCTTTCCTTTTTTTTTTTAAAGACTCGGTGGCGGGTTTCTATCCTTCACACTAATTTAGGTGCATTTTAACACCAGATTAATAGCACATCAGGCCGTAGGTCGGATTACTCACAGCATAGTTCAGTAACAACTAACTCACTCCTGGTAGAGCATTGTTAGTGGTGTTGGTGGTGGGATTTGTATGTGTGTGTGTCTACTGACTGGATTGACATTTGATTATCTGATTATGAACATATCAAATGATTTTCTAATTGTGCTTAGATGACAGAGAAAACATCTGTATCATAAAACGACCGTTACCGGGTGACACATGTTGTCATCACCCCTCATGCAACCAAATGCCAGATTAATCACAGGATTCAGAAAGTGTCTGTGTGGTAAGCTTTTATTGGCATTTAGCAGCACAGGATGTGCTCTATGGATCAAAAACATGCCCATGCCTTTTAATTTCTCCTCTATTTTTTGCCTCCTGTGGTAGTTTCCTATGTTGCGGCGCATGTGTTCCAGCATGCTTTGCCTGTGAAATGTGTGTGTGTGTCTGACAGTGTTTACCATAGTAAGACGATGATGTGTCATGTGTGCAGGGTGGTGTTGACTGTCAGTGTGTCCTGCTAGAAATAGTTTGCGATCCGTGAGGCCGCTCGTCTGTTGGCTTAGTATAGGTCCAACTTTACAGCTCTTTTCTCTCCGGTCTTTTAGTTAAAAAATAAAGTCAGGGCTCTTGTAGATATTAGTTTCCATGCACCCGTTCACCCAAATCTCATATTTTCCCCATTTTGTTCAGCTTTCCCAACTGAACTTTTCCACAGCTGTGGCCAGAGGAATCCAAAAGCAGGAGAGAAGCCACTGCAGTTATTTTCTGTGGTAGTGGTGTGTGTGTGTGTGTGTGTGTGTGTGTGTGTGTGTGTGTGTGTGTGTGCGTGTGTGTGTGTGTGTGTGTGTTTGTTTTAGAGTAAGGGGGGTTGGGCTGTCATCTTGCCTTCCTCCCCAGTCATTTGCTTTGGACAGCTCCATGGTAACTTGCATTTTGAAGAGAGCTTGGATTGAATATTTAGAATGCCATTCCTGTTGTTTAACATGTTTGCGTTGTGTCACTTAATTCGCCACCATGAATGAACAAAATGAAGGGTGATTAAGTATTTATTAAGGTCAGCTGTGAGCTTATCTTGCCCTTGCGGGCCTCCACACCATACAAAGACCCATTTAAAAAAACAAAAGACAAAGAAAGAAATGCCAAAGCCGCAAAGTTCCTGTTAAATGCTTTTTTTGGCCTAAAGCTCTTAATTGAATTCATTGGTAACCCTTGGTTCGTGGAATTATTTATGTATTTCTGACTTTCTAAAAATAGACCAGTTCCTCCCCTGTGAGTATTATTTGGAAATTAAACCTCAGCCTAAAATCGTAGCACAAAAATACTGTCTGAATTACACTATAGCTAATTTATTTTTGTCCTGACTTGTCTTTAATTACTGTTGTAAAAAAAAAAAAGTGTCCATTATTGTGTGTCACTCCTTATGTGTGGGTGTGCGATATTGTGCACACGAGCATGCATTTGCACATCTATGCTGTGAGTGTGCATGTTTGTATTTGCAGTGTGAGGATTTATAGTTTTGTTGTGTTTAGTTGCAGTGGAGCAGCAGGTGTGCCGGCAGGCATTCAGTATCCAGGTGTCATGTTTTGGCCAGAACTGAGCTCAGGAGTGGTGTGTCAGTCAAAGCAGATATTGAGACTGAGCCATAGATAACACGAATAGAGAAGATTCATTCCTGGGAGGCAGACTGTTTATTTTTTTAACTTCTTTTTAAGCCCTCTGTTCATTTGAGTCAAGTGTTTCTAAGTCCCCGGTCACACATGTGTGGAAACCAGTCCCCAACCATCTTGCAACCACTCTTTGCAAGGGAAAAATGTGAATTTCCTGACTGGTTGTGAAGGTTGATGGCAGTTTACTTTGAAGGTGACTGTTCTGTTTCCAGTTTGTGTTGTATTTTTTCAACTTTATGTCCCCACTCGTTCGCTCCAGTCAGCTGAGCAGCTGTTGCTCTCAGTCCCCAAATCACGGCTGAAACTGAGAGGAGACCGAGCGTTCTCTATTGTGGCTCCTAAGCTTTGGAATAATCTTCCTCTTCACATTAGGCGATCGACATCAGTGCTGGTTTTTAAATCTAGATTGAAAACGCATTTTTATTCACTAGCTTTTGACTCAGTGGTTGACTGACTTGTATTTACTTATATTTTATTGTTTTCGCTATGTTTATTATTTTATCGTATTTATTATTCTTATGGTATCTATTATGTTTCTATTGTTCAGCACTTTGGTCAGCCTTGTGTGTTTTTAAAGTGCTATATAAATAAACGATGATGATGATGATGATGAACTTTTACTATAGCTCATAAAGTAAACTGCAAGTGTTGTCTCCCACACAAACTATGGGTGACCATGGCAATATGCTAGCAACCAAAGCAATCATGGCGCAGCAGCCTCTTATCCACCAATTTCACCTGGATGCAGCCAATAACCTCCAACACTCACCAACTTGTTATATTTTTCCCAAGCGTCCGGTGGATGCCAAGATGTCACCAAGCAGTCTCTCGGCCTGTGTGACTGAGTCCCATGAAGGCCACTAAGCCTGTAAGCCAGCTTATAGATGGACATTTTGGTAGAGTTAGGTGAGAAGGGCCTTACGACTGTACCATCAGGCTTTTAAATATGAAACCACAGTTACCAGTTAACTAGTTTAGCTCATTGACGAAAGACTAAATAGTGAAAAACAGCTTTTGTCTGGCTCTCTCCAAAGCTTTGCTGCAAATATGAAGCTGCAATCAACAGGTAGTTTGCTTAGCTTAGCTTAATGCATTTAGTGAAAACAGCTAGTCTGACTCTCATGTACAAAATCTGCCTACAAGCACCTGTAAATCCCAGTAATTACAATCAGTGTTATGTAAGGTCTATAAGAGTAGGCTATGAGATATGCTAAGCGATATGTTGTTTTTCATCAGGTTTTCTGCAGTTTTTAAATATAAAAGTGATAATTTAATAAATGCACAGTGTACAGAGTAAACAAATGAACAGATGTAATGTTTTAATCAGTGAGCTTAAGTGATGATGGTAAGTGAACTGTGGATGGGCAGAGTCATGCTAGCTGTTTTCCCTTTGTTCCTGTCCTAAGCTATGCTAACTGCAATGTCATTACCTTTAGCATTAACATGAGACTGTTCACAATAACATTTGAGACCAACATTTCCTTAACTCCAGAACTGTTCTTTAAAAGAATAACATGTCAAGCATCACATTTAATATGCTGTGAATTAGCTATACTGTTTAGCATTGCTTAACCCGAATTCCTAACTCCAAAGCGTAGATGGGAGTGCAGGTGTAATATAATACTACTCGACTGCTGTCAAGTCATGTCAGAACGATGTGGCGTTTGGTTTCTGCATTATGCCAGAAACCTTGTTACAGAGCTGCTGGGTTTTTTGGTTTTTCACAGTGATTTGTCTTGTCTGGTGTCTGTACGTGGACAGATTTATGGAAGATGGTAGCTCTAAAGACAGATCAGGTGATGAAGGAGAAACTTGAGGCATCTGGGTTCATACCTGGATGATTTTATGAGTTGTGTGAGTCAGATGACAGTATCTGCTGCAGAAGTGGGGCAAACATTAAGATGAGGATGATCACAGCTAAACAATACTAACTACAGTGAAAATTAAAACTAATGACAGGTGAAATAAATGCCATTGATCATACTGTTTCAATGCAATGGAAATCCTTGGGCCCTGGCATTCATGGGGAGGACTTTGAAATGTTATGTTAACCTGTACATTGTTGGGCTACGTTAAAGTCTTTCTACCAGGCGCGATCAGTCCGACTGCAGGTTATCAGCCTAATAACAATCTGTTGATTGCCTGTGAAGCACAACAGCAGTCAAACTGAGGTTCATTCAAGGCCAGATAACAGATGATACCATAATATTGACAGGGAATGACTACAGATCTCCGGTAAATGTTGTGGGTTGTTAACTTCTACCCAGGTTTTCTTTGGGCTAGTAGAAACCTGAAATTAAGACTGAAAATCTATTTTTCTAGAGTGAGCGTGCCAAGAGAAGGGCAGACATTTAATGTGACATGATAGGTTGAAGAATGTTAAAGGCTTTTATGTAGAGCACCAACTGATATAGAAGTTTTAACATGATTCATGATATTTGATGATATTTTCCATGGTATTTTAAAAATAGGATGTACCAATATGTCAGCTGAGATTTTTTTCTCAGAAACACAAACACCGAACAGATTTCCCTAACATCTGTCATGTGTTGTTATTTTGTTTAATGGTTAACAATCTGCCTGCCTCTGCTTATATCGGAGAACAAACTATGCAACCTCAACAGTCATAACATAGTTGAACGGTGTTTCTAGTGTCATTTCATTACTTTTTTAATTTCCATTTATCGGTTGTTATAAATGGTAATACCAAGAGATATCGGCTTGCCAATAAATCAGGCTCTACTTTTATGTAGGGGCCTTTGAAAATTTTTGTTTGTGGGGGTTTGAGAAACCCCAGTCTAGGTGACAGAATGGGGGACCTACACAAAGAGGCAGGTGGTTTTAATGTTGTGGCTGATTGGTGTAGATTGTAATAATTAGGTGGCAGCTTTAAGGGCTGAAGAGCTTTCCTGAAAGGCCTTTCGCTTACTTTTAGGGACTTGTCTTAGGATTGCAAGTGTTTCAAGCTTAACTGGGTAATTATCTTACAGCGTCCTTCCTCGGGGGCATTTGATCAGTTTTTCTTTTAAACAGAAGCAATAAGACAGGAAAACAAGCACTACATAGAAAAGATTTTGGGTTTCAAGCCAACATACCAAAGAGGAAGTGGCATTAGGAATAGGCTACAATGCCAGGACGCCTCAGCAGGATACAAGTGTTGACATGTGATGCAACCCTGGATGATCTCAGCTCTGCCTGCCTGTAAAAAGAAAAATCTACACCAAGAATCATCATTAGCATATGAATGAAGGTCAGCAGTAATCTATGGCACACCGCAAAAGATTCCCTCTGAAGGAGGCTCCGAAACTGTATTCACAACAAAGTTTTGTCTGTACGGAGGCGAGAACTAGCTGGTGTGTTTTGCACATATCAAAAGAGGAGCCTCTATAAAGAAGGAATTTAGGGAATAAAAGAACAGCCTATGGGAAAGTGGATCAAGCGCTTTGTCTTAGAGAAAAAGATTCAGCCACACAGATTTAGACGTGAATATAATTGGGTCTACTGTCAGGCTCATATGGCACAGGTCCACAGCAACACATCAAGTAAATAAGATTTTTCTTTTTTTCTTAGGAAGGTGCATTCCTTGTAGCACCTCAGACAAACACGACACTCCTTTCAGTGCATGCACCACCTCTCCTTTTCTCTTAATTTCCACCCACAGACATGCACCCATGTACCATCTGTCACTTTCAGGTCAGAGGTGTGATTTTTTTTTTTTTTGCCTTACAATGAATACATTATCTTCACACAATGATGGCAGAGGCAGACAGGCTGTGTTAGCTCTGGTATGGAAATATTTTGCAACTTGGTGCTACTAGAGGAAAAGAGCTGTTTTTCTGGAAGGCTGTCTTGCTTTATGTGGCAATGTAAGTGGGAATGAGTGAAAGGGGCTTATTCACTAATGCTAACTTTCACAAGACATAAAAAAAATCTTTCCCTACCTTACTTTGAATAAACAGACTTTAAGCTAAGAATTATTTTCCAGGTCTGTTAATGTGTACTCTGTAACAGAAGGCTGTAAAATGTTGGTGAAAGATGAAGCTGCTGTACAGTTTTCTTCGTTTCGTTGTTTCAGAATGAGTTATGTAGTAATATGATGGTTATTTCAGTTGCTTCTAGCACGACTCAAAAAGCAGTTGGTAAGCCTGGCCAAGACTCCTCTAGCGATTAATAACCCATGGCCAGTGTTCACCTTCAGGGTGGTTGTCATAAGGTTTGGTAACATTCTTGCTTCAGGAGGAGAATAACAGCTAACGATGATAGTGGTTTTTTCATAGTTCAGTACAGAGATAAAGGACATTAAGCTCAAGACCCAGTCATCATGAGGAATGGCTTATTTATGGATGCAGTTAACAGTAATAGCCCATTTATCGAGCATGAACATTAAAACAAAAGTAATGGCAAACAAACAGCTAAAAATATAAAGCTCATTTTCTATATAGCAGTAGGTACAAAGTATAGAAACAGCTTAATGCTGCTAACCTTCTCTGTAATTTTGCAGGCAAATTCTGCAGACAATTCTGAGGATATTGTGGTAGAAATGCTAATTCCTAAAATTAGATGCATCCTTGCATCTCTTGTTCCATCAGAAAAACAAAAGGCCTAACGTTTTCTGTTCATTTTGATATGTTTTTGACTCATTTGGCATCCCAAGTGTAATCGTGGTATGAAGATTGTCGTTAAAGGAAGGCAGACCCACAAGTTCCTTTGTGTGTTTAATATCAAGACTGAATGTTCTGCAGTTCAAACACTGAAATGCTGGTGTAAAAAAGTTGCGAGGAGAAGGCAGGCGTTTGATATGTGACAAGAGTGAAAATGGCTAAAGTCTCACTTATTAAGTCAACGCAGCAGGCTGCTGTTTGCCAGGGCGAGGTGTTACTCATGTGAAGGAGTGTGACAGTGCGAGGAGACAGCAGCCAGGCTGTAAATCTGGAGCTGTGGTCTGGAATGCTGTTCATGTCAGAACTCGCTTCCTCTTCCAGTTATGAAAGACCCCTTAAAGAAGACGGCATGCTGACAAAATCTCTGTGCACAACTGTCTCACCTCTCTGTAGTCTTACGGTACCAGGTTGAGCACGCAGTGAGCTGTGCAGCTTTGGATTGGTCGTTATAATCGTTCCTCCATTCTGCCAAAATGTTCCTCCCATCTCATATCATGTCTTTTCCACACCAGTAATCCTTTTCTTGCTTTTCCTACAATTTATGTGTGTATTCCCATTTTTTTGAAATTCATCTGGTCAATTTAGAGTTTTTCATGCAAACTAACAATTGTAGCCTTAAGAGGCTGAAGTTTTGAACATCTCGTGGTGCTAAAAAAAATCCTTTTTGAAGACCACGCCTTTGTAATCTATAGCTTACAGTCGCCGCCTTCATTGTAGTGTACTTTCTAAAAGGTTTCCCCTCATAAATTTCCAAATATAAGTAAAAAGACTTCTTGCAGGCTCAGTTGAAAGGTTAATAAGGAACTGCCATAACATCTGAATATAAACCATAGCAGATTAGTAGAGGCTGGCTGCTTAGGTCTACACATTAACTGGTGGGGCTCAGTGCATCACCACTAGCTTAGTACACTTTTGTCTTTCTCCTGGCAGTCAGCACAGGCTAAAACTACTAAACTTCAGGCCCTTAAAGAGCCCAAACCAGGCTAATGCAAACACGTTGCTGTTCCAGTCCAGACACAGTAATAAGAAAACAACAAAAACTTAAAATGTGCTTTACATCCTATAGCAGCGGTCCCCAACCTTTTTTGCACTACGGACCGGTTTTTGTCTGACAATATTTTCACGGACCTGCCTTTAAGGTGTCGCAGATAAATACGACAAAATAAAACCAACCGGTACCAAAAAAAAGAAGATTTATTGATTTATACATAACATGGGAAAAAACCCTGGGAAATCGAGTTAATGATAAAAACGATTAAAGAAAATAACGATAAAAACCGATAAAACCCCTGAAAACCATACATTTCACACCCGAGCCTCTCCTCTCGCGGCCACCAGAACACTGAAGACCCCCCCCCCCCCCCCACCCCACCCCCCCGTGCATTTGCAAATGTCTTATAAAATCATCTGAAACCCAAATCAGTTTCATTCATCTTTGTGTCACGGTTGCGGCATAAAAAACGTTCAAGTCTTTTTTTTTGTGGCGAGAGGAACTACATAATTGATGTTTATGGGACAACAACTGCTTTATAATGCCGTAGATCACTGGAAAGGCGGGAGACACTGTTCAGAGATCCTGGTTGACTTCCAGGGAAAAGCAAATGCTGTGTCTTTGTCCCACTGTCAAGCTTTTGTTAACAATGATGATAATAATAATGAGCATGAAAAACTTTGTTTGCTAAGTAGAAGTTATGGAATGTAAAACCATGTGATTTTAATGTCCTCTCTTGGATGATATTTATAGTACAGTCAAGTGTGTATATACTGAAAACCCTGTGTTAAAGTCGATTTTGTAAAGTGAAAATGTTCTCAAGTCTATAATTTGCTGGATAGCCTGACATTCATGGAAATGTACTTCCTTGAGGAAAAGAGATGTTGTCATTATAGCATGCGGAGGGGCTCGTCTGGTAGCTGCTGAGGATCAAAACAGTCTTTTACACGAGTCTGCTGTACAAGTTCAAGCAAGACCCTGCCCTCAGCACCTCGCTCTCCCTGTCACACACACACATGCACACACACATGCGCACAAGTTGTTTTTCTGCGGCTGCATCTGCTAGCAACCTTTGTAAAAATAAAAGCGTGGCATTTGATTTACAGGCAAAGGTGTTTTTTGATTGCTTGGAGGAGACTTTCTTGCAGTAGCTCCTTTGTTCCTCTCTTTGGGCCATCGAGGCACTGCGTCATCTCTCTCTATTATTTGGCCTTTTTACACTGTGCACATATCGCCATCAGCCTCTCCACACGCCCTATCCTCTCGGCTTTATTTTCACAGCTGTAACACCAGCAATTTCTCACATCTTTCCATCTCCTTTTTGAATTCAGAACCCACATGTTCTTGAAGCTCACATGAAATAGGATGCTAAAGATGAGGTTTAAAAAAGCTGAGGTGCTGCAGGGGATTGTGGTGGTGTGATTGAAAGTTTGACTTTGGGTATAAAAGCTATTTAACGACGGTCCGTCCAAAAGTCATAAAGCAGAGAAATCAAACGAGACAAATCAAAGATGTGGCTTCAAAACACAGACGAGAGAGAGACGAGATGAAATCTAAAAGCTTATAGTAAAATATCACATTTCCTCACCTGTGGTTTTTTGATACAGATGTTTTCTTCATCTTGTCATGACACGAATAGCCTGAGATCAGTTCCTGTAATTCAATGCAGTTTAGAAATTACTTAAATGATAGTGATCAGGATGAAAATTAGTTGTCTGCTGGCATGGGGCTGTAACTCTCTTCACTCTTGCTTCCCTCAGCTTTCATTGAGAATGTCCAGACCTCCTGTGCTAATAGCCGAGAGGCAGGCAGGACCAACGAGAGTTCATCATGGAGGCCACAGCTCACCACCATCACTGTCTCCAAGAAGCGCAACTGGTTGCAGCAGAGCTCACTTGGGAAGAATCAGTGCACTAAGGATGAGCTTCAGGGAATGCTGGGAGCCGACGAGGAGGGCAGCCAGGGTTTCCATCAGCCACTTCCTTCTCCTAGTCCCTCCCCAGACCATCTGAGGCCCTCAAGGGGAGCACCCCCTAGGCCGGTTCGCCTACAGCTGCCTCAGGTTAGCCTCAAGGTCTCTCTTTTTAAAAGGATGAGCTATAGATCAAGCAAAAGTTGGCCAGTTAGCTTAGCTAAAAAGACAGAAACTGGGGAATAAAGCTAACCTGGCTCTATCTGAATTCATTTAAGGCTACAAACAAAGAAATAGTCCCAAAGATAATGTGTCATAAACCCACAAATGATATAATAAGGTAATCTGAGAATCTGAAACTGTGTAGCTAGATGCTTCCAAAGTTTATTCTAAGTTGAGCTAACTAGATAAATAAGCCTAATTTCCCATTAAGTCTTATACTAATGCAGAAATGCAACCAGCAGTTTTCTGGTGAAGTTTAACAAGGAAATGTGTCGTTTTAGGTCAGCGTTAGTCCGGCAAAAGTGTCTCCTCACCCTCCTAGCATGGACCCAGCTGAGGAAAACGATGCAGATGACGAAGGGGAAATTTGGTACAATCCCATACCTGAGGAAGATGAGCAAAACAATTCTGATCAACGCTCCCGAGGGCTGACCGCCCCTCCTCGAGCTGAACCCCAGAGGAGGTCCAGCAAAGGGACTGATTTGGTTCATGGTGGCAAGTCCCTAGATGGATCCAGCTGTGGAGGGCCAGAGGCCCTCGTGGAAAGCCTCGGTGGTGGTTCAGGAGATGCAAGTCAGGGGAATGCTGTGCATTCCACAGAAGTACTACATGCGCACAGGCAGATGCTCGCGTGCAAACCTCAGGAGGAGGGGGGGCCTTCCAGCAGCAGACCCACAGGTAAGGCAGAAAAAAAAGACACACACACCTTCCCACATTCTAACTTCACTTCCTGCTTTTCATCAGCTTCTTTACTCACTTGTTCCCTACCAATTTTCTCTGGTTGATGCTTGAAGGCCAATTACACTCTTTGTCGCTTTGCCAGTCTCTCTCGGCAGATTTTTGCGGTTGTGCACACCTTGAGCACTAATCACAGTTAATGTTGACAATGTTACCAGTCAACAGATAAACAGACTTTTTTTAGCTCAACATTTTTCCCAGCTCACTAAAAGCTCTGCTTACAAATAGAAATTCTTCTATCACCTATAAGTGCTGGAGTGTGTAATTTTAAAAAAAAGGTGCACTAAGAGAGGCAATCTGAAATTCCTCTCAAAATCTTATTAAAGTTAATTTTATACCAACTGGTCAATATCACAAATAGGTTAAAGTGATTAAACTTAGCGCTACAACCTTTCATCCAAATTGGCAACTCAAGGTTTTAAAATCTCCAGTTTTCAATTAACATAAATCAAAAGTTTGTAATAAGGAGCCAGACAAGGAGAGTTTCTTCTTCTTTCTCTTTTGATCGGCACAGACAGGAGCCACGGCTGTCAAATCTCATCGCTGCATATCAGTGTCCCTCATAAGTTAAACTTAGACAGACAGAGGAATTCATTCCTCCTGGCTAATTCATTCCTAAGAGGAAAGAATATCAATTTACTTGTTATTCCAGCTAATACACACACACACACACACACAGAGGGCTGTGAACTTTGTATATTATGGCTCATTGAAACACCTCTCCTCAAGAAAACAAATTCAAGACCTAAAGATTTATTTGCAGAAATAAATTAATTGTAGCCTTCTGTCTTTTTCACTTGCTGCGCTTTTTATTTACTCGTGTGCTTGAAAGTCATTGACAACTCTGCTCTACAGCGACGACATGATGATGACAGCCAGCACACGGCTCTCTGTCTCTTAATAAGCCCCGGTCTGTTTTTTCTAACTTCCGACTTTTTGTTCTCTGTGATGTGGCAACATGGTAGTTTGAACCAATTGGCACATCTTGAGCTGAGCCTATAATTACAACTTTTGACAACGCTTTTCTGTGGCACGCAACAGCCATTTTTTTCTAGCTGTGTGAGCACAAAGACAGGCTAAATGCTTTGGGTTTGGAAATCTAATGCTTCAGCTTTAGCGTTCTCAGCAACAGTTCCACAGCAGGGGCGAAGGTGTCTTAACAAGCTCAGTAGAAACTTTTCCCTCCACGGCTACACCAGCTTTTTAAGAGTTAAAACCATGATCACTGAGACGTTGAGCCTGGTGAGGGCTAACAAATGTGCTCTTGACAAGGACACAGGTTTTGATTGGCGTATGATAAACTCCTTCATCCTGGCTCTTGCTGACATCACATGTGGCTCAGCAAAACTCTCTGCCCTGAGAGACTTTCCTTGTAGGATTAGGATTAAATCAGAATGAGGCTCAGTGTACCAGCCCAGGAAAAGCACTAATCATGCTGCACTAATTAAATGTAAGCTTCTTTTTTGGGTGCACCTTTCGTTGTCAGACCCATTGTGCCATTTTGCAGCACAGAGGAAACTGGATAAGCAGACGAGTGGACATAAGTGGAGGCCGGACTGCATTGTTCAGTAGATTTTTTTACTACTATTCAAAGGCCTGTTCCTCATTTACATCCCGTAATGCAGTTTTGGAGCAGTCAGTAGAAGGTGTGCGATACTGTTGGTTTACTTGTTGCCTGAAAATGAGACAAGAGAACAACAGTGTTGTCCCCCCCCCCCCCCCGCTCCGGAACTGCCTCCCTCTCTGCTGCCTGTTGACTTTGCAATTGATTCCTGTGGGTTTGTCGACGCCATCCCACACTCCGCCGCTAAAAACAAAGAGCAACATGCTCGAGTACGTGTCATCAGAGAGGAAACACTCACTGGCTACTGGTTGATTATTCATTGTGGATGCAGTGGGACTTTTAGTTTAGCTTTCTTTCCTTCACCCTCTTTCTTCATCTTTAGTTAGAAACCTCCTCTCCCTTCAGAAATTGCTATGTGCATTAGGGCTGCAGAATGACACCGCACTCCTCCTCCACTTTAAACTGGTAGGCAGTGTTGGGGGATGGTGGGCAGCAAAAAGGGCAACAGCTCGCCTTCAATTCACCCACTGTTCCATTCCTCAAAATAAGCCTAGATAATGACCAAACAGACCAAAACAGTTTTTTGGTGTTATTTAAATTATGTCAGATTTTCTTTCCAGCTCATATTGACTAACATTGTTTCCTGGGTGAGTGACCTGCTTCATCACTGACCTCAAAACGCTTAGTGCATTAGTCTGTGTTATAGCACACAATTATCAGTAAGTATCTGCTGAATCTGGAAGAATATTGATCAACATATTACTTACTTTGGCATTTTATAGCTTTGAGGGAAACGCATCGGCACTTTTTTCATGTGGTTGCCGTCGATTGCTTGCAGTCGTTCCCCAATTTTGCAGAGTCGGAAGATTGATTGATTACTCTCAAACCCTTCAGGTCAACTTGGCTGAAAGATTGTGAACAGGCAGAAATGTCTAGCTTTAGAAGTGTTGGTAAGCACATTTCTTTTCTGCTGAACGGAGCCAGTTGAAGTTGCTTTTTGTTGCCTGTTTTCAGTGTTTATTATAGATTGTGTGTAAATGTTTGGCATCACCACCATCATGTTGAATATTGGTTTGTGGTCCAGAATTCTGAATCCCAATACTGACCATTTTGTCTTGCTTATTTCTGGAGTTTACAGAGACTATATTTGGATAAGAGGGTTTACTGTAACATCAGCTGTTGGTTTCTGAAGAGCGGTTTTGAAGCCTCAGCTTTACCATTGTGACCATTCCCATCACTCCCAGCGTTATTAAAAATGTGGTCTTGGACTCCACGTTTTAAAGGGCTTAAACGTAATGGGCTTAAACCTCCTCCAACATAGTTATAGCAATTTGTATGTTACTGTGGCTCTTTATAGGTAATAATATGTTTAACTAAACCTCAGCAAAGACACATGTTTGTTGGTAGTAACATCACTATAACCGCCACCAGGAGCCATATCTTTTATCACATCTACTGTATTTGTGTTTAAGTTACCACGTAATGGCCACATTTTCTAAATATGCCCATGCCACTTACTATATATTCGTCTTTGATCTAGGATTTACAAAGGTTTTAACTACAACAACAAAAAAAATCAAAAATCAAAGAGTGCTGCCCCAGACTTCTTCAGTCCAGCCTCTCTGTCACTCTCAACTATTTTCATCTTTTCTGGTTTCTGTTTCCAATTCATTGTGAAAATGAGACCGTACAGACACCACTTTATCTGCTGGTTTAGAAATTTGACAGTCCCTTCATTGATTGAGTGTGAATAGGGGCATCTGTTGAATTAATGAAGCCGTGCAGATGTAGATGACTCTTTGCGACCATGGTTTTCTTCTGTTCGGCTGGCTGGTTCTTTTCCCCCTCACCGGATACACTCCAGACTCCTCGTGTGCTGCCTATTGAGTGACTTTTTGTCCATTTCAATGCTCTATTTGTATGGAGAATAATGATTGATGGACTTTGGGGGTGGTGAGCTTGCTGTGTTCCCAATCTGCTGTTCCCTTTAGCGCCTGTTTGGGGAATCTGACTTGGCCAGCACTCAGAATGGGATCAGAGCTATTTCTGGGGGATGTTTTGGTCACACTGGCAGTTGAGTTTGAGAGTTGGCCCTGGTTGCAAGTTACAGAGAGCTCACGCCTCTGAGCTGAAACTGGGAACCTAATCTATGCTGACGATTGCATGGTTGGGTCTGGAGGAAGTCAACAACTTTGTGAGGGCCGCACTTCAAAACCAGAACAGATTCCTTAGCCGGATGTTAGATGTGAAGTTCAGGTCACATAGTTTTCTCATAGCTCTCTCTTTCTGCTCTGTTCTTCATTTCAGCACCAGAGCAGCTGTGGAAAACTTTTCTGGTCTCTGTTTTTAGGGGAGAAAACATTAGTGAAAGCAGAACTTTTATATACTGTAACTAAATATACATACATTGGAGGTCATAAGTCACACAAAGGTAGTTCATAGAGCTTTACGACTCTTTTCTAACTTGATTAGTTTTCTTCCAACTACAAAAACTCAAAACTTCAAAAATGTCCATCACAATTTTCCAGAGCTAATGTCTTAATCTTGATAGTTTTTTTTCCAAGCAGAAGTCTAAACCAAAGCTCATATATTATATTAAAAGTAAAAAATCCTCACAAGGAATAAATTCATTGTATTGCTTCATAATTAATTATCTGACTCTATGAACACAGTGCTGTCCAATAAAATAATTAGGCTCCTTAAACAGGATAGCAGTTTGAGTGTAGCGTTTGACCTTCTCTCACACTTCAGCTCCTGTTTGTGACCGAATGGGTTGTTTGTGTCAGCAGACGGTGGACGGTAGCTGGTAGCTGTCTTAGGCTTCACCTATGTAAATTTGAGTCACTGTGCTATACCTCTTGACCATCATTTTAATTTTTAAAAACTAGAATTATCAGAAAAATAATGTGTTCTGCAGTGAAGTTTGTATGTTTTGGCAATAAACTTCTAATATTTTATTAGTTTCTTACATAGCTTAGCTAAGTTTCTGTTATGTTCTTAATTAGCAGTTATGTGTGTGTGATATTCAGTTGAGTTAAAACCAAGATGTATTATTGGTATAAATTAAGATTAAATCTAGGTACGATTAAAGCCAGCTTTTGAACCACTTTCATTATAAAGTAAATTCTTTTAAAGCATGTAGGACCTGAACTGCATCAAGTAGCAACTCGCATAACCAATACCTTTAGCAAAATTTAACGCTTCTTTGTTATTTCAACATTTGTACTGGTGGATATTTGAGTGATATGAAATACAATACTTACTTTTTAAAAGAGAATTCCTAGACCACTTTGCTTGAACCATTGCTATTTTTTTAAAACATTAAAAAAAACCAACAGTTACCAATCTTGGGATCAAGTGGACCATGAAGGATCCACCCAGTGCATCCACCTGGGAAAATAAGGGCCTATTTGTGGGCCACATTCAAAGGAACCTTTAAATTTGGACAGGCTTCATTGCCTTGCTATGCTGTAAGCAGCTTCCAGATGTGAAGGATGTAGCGCCTGAATCGGGATGCACAACTATACAGGCTATGCTAACCAAGCTTGCTAGAAGAGGTGGGCGATATAGCATATCGTAATATTTCAAGGACATTTGTGATAATTATATTTATGACAATGCTGAAGAAAAAAAACACTGAATAATGTTTTATCACTTACCGGAGCTATCATAAAGCAGCAGTAGCATTAGGACAAACAAAGTGAGAGCTGTTTTCCATTCTTTTTTATCCAATGAGCTACTATCACTGAAGACTCTGTGTTCTTCTGCTTCTGCCCCAAATGGTAATAATTTGTTTGTTCTCTCACGCTTTGTTGGAGGTTATCGTGGTGGCTCCCTTCGTAGGTACTAAATCATCATTGTATGCTGGCACGCTGCTTCCAGTCAGTGTGAACTCATTGTGTTCCCATATCATTGATAACCACGACATTATTGTGGACAGTATGGTACAGCTCTAGTTGCTAGCTTTAGTTGATAACTTAGCATTCTGCCCTCTTTTCCAATAATGGTCACTTCTAGGCTTCCAAAATATGGTGGCTGCCAAAATGCTAACATTGCACTTTCAAAAAAAACCTCCCACAAGTGAAATGGTGATTTCACGGTGGCTAAGTCCATGAATGAAATTTAATTCTGATGCTAGTAGTGGCACTCTCTCTCATTCTTGCTTTAGCTGTGTTATTCTTTGCTATCAAATCACTTGGTCTCTGAGTAACGTTCTTCACTTACCCTGTGTGATATTTATTTACTGCATTTACTATATCTGTGCAGTACATGGTTTTTTGTCTATTTTTAGATAAAAAAGGAGTTGCATGTCAACAGTTACCACATATCTTCTAGTATGTTTTTCACTCGAGGCAGTGTAGTGAGACCGATGTGGCTGCAGGCTGACTAGAATTAGCAGCCTCTCTGTCATTTGAGTTACAGCTGAGGAAGAAAAGGCCAGCAGCAGTAGGCGAGTGAGGCTACATGAGGAGTGCTTTGGCAGGGGGCCATGTTGTGCTAGCGAGGAGGACTGCATGCTTGGATATATTAGCAGAGGTTTTGTAACCATTGTAATGAAATGGCCCTGCTCCTGCAGCCGCTGAAAGGCCTTCCAACACCGAATGATTTGGAGCCAAGGGGGAGAGGAAGCGGCTTAAAGCTGAGCTTCGGTCACCGGGTAAAGAAACTACAGGACAAGTATGCCATTCACCAGTTTATTTACACTCCCCTTGTTTGTCAGCACACCCTGGTCCTTTTTGTTTCAACAGCTAACACATGCACATTTGGCAGACGTGCTTGTACGGGCACATGCACTCAAGTGAATACCAGCAATTTTAAAATCTTGAACTCCAGATTATTGTCTCCCTCCAAGGCTTATCAGAGTATATGCAGAGCAAATAGTCTTTCTCATGTTCACTGTCAGACACACACCGCTAATACACAGTCTCACATTCTTGCTGACCCGGTGCCTGATAATTGTTTAATTGCAAGACACTTCATATTATCTCGCTATTATTTCCATCTTGGTTATCTTGTGTCTGCTGTCAGGTGTATTTGGCAATGAACTGTTTTTCCCTCGCATGTACACACACCCTACACTCCCTATTCTTACACCTGTCTGGTGCCAGTACTGTGATAAAGCATCGTCATAAATTCCTGAGCTTTGTTAAGAGGTGTCAGTGGCCGAGGGCAGCAGGATCAGGAAAGGCATGTGCTTATGTGTGTTTTTATGAAAGCACTCTTGCTTTGTGTTACAGTAATACGGTGGGTGCATGTCCATGATAAATTGTTGGAGGTTGACACAGTTAGCCAGCTCAGGTGTCCTCCAGAGGAATGCAGACCTTTTGCCCTTTGACCTAAGAACATGGCCCTGGAGGGCTGGGTGTCAAGTCATCGCCCCTGAACCTAAGCTTGTGAGGTGTCACGTTACCCCGCTGGCTGCTGCCACAAGGCCAGAGGCTACAGAGGACACAGCTTTCATGTGTGCATATGTGCCACAGTCATACAGTGCAAGTGTTATTACCTTTAGGATTAGTGTGTGTTGCCTGGGTCCATGTTGATTATCCAAAGAATGTGACAGCAGCAGAGAGCTGATGATTCTCGCTCTAGAAGGTGAATGCATTTGTTAGTCAGGTAAATGAGCTAATGTAGGTCATAAAATGTGGCTGGTGTGTTTCTACTGTCCTGTGTTTTAATTCAGCAATGATGCAACAGCTGTCCTTACTGCACTGGCACAAGTTCAATAATTACTGGGATGACAGTTTGATTGGAAACAAACTTTTTCATTCAAATTCAAAACTCAAGACGTGTGCACGGATGCCGCGTAAAGGTCTGTAACTAATATCATCTATCTGTGTTAATAACACAATGCCAATATTTCACTTTTAAAAATCACTGATATTATAAACACTAATCATGATGCTCCTACACAACTATTAAAAATATCCTTGTTTATATAATCTTGCTCAGATATTTCTCATATAAATCTTTTGACACTGGTGCATTTTGCCTTCAAGCTTAACTTGAACATGTTGAGGCTGCCCAAACTAAGAGATTAGCAGAATCTACAATATTATAATTAATGTAATACCATGTTTGGTTCTAGTAGTACAAGCATTGTCTGGACAGCAACGGTACAGTTACTTTCCTTAATCAGATATACGCTTAGTCTTATATAAAGTGTTGTAAAACAAATAGCCATAGGCCCATTTTAGCAAGGATATTGCCTGACATGTGTTGTTTTCCTGTGGATGTATTGTTACCACTTTAAACAAGAGACAGGATTGTTTTTACTGTAAATTAAGTGACAATTCTCAATGTTTATGTACAGCCTGTATTAAATGCATGTTTACCAAATACACTATTGCGCACAAAAACCCGTGGTTTCAATCCAATACGGGTTCTAGTTGTTCTCTTATAATCTGATCCGTACTGTAAATCAGATTATAAGAGAACAAAATGAGTTATCTGTTTTTTCATGAGGAATTTCACTTGTAAACTCCTCCCAAAAGCTCTCTGTATACTACCCCTGATGTTTGGTGTATTTGCACTACCAGTGGTCTCCACCCGTTTTTTCCCATCTTAGAGCACCTCTATGTCTATTATAGGCAGGAAGCTGTGACAAGGAAGGCTACTGAGCTGGGCTAAAAGGAGTGTAAACATGGTTTGATGAGGAATGTGAGAGAACAGCCGTGTTCATTTTGTACATTCACCAGTGGGCTTGCCAGCCTTCCAGTCGTCCATCTAGACCTCGGAGTGCCTGGACAAGGGGTGCCTTTGTCCCTCATCTGTCGGCTACACCCTGCCCTGCTCCTGCCCCCCATCTTACCCTTCTCTCCATCCTGTTGCACCTCCTCTGCCTCCCTGTTTTCACCCGTGGGCCCTCACCCCAGAATAGCACAGCGGGTTCCCTCAGAAAAATAGAACTGGTGATGTTGGCAGGATCAGGCACTCTCTGCTTCTTCCTCTGTTCACTTTGTCGCTCTCTCCATATTTGTTCTGTCTCTTACATCACTATTTGTTTCCAGAGTTTATTCAGAGAAAGTAATTAGCCATTCAAAACAAAAACTACATTAGTGGCTTAAACAAGGAATCTCAACTCAATAAAATTCATAGTGTGAATGGGTTGAATAGCTTCTCAGTGCCAACACTGAGGAGCTATTCACTCGTGTTGCTTAATATCTAGGCCAGATCTAAAAACACTCATCAAAAGACCTTCAAAAAATAAATTCCTTCTCTGAATCATGTGTTTCAGCTTTAATCTTCCATGACCCATGCAGTGAGGTATCAGCTCTTTAGTTAAAAAAAGGCAGGTAAGCCATGGAGGGAATCTTGTTAAAGGAGTGCTGAAAGCAGAAAATAGTTATTTAAGTCAGGTTCAAGCTTCCTGTAGGGCAGACTAGGCAGGATGCTCATAATTTGACATATTCCATTTTAATCACTCAAATCGTAGCTGACTCTGTGTCAGCTCTTTCCGTTTTTATGCCAGGTAGGTTTTTGGAGCTTGGAAGATGACAGTGTGTTTGGCTGTGGGGACCTGAATTCAAACCAATAGAAAGAATATACAAATGGGCTGTTGTCAGTACAAGAAAGTGTTCAAAATTCAAATGAACTATGAATCAGATTCCTGGATCTGAAATGAGTGGCTTGTGTTGTGAGCTCCTGATAACAGAGCCTGCAGCTAATTCTTTTGGGTTTTTTGTCAGTCATTGGCATTGCTTTCAGATACAGTCAGCTATTTTAACCAAGAAGGCTCAGACAGACCCAGAGGATAGAGAGGAGACAGAGCGACTGATGTTAGTACTAATGACTGGTAGGGAATAACTGTTTAAGTTCATAGCAAGTAAAGAGACCAAAAATGGTAACTGGTAACACATTAGCCTTAACAGCGGTCTCTGTATTGAACTTAAATTCTACTGCAAATTCTCCAAAATAGACCAAAATATTTGAATTATTTACCATACAAGAAAATTATGATGAAAGCTTAAGTCCTGTAGACTAAACAGTGGTTGTCAGACACTCTATAGACACAGAAATTTTCATGTTCATTTAGACATCAAGGTAGGCAAGAGCTGCCTACAAGGTCAACCCCAAATGGATATCTTCCGGCTTGAATAATGACTGAGTAATTCTACCTCAGCCCTGAAGCAGCTGGTGTCTCCGGAAAGACATTTCCCTGCTTTTTTTTCTTTTGGAAGAGTAATGAGATTCCACTAAAATTTCCAGCGTGCTGAGTTGAATTAATACAATATATTGCAAAGAGGCCTCAGAAAGATATTAAAATTTTTCATATTACATCCGTTTCAGCAACCCTTTTCATCATAACCGTTAATTATCTTGAACATAGCTTGGGTCTACATATATAGACTGTAGCTGTGTTATAAAGTGCTGAAGTGTTTATATGAAGCGTTGCCTCCCAAATGCGTCTGTCACTGGATTACTGGGTTTCATGTAAACCTAATCACTTGATGATGTGCTGTGAGGGTGTAGCACTTTCCTGTAAATTATGGTTCACGCCTTTGATTTTAAATATTTTTTTTCCTGTCTATATCTAAGTAAAATTATCCTGGGGAACCAGTGACCTAAAGAATTTGTGACTGATGGTTACCTGTCTATTTCTTTCAGTACTACACAAACTCTGCACTCCCTATTCCTGCACCTGTATGGTACCAATACAACCTTAATGACTAAATAAACATGAAAATACAAAGAAAGAATAATCACATTTTCTCTTGTCCTGTCATTTCCTTTGTAGATTGTCTTGACCTGCCCAACACCGCCAGCTTTTCACCTCCCTCCAGCCCAAACCCGGCCAAGAAGAGCAGCTCAATCAACTGGTCCTTCCCAGACAAGATCAAGTCCCCACGTACCGTCAGGAAGATCTCCATGAAGATGAAGAAACTCCCAGAGCTAAGCCGTAAGCTCAGTGTCAAAGGGACCCAAAACAACAGCAGCAGCAATGGAAGCAGTCAGCTAGAACCGAGGGCCCATTCTCCAAAAGCAAATGGCAGCAGGTCAGAGGTTGTCTTGCAGACTTCAGGGCCTCCTCGGTTAGCTTCATCTGGGGGTGGGCAGGCTAGCCGTAATGTGATCTCACGCTACCACCTGGATAGCAGTGTGTCCACACAGCACAGCTTTTATAAGAAGAAAAGCACTGGTAGCTCAAAGTCTGCCAGTAAAGGTGGCTACCTCAGCGATGGTGACTCGCCAGAGCTGGTGGCCAAATCTGGCAAACATGGGTCTGGAGAGGGGAAGGGAGGAAAAGGCAAGGATACAGAAGGAGGAGGTGGAAACTCCAGAATCAACGGCACAGAGCTGGACATTGATGCTTTCCGTCATTACAGCTTCTCAGAGCAGCCCAAGTGCAGCCAGTACATCTCAGGACTGATGAGTCTGCATTTTTATGGTGCAGAGGACCTCAAACCCCCACGTATTGACTCTAGAGATGTCTACTGTGCCATCCAGGTGGACTCGGTTAACAAAGCACGAACCGCTCTCCTCACCTGTCGAACGACCTTTTTAGATATGGACCACACCTTCAACATTGAGCTGGAGAATGCCCAACATCTGAAGCTGGTAGTGTTTAGCTGGGAGCCCACACCCAGACGCAACCGTGTTTGCTGCCATGGCACAGTGGTACTGCCTGCTCTCTTCAGAGTGACACGTTCCCACCAGCTGGCGGTAAAGCTGGAGCCACGTGGGGTTATCTATGTCAAGCTGAGTCTGATGGAGCAGTGGCAGAACTCATTGAACGGTGGTCCAGATGGAGACAGGGAGCCACAGGTGTTTGGTATGGAGGTGTGGCGAGTGGTGGAGACGGAAAATACAGGGCTGATGGTACCACTTCTTATAAGCAAATGCATCAATGAAATCGAGAGGAGAGGCTGTCAGGTGAGTGTAATTCTGTTCTCGTTTTCCCCAAAGAATTTTTGTCAAAAAATAAGAATGAAAGTACAATATCTCTGTTTTGAAACATGCTTGTATATAGTCTAATCCTCTTCTCTAATGAGTCAGATTCATTTTTAAATAAGGCTGGTAATGTCCAATTTTAGAAATAATTTTTAAAATAGGAGGGAAACAATGGCTGGAGGAATAATTCCACAGCATCTTTTTAGCTCCATGAAATGAGCACACACCCTGCAGCCATCAGGAAGGCTCAATAACTGGCACGAACTGAATGGACAGAGGAGACGTAGCACACTTAATGATGTCACGGAGTTTCTGGCTTCCTGAGGCAACTGGCTCTTTTATTCAGGGAAAGAGGCTTGGAGTTAAGAGGTTGCTGTAGTCGTAGCAGGAGTGACAGAGGAAATGAGAGTTTATGAGGTCTTTGACACCCAGCATAGAGAGAGCACAGAGAGGAAGAAGCGTTTGACCACTGTTTTTGACTCATCACTCTAGAGGGGCATGCAAGGGCCAATGGCAGTGCCTTGCTTGCCCCTCTAGAGTGTTCTTGACTGATCTCTCTAAAGGGGCATGCAAGGTTCAATAGGCAAACTTTTGGTGCCTGTGCATTATATTAGACTCTGTCTTCTACCACCTACGGCAGTACAGCAGTAGTAGTAGCAGCAAACCTTCCAATTTATAATAATTTGGAGAAATTTATTAATTTGAGCTCCAGTAAACTGTTTTTTACTCTCCAACTCCAGTAAGCCTGTGGCTTGAAACTTAAGGTTGCATGTTAGCAACATGTCTGAAAGTCTGACTGGTGGTTGAATTGCACTGACATTTAAACAGGAAGAGAAATACAGCTCTCAATCACCTACAGCTTAGTTTTAGTCTTCTTTTTTAACTTTTCACTTTCTGTGAGTCAGACAGTGTTAAAGTGCAGTGTTAAATTGGTTTAGGGATATTTGTGCGGTATACACAAATATAAGATGTGAGTCTGATGGTAACCACTGCCTTATTCACTCTGTAATTCTGTGCTGTGATATCTGTCTCTGCTTCTCCTTCACTCAGTCTGACAGTGTTTGTCGTCTGTCCCTCGCAGCTGTTTTGCTGCCTTTGTTTCTTTACAAAGATGCAGAGCAGCCTTTGTACATGCTATCAGTCTGAGATCAAGTGTAAGGGCTCCTCCAGGCTGCAGGCAGATAGAGTTCACGATGAGGATGACACCAGATCCCAGAGGAATTTGCAGGTTGTGTCACCAAAGCACGTATGGCTAGATGTGTAGCATTGTGCCTTTTCAAATGGCCTTATGGAGACTTTCTCTGAAAGTCTCTTAGAATTGTGTGTCCTCTGGGCTTCTGCGAGATGCTGGTTGTTTGTGAGTGTTTTGAAAAGACTGCAACTCATGCTATGTATGGGAGCACTCAGAGTGCTTTAAAGACAGGGGGATGTGTTTTTAAAAAGAGCTTTTATACATGCCATATATGACTGTAAAAGATGCACACAGATATTGGGACATGTTAGGAGCAGCTATTCAGATGCATACCTTTATACAGAACAGAAGGTTTTTTTTAAACAGACTTTTCATTTAATCATTGTGACTTCATCTGTCCTTTAAAGGCAGTGCCTTGGAGCTTTCATACATAGATCTTGATTACGTAATTGTTTCATGAAGATTCTTTTCAAAAATTACAGTTTATGTCATCTAGCAGTGATGATATAAGCAACAATCTTACTTATGCTATCTTAACTGGTTATTCAGTTCTTAACTGCTTATTGATTCAGGGTTGTGGAGGCCGATCCCATGAGTGAGAGGCAGGGTGAGACAGATTTTCTGATGCTGTTTTCTGACTTCCATTCTCAATGAATGAATGAATCGACAAGCTCTTTTTTATACTTGACATGACAAGAAAAACCCTTCTACAACTTGAAATGTACCGTTTAACAGCATTTTTTTTTGCTTTAAGTGATTTTATTTTCTCAGTGGATGATGGTAAATTTACACAACAGTCTTTAACTGTGTACTTCCTTAATACTTCCTTCAATCCACACTCGAGGCCCAGAAGCTGGAAATATTAAGACACTTCGTTTTGACACTAGTGTTGTAATTATTGTGGCTAAGAGACTCAATTATGAGAGCAGCATAAAGTTTACTACTTCATGTTCTCCCTATGCATGGATATTTCTTCTACGGGCATGCCGGCTTCCTCCCACAGCTCAAAGACATGCATGTTTGGGAAATTAATGTTTCTAAAATTTTTAGGTGTAAATGTGGGCGAGTGGTGGTTGTGTGTCTCTCTGTGTTAGCCATGTAACAGACTCGTAATCTGTCTAGGGTGTACACAACAATCTGTGATAGGTGAGACAGGCTCTATCTCTACCATGACCCCAAATTCGACAAGCTGTTGTGAAAGTTTCGATCTTTTTGTGCTTTAATTATTAGTATTACTTAGTATTGATTAATACTATGTCACACACATGAAATGTCAGTGGGTATTTTTCACAATTACTTTTATATTTTATAAACAAAAAAATATTACTGATTGCTGACTGCCTGATAAAATAATTAGCATATTAAGTTTTGCCCATGTCATCTCCCATCATGTATCTTTGTATGCAGAGAATACGCCCACATAAATACCCTAAAGTCAATTAAATGCACTTTTCTTTCTGTCCTTTTCCTCTTTGTTGTTTAAAATATTAAAGATATTCCTAAACCAAGAAAAAAAAGCTTCTGACCCCTCCACATCACCTAGACATCATCTTTCCTCTGGATTTCATTTCTACATATAGGGTTGGCTAGTGGTGCCTGTTGTGCTGCCCAGAGGCCACAGTTCTTAAGTCCTTTTTTTGCTAACAGCTGTTCCCCGCCTGCACTCAGCTCTGCCTCAAAGAGAGAGCCTTCGCTTTTTTGTTTTTTTTGGTTTTTTTCTGAATGGACATGTTGTTCATTGTGCCCAGTGACTTCTGTTTACTCGCATACAAAGCCAAATCCCTGCCTAATCTGTCCTCCTCACTCCCTCTCGTGTGAGGTTTAGAAAAACACTGCTGGACTCGACGAGGAGAGTTCACAAATAGCTGCTCTGGTGGGATGGGGGAGACATTATAGCGCTCCTACGCTGGAGCCCGGAAAGGCCAGCGGTGTGTGTGCGAGTGTGTTTTGTGAGGAACCGGACCCAACCCGCCATTCACAGCCCACTGATTTAACACGTTTCCAGGGCAACCACACCAGTTGGTCTGCTATGCCACATACCAGACAGACACATGTAGGAGAAATTATGGTATGTCTGTAGCCGGGCCTAATCCCAGCATAACAAGGAGAGCACTGGTGCCGAGTTACAAACATCAGATGTCTCAAGTTTCTTTAGGTAACAGTCTGGAGCCTTAGGTAAAGAAACATAAATGCTTTATAGCTTAGTCCTTTCATTTTTAATGCTGAGCTGTCACTTGGGTTTTAGAAGATCTCAGTGTTTATCCATTCATTCATGAGGATGTCAACTCTAAGATCAGTTCACTTTGCCAGCTAATTTAGTGTTATGTATTACTGTTAGGTTTCATAAACAGAGGTCCATCAGCAGGAAAATGGTCCTTAACATGTTGTCTCCAGAGTGGGAGGTTCATTTTGCTTTTACGATACTGTGTTTAAGTCTTTACCATGCTTTTGCAATTGTCAGTTTTGTGGAAATGATTTATTACAGCAGCAGAATATCATGAGAGACTCATCAGGCTCATGACTGTTGCAAATATGTTAGGATAATGTTATGTGGAGTGATGAGTATGCATAGCTCTGGGGTCCACAGGTGCACATATGTAGTAGAAGTATAACTTGTGGTGGAATAAAACCTTTTTGAATCTTATTTTGGTACAAAGTGACTTTTATCAGGTTTGACTGATAACAATGATTCTGTACATGCAGTGTTTACATCCTGGTGACCACTAAAGTAAAAGTTTATGAATAGCTTTGTGTAGTAATGACCATTAATTCAGATAGGGTTTTAGAAGTAACTGCCTGGAGGTGTTCCCAAAATGGCTCCAAAGAGGTGAGACTTGCATCTTAAAGTGTTTTTGACACAGTCCAGCTCAGGCAGACTGCCTGAACAGGCTTTTCTCCTTTTTCATTCCAGTCTATAAATGATCTAATTGTCTTATTACAGATGAAAAGTTAATAAGGGAGGAAATGCACATTTAGTCCCTTTATTCCACTAAGGGGTTTTGCAATGACATCCCTCTTCCTCTGGTTTGACTGTCAATGCATAGTGCTGGATTGAGCAGGGCTATGCTAACTAAGACGCAGTAAGCAGAGGGCCACACACTGGACAGTTGAATTGAAGCATGAGACATAATAGTGACTTATATTGAATCCTTTAAATTTGGTAGGCTAAATGTGGTAAAATAGGATATTGGCCTAAGTCTTCATTAAAAAAAAAAAAGAACAAAAACCAAGAAGACTTACTCTTTCATTGTTAGTATAAGGCACTTTTGTTTCATTATTTACTCCCAACGTTATGTGTGCATCAATGAATGGGCTGAATGGAAGGATTTCTAACAGCGATACAAATATTTGGTGATTTAAAAACAAAATATTCTGATATACCAAACAGAATCAAATCAGATCCCTAACTTTTGATATGTGTAGTTATTTATTTATTCATTTATTTACTCAGATCAGCTTCCTGTGTGTTGCCAAAAATGAAGGTACTCAGAGCTCTCTCTCTCTCTCATGAACAAACTATGCAACATTAACACTCATAAAATTATTGAAGGGTGTTTCTCTTCTTTGCTTTTTAAATTCTTATTTGCTGATGTCGATAGTTCTGCAAATAGCTATGATCTGTCAATGATGCCGTCCTGATGATGAACTGGTCTAGAATTAGCTCCACTCTCTTTTTACTTGTGCAGCTAGCTCAAACTCTTAAGACCGTGCAGACCTGCATCATTGACTTACTACCTATTTATATAATGCATATACAATGCATTTTATATATATATGTATATATATATATATATATATATATATATATATATATATATATATATATATATATATATATATATACATAATGCATATACAATGCATTATATATATATATATATATATATATATATATATATATATATATATATATATATATATATATATATATATATATATATATATATATATATATATATAATGCATTGTCTTATACATGAATACATTAGTTCGTGTTCTAATATGTTTTACTACTACTACTTGTTATCAGTGGGAACAATTGAGATGGCCACCTCTAAATTGATATTTTAGAGTTGATTGATATTTTAGACTTGTAGTTTCTGTAAGTTTGTTTGCATACTCTCTCTATTACAGCTAGATGGTAAAGACCCACTGCTAAAGATTCATTAGCATAATGCTTTCTTTCATTGAAATTTAGGGGTTGTCGTGTTTTCCTTTTAGGATGCTGCAAGCTGGTTTGAGCCCTGGGGCTGTATTTTACCCATTTGTGGTATAGTGGCTAACCATAGCAAACTTTAAATAGATACTGCTGTTGACAACAGAGACTCAGTCTTCTGACTATAAAAGCTGAAACTACAAGCAATAAATGTGCTTTTGCGGTGTTCTGTAAATTCAAGCATTTGACGACTGGGCCTTATTAGCTCATGTTGGCTTTTGTTATCAAATTCTAGAATGATAAATATAGACACAGAGACAGTTGGCTGACTTTTAAGGTGCTGTCTCCAACCATGTTTCAGAGAGTGCCAGTACTTTAGTGGTCATTCATTTCAGATTTATTTGTCTCGCCTACATTTCTCTCATGGCTTTACTGGATAGCAGCCTCTACACACAAACATGCAATGTATGTTCAGAATAACTGGAAAAGGAGTGAAAGAATTAAACTATGGATACAGTGGATCCAAAATCACAATATAATAAAAAGTGCATAAAGATGCTAGTGTAAAGTAACTGAAAGTAGAGGGGGAAAAGATAATATAGGGAACGTGTTAAGTTTAAGGTTTTCTGTATTTCTGCAGTATTTGAAGTTAGTCCAGCGTTTCTTTGTTACATCAAGTCATCTTCCTGTGTCTTTAAAAAAGTGAGTGCTTATAGTGTTATTAGAAACATATACATTTTTGGTTTTTGGTCAGTTGTTAAATTGAGGTGTCCTTTTCTGGAGATAAAACAGACTGGTGTTTGTGACGTGTGAGTTTTCTGAGAAAGTACTTATGGCTGCCTTCCAGGACATTATCTGAGTGCAGACGTAGAGTTTGATCGATGAGGCTGTAAAAATGTCTACGTTGCTGTCAACTGTTTGACTCTCGAGCCATGCGTGTTTATTTGACCTACTTGTGTGTGTGTGTGTGTGTGTGTGTGTGTGTTTATGTTACCAGGTGGTGGGTCTCTACCGTCTGTGTGGTTCGGCAGCAGTAAAGAAGGAGCTGCGTGAGGCGTTTGAGAGAGACAGCCACGCTGTGGAGCTGTGCGAAAACACGTATCCAGACATAAACGTCATTACAGGTAAAATGATCACCAGAAAACAGAGAAGATGCCAACAAGGCATAAGATTACAAAACACACTTAGTTTAATTACAAGGGTGTTATTCAAACCTGACAAAGTTTCCAGAGAGCACTGGTGTGTTTTGGTCTGTTTATCTGTAAATTACCTTCTTACTTGTATTTAGCAGGATAGTTACAAAATGAGCAATGTAGCAGTTTCTAATTTAAAAAGAGACTGAACAGGGTTTTTTTTGAAAACCAGTTCTTCAATTTTCACTCACAAAAGCCAAGTAAAAATCCACAAGTGACCATATTTGGACAGGAATTTGAAATGCTAAGCTATGAGCTAATGCTCGCTTGCTTAGTTAGCAAGCATTTGTAGCGTGAATATGTACATTACAAAGACAGTGCTACCTGCTAATAACAGCTAAATAAATGTTAGTCAAAAATGCAATTTTACTCAACTTACATGAGTACATTTAGTCCCACAGCAATTATTTGATAGAAAATTACATTAAAAATGTTCCAGAAGGCAACAGATTACTTATAGTAGCTGAGGCAGCTATTAACTACACCTGCTGGTTCAATTCAAAACAGCCACGCCCTTAATAACAATGGCAAAAGAAACCTTAATACAATTTAAACAGGCAAATTATAGACAAATTCACAACCCTGCATATGTATGGCAAAGCCAAAAATTCACAATAGAGACCAAAACATTTTTTTTTAACAGGACAATGAAAATGTTTATTTCTGCTGTAAAGTTGGGCAATTTAACATTTAATAATTTTCTGTCTGCCTCAAGTGGCCAATAAAGGAATCTCAGTTTTGGCACTACCACAATAGCTTACTTTTCCAATCCCTTGGGTTGAAGCTTAATAACTAAATAAAATGCTCACTTTTCTATAACAAGTTGCAGTTAATATTGAGTAAAATAAGGGTGGAGAAATGACTAAGGACTAGGAAAAACTAACGATGAAGTTAACAGACAGCTGTTAACTGCTTCTATAGCTGTCATTAAGTAAATACTAACCACAAACCTAAAACTGGCATCTATAATAGGCATCTCATTTAATCATTTGACATGTACACATGACTCCCAGTAAAACAAGAAAAATACAATTTATGAGAGTTTTTACTTATGGAACAAAACTAACAAAAACAAATGGGGTGTTAATGTAATGGAGTCCAGCTTCAGTATTGATCCACTGCAATAAATTTGCCTGAATGTAGCCATGGCGAATAGGTCAGCACCTGTGTATATATTATAAGAATCTATGTGTGTGTGTGTCAAATCCCTGCAACATAAAGATCAGTGTGAGAGGAAGGGCCACACACACACACACACAAAGTCAAACAAATCAGATCATTGCACGCATTCGGACTGTTCTTTCTCAGTTTCAGTTTTTGTGCTTTGGACCTTGTAAATCACGTCAAATGTAGGGATTTTTATCTTGTCAAATACAAAAACGTCCCCCTGAAGCAGTTTGATTGTCCAACAAGCAGAACTGCAAACCTTACATTTCTAATTTAAACGCCATTCAGATTCCTGTCAGCTGAATTTCTTTTCTGCTCCGTTGCTCCCTTGAAATGAAACATGGAAACAGTGAGCACATCTCACAAAAAGAAACCCCCAAAATCAGCTGTGGCATTGAATTGAGTATTACTTCTAAAAGTGTAGCAGATTTGGGGAGATGGGGAGGGGGCGGCAAAGTTGTAGAAAATGACTTGGTCATGATTTTTTTTCTTCCACAAAAGGAGGAAAGGACCATGGAAACCCCTGGGCATTTTAGGGGCTGCTGTTGGTTTTGGGGAGAGGCCCTGTATAGGCGTCGTCCTATCATGCCTGCTTTGATCCACATGCATTTGCATGGCAGGGCAAAGCACACAGTTAACAGTTGAGCGGGTTAGAAAAAAGGATTGTTGGTTTTTGCTCGCTGCCTAAATTTGCTCTGCCAGGCGAATTGCCATTGCAGATGGGTCAGAGTGAGTGGAAGAGGACATAGAGAGAAAAAGAGCTGAAGATGAAGAGGTTTATGGTGTGTGCTTTAAAAAAAGCAGGGATTTCTGGGATATAGTGATCATAAGGTAAGAAAAAATAAAAGAAAGGATAAAAAGCACAGCAGAATAAAAAACACACAATAACAGGAGTTTTAAAAGCTGATTGTAGCATTGTTATATTACACACCCTGTTTGATTTCAATCGCCAACATACACAGAATAAAAAAACATATATTTTGTTCTAATTTTAATTCATAGTGGAAGCCTTAAACTAAGCTTGGAGTCTTTTGTTATGGAGTCAGACGAGAGGCTAATAAGCGAACAGCTAATCGAGCTAAGAGGGCTGGCGCGTCGCACAGCTAATTTAAAAATGGAGGTAGTAAAAGGGATTATCCAGGGGTCAGAGTTCAATCCTAAGCTTGCAAAACATGCTCCGCGCATGGCGCTCCATTGTTTCAAATCACAGTTCTTTGCTTCACAGTATGTTTCACAAAATGCTCACATTTCATTTCATTTAAAAACTGTGTACACTTTATTAGATACACCTAGCTGCTACTGTTAGTAATTGCAGTCATAGATTCAACAAGGTGCCGAAAACATTCCTGATCCATATTGACACGATAGAGTCACACAGTTGCTGCACATCTGTGTTCTCATTCCACCACATCCCAAAGGTGCCCAAAGTGAGAGAAAGAAACTATCCCCTACCCCATCACACCACCACGACCCTGAACCACTGATACAATGCAGGACTGACAGACTGGTCCATGCTTTTGTGTTGTTTATGCCAAATCGTGGCCCTATGAAGCAAATGTTGTGGCAGAAATTGAGATTCATTGGAGGAGGCAACATTTTCCACTGTTCTGATATCTAGTTTTACTGAGTCCATCTAAAGTGTCCTGTTCTTAGCTGACATGGGTAGCATCCTGTGTGGTCCTCTGCTGCTGTAGCCCATCTCTTCAAGGTTCAACGTGCCGTGCGTTCAGAGGTGACCTTGGTTGTAACCAGTGGTTATTTAAATTACTCCTGCCTCCCTATCAGTCTGGAAGAAGTCTGGCTATCATCCTCTGGCCTCTGACATCAGCATCTATTTTCAGAACTGCTCCTCACTGGATATTTTCTGGACCGTTCTCTTTAAACTCTAAAAAGGCCTCTGAGCACATCCTGATGACATTCTTCTTCTTTCTTCTTGGTATCCCTTTTGTTGAAGAATGAAGGCTTCAATCAGTGGTTTGACATGATAATGGGGGGATCGGTGCCCTCTATGGTAGGCCCATATGGTAGCTTTGCCTGAAGCCCCTGCGAGTGTGCGGTTGTGAGCACCTGAACATTTTTTGCCACACATGTGTTAAATCATGATTAAATCCATCTAATAGAAGATTTTGGTCTCAATGTGGAAACAAAGTCTTGAAAGTCACCTCTCCTCTACTAATGGAACTGGTGTGTCCTCTGCCCTTTTTCATTTGGAGCACTGGCATTGATTTTTAGTCTGTGGTCTTCAATTTCCCTTGCCTGAGTCGACTTTTCCATAGCCTGCTACTCTAAATTGCCCCCAACCCCCCCAGCACCCCCAACCCTTGCCAGTACTCCAGTGAAGACATGGAAAGTCATTAACAAGTGCCCCCTTTGTTGCCGAACAAACACAGATGGTATTTGGCTCACGCACGGGGGATTAGCTGAACCCTGGGTCGGCCGGGGAGGCAGGCAACCACTTGGTGAAGAGTTTTAGAACGGTGTGGCTGTCAGAATATTTCTTAAACTGCAGGGTGGGATTGAAAACTGGAAGCAGGCGTATTTGTGATGAATCCACGTGTACCGTGTGAGCGCATGGTTCTAGAGTTAGAGCTGGAGTCTGCTCATTTTTGGAAAAGTGAAAAAGTTGAAGCAGCAACTGTACATTTTGTGTTCCTGCATAAGGCAGTACACAAACACAAATCTCCTCTGGCCCCCCTAGTGGCGTGGGGGCGTGCGGGATAGTAGAGAAGGGGGCAGGACGGAGAACAAACCCCCTGTTTGTTCTCCAGGCGAGGCACTGACTGCAGCACTGACAAGAGGAGTGACCTTCCGCTTTGTTTGAACAAGAGGTCAAAGGTAGAGCCATGCCCCAGTGCATTGTGTCCCTTGTAGTGTTTGGTGGCATATTTGGGACACTGAAATAGTCTGAAGTGAGCAAGGAAAAAAAAATACTTGCATCAGATTACTTTGAGGTGCTTTCAGTTTTTGTTAGTTTTTTTTTAAGGCAGGATTTCAAGTGTTTGTTTCTGCAGTCTTTATCAGCCAAACATGTAGGTGGAGGTGGGGAAAGTATATGCAGCGCAGTGCAGATAGTGCTGGTGCAGAGCCATACCAGTCCCCCCACCCGACAGTTTAAATCTGAGTGAAAAAGACACGCAGCGTGCGCCTGTTGTCAGCTTGCTTGCGACCACAGTTCTCATGCATACGTGCATATGTGCATATATGTGAGAGCTGTGTGTGTCTGTTTGCGTGAAAAAGGGCATCAACAGGGGCTAACACACCGAAGTAAACAAAGCACCGAGTCAAAGCAGGCTAATGATTTACTTGAATGGCCCCATTCTCCTCACGTCAGACAAGCCCATGTGCACATGCACGTACACAGTTTTGGCCAGTTGGCTTTTGAGCTGGAAAGAGCCTAAATGTGTGTGCTGCTTTCATGTGTTGCATATCAAGAAAAACATGAGTTGTTTCGCTTCATCGGGCACCGCTAACGTGTAACAGTCCCGCTGTTGTCGGGTCTTCCATGCAGTGCAGGGAAGGTCAGAGGGCTCTGCATGATTTTCTGTAATAATGGCAGCAAAAAGCAAGCCAGGCGGCACCTCTCATCACGTATTATTCGCAGATGCAGAAAAACACAAAAAACAAACAAAGAAATAAAAGCTTTATTTTAGCGAGATAAGGATAGAAATATATTGCTCATTTTTGCTTCCAGACGGTCAGTTTTTCGTGTGATCAAACAAGCTGATTGTGGTTATCTTTGTAAAATCTTCCATAACGATTGACGAAGGGGGGTGGAATCTTCACACAGCATTTCCAGTTAATCTGCTGCTGAAATCGGCATGCCTAGGGAAGCGTTAAAGAGAGTGAATGTGTCTTTTGTTTATATACCCTGATCAAATTCAGCTCATACCAGATTTTATACTGAACCTATGCTAGCTCACAGGCACAGGGAGGGCGTTTAATTGCAGGGCAGTTTTATGAGGGTTTAAGAGCATGCTTCCCCAGAGCGCTGTTAAAGTCTAACCCTGCTGAGTAGTATCTGTCAATGTTTTGATCTACCTGAGATTGGAGGGCTGAGATAGTAAGCTATTATCCTTGTTTGGGTATGAGCTGTTTGCCTACTAAGCATCTGCTGGCTGTCTCAGGAATACAGAGTGTTTCCGTATTTCTAATGCCAGGAAGTGTTGAACATTACATGTTCAGAGAAAATAGTTATGGCAAGGAACAAACTTAAAAAATGTCTCAGTTTATGTGTTAAGCTGTCAGAATCATATTTAATATTTTATTTTTATATTCTATATTTATTATTTTTCTATGAAGAGACACACTGTACAGTATCATAATTAAGTAATAATAATTCCTTAATGTATCATATTCAATATTTTCGGTCAAAGCTAAGTTGCTTCTAGACTTGGCTCTATGGGGCATGTTTGCCACAAATAATTGCTAACATGCTAAAACATACTTCCTATGCATTTATGTATAATGCTAACATGCTAAAATTGTGCCACATTGCACGACACTGTATATAAAAGATAGACATAGCCACAATCACCTGTTGTCGTGGTAGGTTTTTTTATCCCTCATCTGAAACTTTTGAGGAACCAAGGACACTGCACACCAACATGGTAGCAACTCGGCTCTTACAAAGTAACCGCACACTGAAGAATACTCTGTTATCAGCAATTTTACTCTAATAAGACTTAAAACTATGGGCTGAGGCCACGACCTCATTAGGAAAGTGTTTACTGAGGTCGTAACCGAAATAAGCCCACTTTGGTTTGTTTTCCCAGCTTGAACATTGGAGTTTAGCATTCGGCTAAGTGAGGGATGGACCTGATTAAGAAGCTGAAGACAGGATTTATTTTACTTTAAATATGCTCAGGCTTTATTTAATATTAAAAACCTTCATTGTGAAAATACTTGAGTTAGAAATCAAGTTAGAAATAATTTTCTCATAGACCTTTATAAGTTCTGACTTGTTTCAGCCAGAGGAGTAGCCCCCTGGTGGCCATTAAAAAAAAAAGCAAGTTTATTAATACATTTTCCAGTCTTCTTCATCATTTAAATACATTGCATGGTGACATGTGGATAAAAAAAAAAAGGAAGTCCCTAAAGTCAACAGTGACCATTAATGTCTTTATCAAAGTTTTGTTCAGTTGGGGGGTCTGGATCCTGTCCCAGCTGTTATAGGACAAGAGACAGGGTACACCCTGGACAGGTCTCCGGTAATGGAGACAGACAGGCAACCATTCTGTCTCACGTTCACAACCCTATGTATGTTTCTGGACTGTGGGAGGAAGCCATAGCATCTGGAGAAAACCCACACAGACACAGAAAACATGTAAACACAGAAAGGCCCCAGACTGGATTCAAACCCTGGACCTTCTTGCTGTAAGGCACCACTGCTAACCACCACACCAAAATCCAGAGATTCTTCTGAAATTTTTAAGAAGTGTAATGGATCATTCCTTTAAAACAGTCACAAGATTCATTATGGTAGCTCAGTCAGTCGGTTTTTTTATTTCTGTGGTAACATACAGAGATAAAAGGAAGCAGAGTTATTGTCAGCTGTTGGACAGATTTTTTTTGCCTTTTTGATCACTGATTGGTTTTATTTGTGATAAATAGTGATAATAGATTAGTGTTGTGTTTATGTTGGTGCTGAGTGCCACTGTGCAGATACTAATCACAATGCTAATCATAGACTTTGTACTGTAACACACTAAACTGAGTTTAGATCCTTCCTCCACTCTCTAATCCAATTTATTTCTATATAACTGCAGCAAAGGAAAATAGAAAATGCATGTGTGACAGCACCTGAAACTCTGGTGCTGTTAGCTAACACTGAAACATTAGTTTGTCCACATTATTCTGATGTTCTGACGATGCTATTTAGAAATAGACTGAAAAGTGGTAATCCTAATGCTCCCTTAAAGAGCAGATTTAGGACTTAGTGGGATTATAAAGTGAGCACGTTAAGTTGGGCCCTCTGTTCTTCTTACTGGCCCTAAGGAAGCTCATTGGATTTACTATGAATCGTACTGTAGTATGCTGTAAATAGAAGACAAGAGGCAAAAAAAAACACCAAGGTGGACAAGAAAAGCAGTGAAGTACGTGTTCCTTTTTATAGCACTTTAATCAGTTGTGTCACTGCTTTGGAAACAGGATAGTGGTTGACATAGATACAGTGTCGTCTTATCTGTTGTTCTACCAAGAGCTGCTCCTTATGCACGCTTTAGAGTCACGGCGTGTTCACGAATTGTGTCACTCGTGATTTTTCCTGGATTTATTGTCCTATAATCACGCACATACAGCCACATGTTCAATAATGCGAACAACAACCCCAAGCAGTCAAACTGAACTGTTGCCACAGGGAAATGTTCGTAATGGATAAAACGTCCAAGACATGAATGCAACAGAAACATCACAATTATTAAAGTTACTTCAGAATTTAAATGTTCCACAAATACCCATGGGTAACACTAAATGTTAAAAGACAGACTTCCACATTGTTATACACTGAGACTACCAAACTTGGAGAGGTCTTGTGAGATAGTTTAATTGCTCTCGAGGGAGAGGATCTCTAGGGAAAAAAACTCCTGTGACTGGATGTTCTGGTGCTCAGTGTTCTGAAGTGCCGACCAGAGGGCAGCAGATCAAAGAGGTTGTGGCCTAGGTGTGAAAGGTGTGAAATGATTTTTCCAGCTTTTCCAGCCCTTTTTTCCTGCTCTAGAAGAGTACAGGTCCTCGAGGGTCGATCAGGGAGCACCAGTAATCCTCTCAGCAGCCCGGACTATTCTTTGTAGTCGTCTCATTTCTGATTAAGTGGCTAAGCCATATAAAACAGTTAACTGAAGGATGCAACACAGACCCAAACAGCTCCGTTGGCAGGTTGAGCTTCCTTAGGACTTTAAATACTGTGCTTCATGTCATACGTCTATGGAACCTGAAGAACCTAACCGTGGTATTTGTCTGAAATTTGAAGTTTGACTTGCATTTCTGATACATCAAACGGAAGCTTGCACAACCTCCTATCTTTATGCAGGCTTGCTTCAATCTTGGATACGGTTGAGCCCAGCAGTGTCATCCACAAACAACAGGAGCTTAACACAGGAATAAGAAGAAGTGCATTTATTTGTCTAAATGTAGAAGAGGGGAACAAGACCTGTTGTGAAGGTGCTGGATGTGAATTTCTCTAGCTTAGCTAGCTACATCCTGTCTGTTAGAAGGTAAGAGATTCACTGACAGAGGGAGTTTGGAGGTGAGCCAGGAAAAGATGAAGCTATCCAGAAGCAGGAGCCTTGGAAAAGTCCTAAGTGGTCTCTCTTTTGGTCTTTTTGTCATGTCTCCCTCCACTGTCCCCCGACCGGTTGCAGCAACTGGCTGCCCCGCCCCGAGCTTGGTTCTGGTTTCTTCCTGTTAAAAGGGATATTTTCCGTACCACTGTCGCCAAGTGCTTCTCACCTGATTATTGTGGTTATCTCTCTATCATTGTAGGGTCTTTACCTTACAATATAAAGTGCCCGTTGTTTGTGATGTGGCACTACGTAAATAAGATCAAATTTGAAAATTGAAAATTGGTTGAGGTGTTTCAGTCTGCACACACTTCCATCTTGACTGTATTTCTCACTTACATGTTTGCTGCTTGGCAAGTTAAAAAGGGTCCAGTAAGGGTTCAGCAATATGCTTAAGGTGGGTCAAAACAGACTACCCACATTAAATGTCTGTAGCCACTTGACCCTGTGATCTTTGGTGTCTTATCAAATATCATATCGTGCTGACAGGCAGGAGATCATCATTGTGGATGGAGTAGCACAGCTACTTAGAAGTAACTGCAGTGAAGGAAAGTGAGGTTAAACTGATTTCTTTGAACCCAATATGTGGTGCTCAGCTAAATATGAGGTATGTGAAGAAAATAGGTAATATATAAGGAAAATATGACCAGACATGTTTCCACTGCTAATGCTGAGTGTAGTAAGCCAACATAAAAAAAAGAAAACAAGCAGCACAAAGCCCTTTCTGAGTTTGTCCCAAACAACAACCGAAGAATTAAACAGTCACTCTCAGACACTGCAAGAACTACGCCCGTGATATCAATGCAAATGCAGCTCATACAGTAAACAGAAGACAGCAGCATATGAGCAGACACTGACACACAGCCCACAAGCTGATAGGTTTTTGGCCTCAGCTGCATATAAGATTTCTGATAAACCTGAACGGAGCGAAGACGTTTCCCGATAAGCATGTTAGCACAAGAAGAGCAGGGATCACTGGCAATCAAAGTTGCCAACAACATGGGGAATGAGATCTCTTACTCTGGCTTCAAAAACATGTTGGAACCCAACAGCTGATAAGTCACTGAAAAACAAGGTCGCAGAGCACCAGCGGATGTAGCTGTACGAATATAAGGGTGCACAGTGTGACGGGAACAGCAGGAAACGTTTGCAGCAGTTTGTCAATGAGCAGTGTGGACTTTAGTGTGTATTCAGTGTGTTGCACATCAGAGTCATTGTATTTGTAGCCTCTTTTGCAGACATTTAATCCTGGTTTATAGACAAATGAATTCTTTTGTTACATTAAAATAAAGGATCAGGAATTTATCAGGCTAAATTATTATTATTAGCAGCAAAGATCTTTAAGAAAATAAAAGTATCTGTCTTGGGCGCCAATATAGCTCACCTGTATTTATCTAGTTATCCTTCATCCTTTATTCCGTTTGCACTACTTGGGAAGATAACAAATATTGCTAATTGCACAATATACCCCCCCCTCCCAGTCTTCCTTGAAAGCTGATCCAGCTTCATGCACACAACAGAGCAGACACTTTTTTGTTTTAATTCCCGTCTTTGCCCCTCCTCCGTTCTCTTTATTTCTGCCTTTGATGAAAAGACATGCCAGTGATATTTCAGGGGCTTAGTGGAGACAGACAGCGTGGGTTTCATGTTTTCCCCCAGCTTTTGTCTGAACTTTGAGAGGCTGAAGTCACAGGTGCGAATGCGCCGTCACAGATGCCAGAGCAGACCCCACAACCCCTGCTTTTAAACGAGGAGAAGAAAAGCTTTTTATTTCTCGGTGACAGCGCCTCATTAAGAGATATCGTTAGCAATTTGTCAGGTATTAAAGGTCGCATGCGTATTTAACGGCTAGTGTAAGAAAATGAAACGGGCTTGTTTGCGTGGATGTTAAACTCACTATCCTGATGCAGTTGAGTTTCTCATGCCCTGCTTTCGCTCTCTCGTCAGGAGTGCTGAAGGACTATCTACGTGAGCTGCCCTACCCTCTGATCAACAAGCAGCTATATGAGGCAGTGTTGGAGTCTATGGCTGCGAGGCCTCTGCGGATGGGAGCGTCTGGGTGTGAGAATGACCAGGCCGACTCTGAACACACCGTCAGCCTGCTGGAAAACCTGCCAGAGGTGGAGAGGGTAAGGACAATTTAAAAAAAAGTGCACATTCTTCTGCACAGGAGTTAAAGGACTGTCACAGAGGTGGCTTTGAAAGGGCATATTGTGGGTAGATAATCATGGTAATAATCATAATGCTACAGATTACCACTGTTCGGCTGATAATTGTGATGTCGTGCAGCCTTGCACCTCAAGCGCTGTCATCGTATCCACAGTAGAATGACATAAAAGTGAAAACAAATAGTTGCTGAAACTCTGTATCCGTACGCTATAGTCACTCGGTTTGGTCCAAGTGAACAGAGTCACCAGATTAATTGAAAGAAGCATGTCAGTGCTTTGTGAGAATACAACTACTCTCTTAGTTTTAAAAGTGTAGCATTTGCAGTATTCTGCACTCGGCTCCTATGCCAACACGCCTTATATTACTGATAATAATATTCCTTCTGGTTTTTTTTATAAAACCTTCAGTTTTTTTTAAGATAAACTTACTGCTGCAGATGTGTCTTAAAGCAGTTTTTGGCTTTGCATCTTTACTGCTGCTGCTAGTGGTACAACTGCAACTACTAATCATAATAATAACATGTTTTATTTGTCTGGCTTTTGTGTATCTGTGTGTGTGTGTGTGTTTGTGTGTGTGTGTCTGGATCAGATGATGCTGCGGAAGCTTCTTGACCACCTGAAGCTGGTGGCATCCTACCAAGAGATGAATAAGATGACATGCCAGAACCTAGCGGTGTGTTTCGGCCCGGTGCTGCTGAGCCAGCGTCAGGAGGCGTCCTGCCACACCAACCGAGTCTTCATCGACTCTGAGGAGCTGGCCAGCGCGCTGCACTTCAAAAAGCACATCGAAGTACTGCACTACCTGCTCCAGCTCTGGCCAGGTGATTGTGACCTTTGTTTGTTTGTTTTGTTTTTCGTCCCGCTTTCTCTAAAGACGCTTTGAGCACATGGCGTGACTTGAAAAAGCAGCACATTTACAGTCAGGTCGTGCGCACACTGGTCTCTCTTGCCTGAGGGTCTTGTACAAATCAGTGCCAGCCCTGCGGTTCAGCTCTACAAAGGGCTGTTAAAGGGATTGGGCTGCTTTGATCCTTGAGGTTTTTCCACCACTGGCACAAGTGCAGCTGATAGCCACAGGCCACCATCTGTCGGCTCCTCAGAGATGAAACCCTCCACAAGTGCTTCATCGTGATGGGTTGAGCCAATCGGAGCCAAGCCAGTAAAGCCTCAGTGTAAACCAAACATTTGGGGCGTGGTCCCCCCCTCCTCCGTTTTTAGATAAATTACCAATCAAGGACAGTCAGCAGCAGCTTCTCTCAGCACAGGTCATCTGTCTGCCTGCACAGCTGCTCTCTGCCAGCTGCAGCTGTCTGCTTGCGGTGAGATATGGCGAAGTCCATAGATGATCCAGGAGAGGATGGAGAATGATGAGACAAGTGTGTGTGGCGTGACGTTTGCATTGGTTACAGCAACTAATCTGATTTTTATAGATCGCGGGTTTGATTTTATCAGTTCACCACATTTCTAATAATCAAGTGAGCCATGCAGTGACTGCTGATGCATTTAAATTCTCGAAGACTCAAAAAAAAATCAAAAAATGAGCCCCTGGGCTGGGCGGACAGCTCAGTTGTTTTGTTTTGTTTTGTGGGTTTTACATATGCATGACTACCAATCCGAAACTAATCCAACTCACTATATTTTAACATTTTTCTGAGTGCAGTGTTATTCTGTGGATTTCCATTGATACAGTTTTGAAAAAGCACATGTTCACCGTCTTTAAAAACCTTTTTCCCAATGGCTCCGACATCCTGTGAGACAGACTTTCCCTCCCGAATGATTACAATCCTCGGAGCTCCTCCCAAGCAGCCTGCAGCTTTAACCAGATCTGCTGATGTGCGTCTGAAGACGAAGTGACTCTGCGTCTGGTTGAGCCTCTTAACTTTAACTGCATCCTCCAACTCCCACGTCGAACCCATTCTGTGTAAACCACTGAAGCTTAGCACCCTGCTTTACATCACCCAGAGAAGGAGCACAGAGAAAGAAATGTAAGCCAGCGGCTTAATTAGTCAGCATCTGTGAATCCTATGATTGCAGGTAGCAGAGGGGATTACATTTGGAATTTTAAAAATTAAAGCATAAAAACTGTGGTTTTTGTTGGTTTTTTTTGTTTCCCCGCAGTTGCCTTTAATGACTTATAAAGACACTGACAAAGCGTTTTAGTCCAGGTTCAAGCCTTCATTTACACCCTCAGCAGTGTTTCCATTCCATCCGCTTCCCCAGTACAGAGTACAGGGCGCCTGGACTGTATAATTAAAGACATTCCTGGCTTAACCTTACCCCTCAGCCCCTGAAGCTTCACCCGTACATTTCGCAATCATTGTGGGATATTTTGAGCCGCCTCTTCACGCCTTTCATACACACATACCAAACCTTCCAAGGCATTGTCGCTCAGGCCTCCACAGCCTGACTGACACTACTTACAGGACGTGTGTGTGTGTGTGTGTGTGTGTGTATTGAAGAGGCTGAGGAGGTGATGAGTGTGCATGAAGAAGTTTTTCCAACTGTATGTGTGAGAAGATGTGATGGTTAGACAGACAAAGTGACGGCAAGAGGATTCTTTTAGTGTTATCTTTAAAATCCAAAATTAGCTCCACGTTAATTTTCAGTTAATTTGCCCCGCTTCTTTTTTTAATTTATCATTAAAATCAGCTGTGGGTTTATTGTTTTATTTTGTCCATTTTGGTTTTTTATTGTGTTTAGATGTAAAAATACACTCATCCTAGCACAACTAAGTCTAATCTTAACATATTACAAGTAAGCATTGTGAAGCTGTCCAAGAAAGGTAAAAAAAAAAAAATGATCGTATTCTTGCCTGCTTTCCGTCTTCATTTTCTCTGCTGACAGCTAATAGCTTTAATCATGTCATCAGTGAATCATGTCTGGAATTAAATAACACAGCGCCTCTGAAAGGAAGATAATTTCTGTTTGTTTTAAGGTGATAATTGCTCAAGTCTTTAGCCTCGGGGGAGCTGCGAAGTGTGCAGCTACTTCACGTAAACACTATAGCAGCAACAGCCACTCTGATGAATGAACTGCAGTGAACTTAGTTAAGACAGTGCAAAAAAATTCTGTTTATCGTCAGCTGGATGAAATACGCGAACGCGCACAAAGGAAAACAAGTCATTTCAAGGTCATGTCTCAAAATAAAATTTAGCATTTCTTTTTAAATATATAATGTATCTATTGAACATGGACTTACAGCCCTAACTGTGTTTTTGTTCTTTTCCAATATAGTAAGCTAGCGGAGCCAGAAAATGTAGGTACTGAGATAAATGCAGAAAGGTAACCAGACTGTGGTTGTGTTTGGCTGTTCATTTTTTCTTCACCTAGTCCACTTAGAGGAGTCTTTCTTAAGGTCCAAGCTTTAGTTAATTTTTAAGTTTGGTTACTCGATAACAGCACAGGAAGCAACAAAAACACTGTGTGCAGTGGTGTGACTTCAGCATGTGTAACTTGGCATGTTTGTTCACCTAATGATGAACCGATTGTTCTCTATGTTGTCCTCACAGAGGGTCATTCCGCTAAAGCGAGAGTCTTTTAAACAGAAATCAGCTGCACCAAAACAAGGCTTGTGTTTTTTTGTTATGTATGTGTGTTGTTTTTTTTTTTTAGTTCATTTTAATCACAGAAAATCATATTTTCTCATCCAGCCCTGTCTAGCCACGCTGATAGCATCACATTCCCTTACTGCGAAATCTGTCAGATGGATTTTAGTTTATGAAATGCGCACCATTGTATTTTTCCATAAACAATATGCTGATACTTTAAAAAAAATGCTGTATATACAGACTGTACATAAAAGATCAGCTTGTGCATCTTGGTGTGGTTTTTGGGGTGGGGGGTGGGGGGTGGGGTGGGGGGGGGGGGGGGGGTTGTTGTTGTTTTTTTAAGCCAGCAAAGTTAATCTGATTGAGAAGTTCAGACTGTTATGATAGCACTTTGTCACTAACAAGTTGGCTGTACCCTGAAGCACGCCCTTTATGATCAGTGCTCCCCTGAATGTCACCATCATGCTGAACTGAAGACTTGAAATAAGCAAAGAGATCATAGTCGTTGTAAAAAAATGCATTTATTTATTTGGAGAAATAAAATGAAAAGTAGAGTCATTTTCAGGAGCTGAAGTACGAATTGGTAGGTGGGTGGGTGTAGCAGTGCAGTGGGGAAATCATTTGTACTGTAAGCTCCAGTAGATTTGTTTCAAGGCAGTCATCAGCTGACCTGCACTGTACCTCGCTCTGATGTTTACTGCTTTTTTGGGGGGGGGTTCAGTCAGCTGCATTCTACAATATATAAGTGGATAATACGTGAGCCATAAGGTGTGCTTTGCAGCTCTTATAAAGCTAATATACCACTAGAAGTATATAGTCTAAATCAGCGGTCCCCAACCTTTTTTGCACCACAGACCAGTTTAATGTCAGACAATGTTTTCACGGACCGGCCTTTAAGGTGTCGTGGATAAATACAACAAAATAAAATGATACAACCAAGACAAAAATATATTGTAAATATAACAATAAACGCGAATTCACTGTGTAAGTGTGTAACTTTATTAGCAGCGTCCTCCTGAAATGTGTCAACAACATTGAGAGTAACATCCTTCTCGCTGCCCCTTAATGCTCTCTGGTCGCTATGGTAACGTGTAAATATTTCTTTCAAAATAAGACACACAACTACAACACGGGAAAAGACCCAGGGAAACCGAGTTAACGATAAAAACCCTGAAAACCATAAGTTGCACACCCGAGCCTCAACTCTCGCGGCCCGGTACCAAACGAATCACGGACTGGTCCGTGGCTCGGGGGTTGGGGACCGCTGGTCTAAATAACATAATTATTAAAGAAGAACAACAATCACTTTTCCCTCTGAGGAAAACAAAAGAATGAGAAAATATGACTTTTTCTTATTTTTGTGTTTTTGTAATTTTCATGATTGTTTAATAACCAGCTGGCTTATATTTAACTTTTTCTTTGTTTTTCTTTTCTTTTTCTTTCTTCCTCTAGTTGTGGACCCACATGGCCAGTCCTCTTCTCAGCCCCCAGCACCCTCTCTGGTTCCAACTTCTTCTGACCTGCGGACAGCCCCCCCTCTGCGACGGAGAAAAGAGCGCCCTCAGGTGCTGAACCTCACTGGAGCAGAGATGGCGGGCGTTCTGCGACCCAAACCAGGGCGTCTGGACAGCCCCAGCAACCGCTATGCTGGTGACTGGAGTGGCTGTGGTGAGACGTACTTCCCTTCTGAAATGTTGTTACCTTCCAGCAAAGAAGAGGCAGACTATGACGACGTTCCCTCAGAAGACACTGAGGCAACTGAGGAGGTCCAGGAGAAGCAAGAGGAAGCAAAAGACGGCATACAGCTCAAGGTTGATTGTCCTGTGTCTGATACCGCAGATGAAGAGCAACCTCAGAGAAGGGAGGTGGTAAAGGAGGAGGAAACACGGGAGGCGGTGGAGGAGCAGGAGAAGCTAATAGAAAGTGACAGCTCAAACAGTGGACACCCATTAGAGGAGGAGGAGCAAGAACACAAGGTGTGTAACCACATCCTGCCACCTCGGCTACCTAAAGAGCACACTTACCAGGCCTACATGAAGATCCAGGATATCAGTCCTGTACTGAGCAACAGGGTGAACCTGAGGGACCTGCAAGAGAGCATCGACACTCTGATAGGAAACCTGGAGAGAGAGCTCAACAAAAACAAGCTCAACGTGGGATACTAACTCCTAGACACAGATACGCAGACATATCCACCCGCACCCCCATGAAGCTCGATAAGGTTTGGAACAGAATCTCTTTATCTCTGAAGGTGCTTTGGGATACAGCCATGGAGGTCTTGTGACGTCACCATGGCAGCATGGTGCACGGTACTGCTGCTGCAAAATCCTAGAAGATGAGATAAGAAATGTAACAGGGCACTTGTGGCGTTTGTACCATATCCACAAACATTCCGCAATATTCTCCTTTTATTTTGTTGGCTGATTAAACTTTATGTTGTGTGGTTTTGTTTTAGTCCAGTTCTGTGTTCCATGTTGTTATTGTTGCTTCTCTTCTTATTAGAAGAACCCAATTACCCCTCAGGGGTTTAAAAGGTGCCTTAATTGTGTGAAGGTGGTACGTCAAGAGGAAAGTCTACCCTGAAATATAACACATCACCTCCGAGGATCTGGGCCTGTGTAGATAAAGAGAAGGGGTTTTCAAGAGCCTTTCTTACAAAAAAAAAAAAAAAAAAAGCTATAGTGCATTTTAAATTCAGCAGGTGCACATCCATTTTTAGAACTCTGGGGCTCTCTAACAAAATTTGGCCCAGTCTGAATAGAGAACTTGCAAATTTAGTCACTTTCAGACCTACTTTTGGCAGTTAATTTAGTAAAACGAACCAAGATCGTTGGAGGAACGTGTACACTTTGTCTTAGGGTGGATTTCCTTTTTAAGGCAGTAAAGAGCTTTTTCTATTGAGGTATAAAACACTAAATGTTATACAACAACAATGCACTTAATAGGCAGGCAGTAGTGTAGATTATCATCATGCAGTAAAAAGTCTGTTCTGAACTAAGGGGAGAAACTGCCGCCACTTAAACCTCCTCTATGTTCAAAGTCACACCTATGCTTACGGCTAAACATACATTTTGAACAGATTTTGATTTTAAGCAGAATTGGTGTTTCATGTAGTGTTGCAGGTTTGGTAAATTCACCTTCTTGCCCAGGATTAGATGAAAAGATTGATACTACCCTCATGTCTGTAAATGAATATAAGCTAGAGTCAGAAAGCGGTTAGCTATGCTAGCTTAGTGCAGCTAAGGTTAGTGTAGCTAAGATAGCTATGTTCTTGAGAAAATAGAGTAGCTTGGTTGAAAAAAAAACCATGAATAAATTTAAAAAAAAAACATCCTAAAATGTTACAGGTCATAATTTACAAAAATATAGATTAGCAAAGACGCGAACGTGGTATCAACTTTCTCATCTACCTTGATGCAAGAACATAAAGAAGCTTGTTATTTCTAAGCTGGTTATTTCTAAGTTGTTGGGGTTTTATTGTTAAAGAAAAAAAATGAAATAAAATAATTAATTTGAAAAAAACACATGGTCAAAAACAGTGAAATAAACAATGTGAAGCACATCATGTAGATCAGCAGCGGAAATAAAAATGGCGGGCTCATCCAGTTAGTTCAAAATAGCTAGCTGCTTAAAAAGACAAAGGACGTTTTCAGCAATCCAGGGATTCAGAATGATCAGTATTTAACCTATATGTATATGTATATAATTATATAAATGTATTCGGAATATATTATTTTTACAGCTTATATTTCAATGGCGTATTTAAATACTTCTTATGACCTCCTAGTGTTGCCGTGTAGCAATAGTTGCTTCTTTCTCTTAAAGCTACCTGTACACATCTTAATGTGCTGGACTAATGGTACAACTTTAGCTGTAAAATATATGGTACAATCGTGCTCTTGCAGAAAAAAGTGATATTGTTATTTTTGTGATATTGTGTATATATTTGACATTGTTTTATGTCTCTGGTGGACTAAGGCGTGCTAATGATTTTTTGGCGGGTTTTTTTTTTTTTAAGGTACTGAACGTTGCATGGTCAAAAGCTTTACTGACATAAGCAAGGCTCTGTCTCATCTGCCTTTGTATATCATATTTATGTGTAAAATAAGATTATTTTGTAACGTATGCGCATTTGTTTGACCCCCGTTCCTTTGTAAGACACATGACAGCATTGTCCAAGCTTTTTTCCAAAGGACTTAGAGGCAGGCGGTTTATGAAACGCAGAAACTGGTAACGATTTTTTTTTTCTTTTAAACTCCAGCAACAACTGTAAAATGCTTTTACTGATTGAAAGTCAATGGTTTAATTGCACTGTTATTGTTATTAGTATATTTGCTAAATCACTTTTGGGTTAATTTTATTTTAGGAGGATTTCTAACCTAAAATATACAGAATAAGAATAAGTAAAATAGTCTTCAAAATGGTTTCACTTATACATTGAGTTTGTTGTTTGCCCTCCTGCATGGTGTTTTTGCACAGTCCTGCTGCTTCATGGTGAAGCTGGGCTGCTGCTGAGCGGATCTGTTGAAACTGGGTTTCAGCAGGGTTCCTTTCAAACCATCTGTCTGTGCAGGCAACACACAAAGAACCAGGGCCTCATTTATAGAAGCCATTGTGAAGAATCAGCTAAGGATTTTTTTTTTTAATGTAAAGATTGTCCTTTAAATCTGACGTGCATTCTTGCTTACAATGACCCAGTTTCCCTAATAGGATCTCAAATTATTACTCAAAGGATACACAGAGCGCGCAGATGCTTTTATGGTTTCAACTCAACAATCAAATAGAATGAAAGTAAACTGTGACGCTAATGGCAGAACTCAAGTCTGTTTCAGAGCTAACATGGAGATGCAAGTGCAGCGACTGAGTCATTATCTGACCTCCTCATTTCCCACCTCCTTCTCCTTCCACACAACAAACAAACAAAAATCATTTCTGTCTGATCCTCTTTGTCCTTTGGAGGAAAAAGTGCCACATTCAAAGCATCACTAAACAAAAATAGAGAAGTGCTTTGTATTGATCCTGAGAAATGTATGGTCATAATAAAGTATGTTATTTTACGTTCACATGTGGCTGCTGTTGTCTTTTCCCTCCCTTTCTTCTTGGTGGCTCAAGACTTTTGCACAGTACTGTAGTTTTTAGTTTTTCAGAATAAAAAGAATTTAAAAAACAGAACAAAATACCATCACAAAAATAAACAATTGCCTGTGGTTGGCATTGTCAGTGGCACAGTGAGCATCTTGCCTTTCTCACACACAAACGTGGAATTCATTCATAAAAACCTCACAAAACTATTTTTTTTTTTTTGCTTTTTAGTGTAAATACATCTGGTAGTCGAGCATGTGGCCTAGCAATCACATCACAATTGTTGAAATAACTTGAAACTGTGGCCATAATTCCCAAACTGTTTTAAACACTGCTATTGTTTTATAGAAACCCAACAGGAAAAGCTTACTTAAACTTTAGGAGACATTTTTATGTTTTGCAGATTCACCTCTTTGCTGTGGGAGCAGGGTAACCCAGCCTCAGTAGAATACGGATAAATAAGCCGGGGAATTGCCCTTGTTGGCTTGTGGGAATCTCCCAGAAATACTCTGAGCTACAGGGACATTCCCGGGATGCAGCTGCATTTAGCCGTCCAGTAATATTCACTGCTAGTAGACTGCACTTTTACTGCGGCTCCGACACCCGGCATTTCCAGTGACATTTACGAGACGCCTACAAATAGCCTCAAGTTAGAGCGAGCAGTTTACTGAAATAGTTAAATGTCATTTTATTTTGAAATATTTTTCCAAAGCAGCTATAAATTCAAACAGAAAGGCGGAACGTCGCTGACGGGCGGCTCCAGCGTGAGAAGTCTCAGCAGCCGGAGGCCTTTTAGCATCAAATGGTTTTTCAGGCTTCTTTGATGTCACCACTGTAAATATGGTGGGTTTTTTATAGCTGCACTGAACAGGTATGAGAAAGTTTTAGGGTACAGAATGTACACATACCTGTTTGCACGCCCACATCTTCTTCAGTATCTGTTCTCACTGGGAGTTTTTGTGCAGATGGAGCCAAATATTTCACTGACAGTCTGAAAATGCAAATACTTTTTTACACACTGAGAATAACAATCCCATCAGCTTCAAGGTTTTTTTGGGCGGGGGTGTTGTTTAGTTCACTCACAAAGCGTAAATGGGAAAGGATCTGCTTTTGTTGAATTCCACATTTTTACTTTACACATCTGGAAAAAAGGTTTTATATTTAGATTCAGGTGCTCGACTCTGATGGCACAAGCGTCTGTTGTAAAAGTACTTTGTCCACATTCAACTTGCTAAGCTGTTCCCTCAGTCCCAATAAAAGCAGGAGTGAAATCCCATATGAAGTCAGAGGTAGACATAATAACAGCGAGCCTGTTTGGATAGTCAGGGTCGCCACTTGATATCAGGCAGTCTGTCGGAGTGAACTGAACTGAACTTTTGTTCATTTCTAATTCTGGAGAGAAGAGATACGAGTCTTGCTAGGTAAACATCCTTGACAGCCACCTGCATGTGAAACCAGACCTTTTCTCCTCTCCTCCTCATCTGCTCCCTTAATCTCTGCTGACCTTTGTCAGCATCGTGGCCACAAGTCAACTAGCCGACCACATAACACACAGTCTTTGTTTCAAATTAGACTTTTTTTCAGCGTTAGCTGTGGTTTTTGGCAAGATTGGACCTTTGAAATCATCCACGCAACCTTTTAAAGTTGTTTGTGATCAGCTGTGGGGGCAGGAGGGGGTGGACAATGACCCTTAATGAAAAAAAAAAAAACTCCCAGGCTGCTCCGGCAATAAACTAACATCAGGCCCGTCTCAAGGGGGGTTCTTATTTACATACAATATATAAAAAGACATTCATAAAACCATTTTTAGATTCAAAACATGCTCGAGTTTAACCAGGTTTTCTTTTCATGCACTTGTGCTGAAACTTATAAGTGCATTGTCTGAATAATCATTCAGATTACCTTGAAGACACTTTGATCAGATCTAATTTGTTGATGAGTTCTTTAAAAAGCAAACCAATAAAAACTTCTGCGTCTGACCTTCTTCTGCCTTTGTGGATTGTTTAAGTGTTTAAAGGCGCTGCAGTGGATTTAAGGGGCACTGCCCTTTTGGTCATGTTTTCTTCTGCAAAACAACTTCCAGCAATTTGTAAAGAAAATAATTGTACCGATGACTACTAAAGTACAGACTGGTTGATTCCATAAAAGATGCCTCTGTCTTAGTTAGAATTTTTAGTTAGACTTTGTGCAACTTTTAGACAACTAAAATTATTGAGTGATTATGAATTTCCTACTAGTTTGGCCATCCACCACCTGAAATAAAGTCAACTCCATTGAAGTCAGCTTTCTTCTGATTGGCTGCCACTTGCAAACAGAAGGGTTCAACAGCAGGTTGGTGAGCGTGCTGTGCCTGAGATGACCATATTAAGCACATCGCCTTGCAGATTTGCTAATGCTCATTATTTGAAATGCTGGCCATGGCTAATTTATGCATCCTTGTACTTTATGTATAAGATAATAGGTCTACTTTAAGTATCAATTAAGCTATTATTTTGGTTCCCTGTCATTAAAAAAGTGCCCTGGCCACATTTTCACCCTTTTAGCTGAAAACATATGGCCTCTTGTATGAGTTTGGTTCCTCTGTTTTTGTCACTTTAAGATTATATTTGTTTCTCTCCTCTAAACCTGTTAAAGCAATGAAAATGAACACAAATATGGTGTATGGCCTGGTCTTCTGATTCAACCACTGAGCTGCTCTCCACAGAAGGATTACCACTGTGTACATGTCATTAGGCACCCTTTACAAAGTCACATCCAGTATGTCCATGCCTTTTACATCTGACTCCTTATAAACACAAGTGAGCTAAAGCTTGGGTAATTGCTGGGAACCTCTATGCAGTGACCCTGGGCACACATTCCATACATGGTGCCCTTCAATAGGAGGGCTATTAAACACATTTTACTGCTATGTGTGTGTGTGGTTTTTTTTGGAGGTCTTTTGTTCTCCTACAGTCCAGCCCCTGTACTTGGCAGTTCATCTGAGAGACTGAGGGCAGATCTCTTGACGCAGCGCTGACAGATCCGCCTGTTCTGGACCGCGGTTGACGATGAGAGAGAAGACGAGAGGAAAGGAGAGAGAAGATGAAGAGAGAAAGCGAGAGGTGAAAGTGAAGAATGGAGGGAAGGAGAACACAGAGGAAGCGGTGCTTCAGATCCTCCGGGGGCTGGGCCTCACACAACGCAGACCCTCTGCGCTCTCCTCCTTGCCTCTTTGCCTCCTGCACCTCCATAGCTCTGTCACTCAGGACTAGACGATTTCATTTTAATAAGGCTAATCCCTCCTAGAGGTAAGCTGCTCATCACCTCTCTCCCTCCCCGCTCCTCCAGGAGAGAGCGGTCTCCTTTCAGAGCGAGGACAGGATGAGAGTTTGCTCTGCTTGACAGATAGAGAGAAAAAAATGTGAAAGGTGAGACTGAAAAGAGGCCCTGACAGCAGCTGTGCTCGGACTCAGTAAGAAGATTTGGGCCCCACTGGTTTGATAAAGTTGCAGGTGGCACACCTTTAATAGTGGTGCATGCTCCGAGTAGCCTTTAACATCACTCTGATATGAAGCACGGCGATAACTTTGATCCATGCAGAGGAAGTGGAGTGATACAGTTGGTATTTTAGTGTATGCTATCATCTTCCTCCTGTCAGCAGAGCACTCTCCAGCTGTCAGCAGTAAAATTTAGTTCCCCTGCTGCTTGAGGTGATGTCTGTAGGGAGGTTATAAGGTTTTTGATGTCTCCTTAATGCTGACCACCTGCCACTATGGCCCCTTGTTGTTGAAATAGTTAGGCATTTTGGGAAAATGCACTTTTTTTGCCACAGACATTTTTAAATAAGAAGCTACAGTCAGAAGTCCCTACAAATGTCTAACCTGGTTTGGTCCAAAGATAATAAATGTGAATCCATCATCTATAAGAAAAGTAATCATTATATATTTATGGCATGGGTTAAAAAACAAACAAACTGCACTTCAGCTATAAGGGGCTAACTCTGAGCTTGGCTACCCTGTTTATTATTTTGTCCTAAGCTAAGCTAACTAGTTGCATGTTGAGGTTTTGCAGACACGTGACCTCAAATCATGTGACATTAACGTGTCCACCATTTGGGACGTGAGACAATCATGGCAACAGTCTAGGTCAATGTACAAATACAAGTTCAATTAATTTCTCATCTCACACTTGGCATGAATAGCATTGACATTATTTTACAAATAGCCTAGCCTAGCTAAAAATCTCCCCAAAACACGTTAGCTTTAGCTCAAGATAGCAAGGTTTCTGCTAGGCTAAGTGCATGTTTGGTTTGCTTTGAGGTCATTAGTAATGACAACATGTCAAAAGAAGACTCAAAGTTTTCAGGCCTTCGGGGTGTTTATTATACATTGACAGACTGACAGTTCAGATGATGGGGCTCATGGAATTGCATCTTAGGCAGGGTTATTGCCAACACAATGTTAAATGATGGTCTGAAATGACATTTCAGCATGAATAGAAATATTATGAATATTGCCTAACTAAAGTGGCTTTCTTTGAAGTGGTTGAGATGAATGTTTTTGCTGGCAGTCGCAGCAGGTTCAAGAAAAGAGTCAGAATACCCTTTCAGAGGCTTCCACGGCAGAGCATGAGGAGTACTTCACAAGAGGACACAAGTAAGGACACATTTAAAGGTCGAAACATTCACAACGACAAAATACAAGCCAAAATGAAACTGCATTTAACAAAATATATTTTAAAACATGAAGGAATGTGAAAGTAGCTGTTAAAGGAGGAGAGGCATTGTAGATGCTGAAGAGGGGGCACTAGTCTATCGTAGAACAGTGAGGAGTGGATAACTCAATGACTAATTTTAAAGCATTTGTAAGTGATGCAGTAATCATCCCTGCATCACTTACAAATGGCCCAGATGGTGCTGCAAGGCTTCTCGTCAGGTCCTGTAAAAGGTTCTATGTGACACAGATTATGTACCGTTTACTCTGGGTTCAGTTCAGTACTGACGCTTCAGTTTAAGATTCTGTTGATCACTTTCAGACCTCTTGACGATCAAATGCCTCCCTACATCCAGTAGCTACAGTACTGAAGTCAGCCAATCAATGATTGTTGGTGATACCTAGGACATGGTTTTGGACAAAAGGAGTGCTTTTTAGTTAAATTTCTTTTTTTTTTAAATCAATTTTTACTATTTTAAGCACTATATGTACAAACTCTACTTATATACAACCCATGGCTGAAACGCTGATAGTATGTCATTGTTTTTGCTTAGGCTCTGGTATGTCAGTGGATCTTTTTTAGCACTGTCAGAAAGCTAATGTTAGCTGCATTAGTAGCCATAGTCATGCATATCAGCTAGTTAGCTAAAACACCCTACTTGGGGCTTTCTGAATTATCCAGGTTCCACTGTAATACTACAGACAGTGAAAAGGCTTTAGAGCTTGATTTATAGAAATACAGCTGCAACTGTCAGATACACTGAAAAACTTTCTACAATGGTAATGTTTCATGTTAACATGCTAAAATAGTACATCCACTGCTATATTGGGTTAATGTGACCTTTGAATTAAATGCTCAAGTTTTTAGTTTTGTAGCTTAATAAAAAAAAGATGTTCTGGCCCCTAACCTGCTAAGATTAGCCAATCCCAACACAGTGCAGATTTTGGTTATTTCTCAGTATTTTAGTAGCAGGCATAAAGGGGATATCTTCACAAAACATAGTTTCAATGGACAGACATGCTTATTTTCCCCTCTAGAGTGGTGGACTTAAATGCACTGTACCTTCACCGGCTGAACATTAGCAGGTTAACATTGTGAATCTTCTACCACTAGCTTCTCTGTTTAGCTTAAAGTAGAAACAGAACTTAAGACTTATAAGTTTACTGAAAGGTTTATTGGATGACCTACCATCTAATGATCCCATTGATGAAATTGTATTTAAAATATAGCTCACACTGGTGTCCCGGATGCTATAATTGAGGCCAAAGATATTTCTCTAATTAGATAAAGCTGCGAACAACAATCCTTTAAACAGCTGCAATCGAAAACTGGATTGAATAAATACATTTCTTTTTCTTGAGTGCATACAGGACATTATAAAACCACTCTCACACACACACACACACACACACACACACACACACACTCTACATGTTGCTGTAGACAACAGAAGGCGCTGGTAAAATGACTAGGATCCAAAGTGTTGAGAGCTTTGAAATTAGAAAATGAAAAGGAGTCAAGAGGGAGCATTCCACAGCACTGCCCTGGTCACCTGATCTCTTATGAGGTCAAGGGTCAACTAATGAAACCTACCTCCAGCTTAGCAGAGGCTTTAAAGAGAAACAGCGGCATGGTTTACAGAAAGAAAGCCCAGCAGTTTACCTGGGGATACTTTTAGCAATTGCACAGCTGCTTTGAGATTAAACAGAATTCTGATTTGCTTGTGTCTCAAGTCGGAGAAATTCTGTTTCAGTCAATTAAATGTTTTCTTTATCTCACAGGCAAATGTGGCTTTCTCTCTCAACCGTCCTTTTCTCCAGCTCTGCCTCTTTTAATATCTTTTAACCCTTCTTGTCGTCCTGTATGATCCTCCTCTGCAGCTGGGGTCCGACTCGGATGACCGTGTGTGAAATCTGCAGGATGCCCCCCATGTTGGGAGATTTGTGGATGCAGGCCCTCACATGTCCCTCCCAACACCCCAATCTACCCAACACCCTCCGGAGCAAAAACAGATAGGAGGCCAAACAGAACAATGCCAAAGCAATGGCTTAATTCGCCTGGCCAGATTTACAGCCCCTCCTGCACAGCACCTGCACTCATTGTATCCCAGGACTTGGCTTAAGAACTTTGATGAACTGGTAATAAAAACTGGACTACGGGCAATCCACTCTGTATAGACACCCCCCCATACTCCCCCCTTTAGTTAAAGATCGCTTTTTATGTTTGGGAAATCTCTTGGGACTTAGATGAAGAAGTCAAGTGAGGAAAAGCTGACATCATGAATACCCTTCATGCCACTTGGTTTATGGCCGTGCTGCTGACTATTGTAGCGAATGCTCTAAAGAGGACAAATGCTGAGCAGTAGAGCTTACCCTGCAAACATCTCTATGTACGTCTGCAGAACCTCAAATGCCGCAAATGTTTACATAGGACATAAGCCTACTCAATTGCACAACATTCTTTGCATCAGCCATTACAATAATAACTAGCCAGCAAGTGTAAAGGCAATGCTGGTTTGCAGAAGGCACATTCCTCTGCTGCTTGCTGGGCTGGCAGAAAAGTGAGAGGCTCTGCAGAGGAAAGGGGGGACTGCGAAAGAGAATTCCCAGAGAGGTTTGAGGAGGACGCGACTTGAGAGCAGAGCCCCCTTTTGTCATGGGACCTTGTTGGTGCCTCAGGGGCCATATGGACGCCTGTCGCTGTGCACCCTCACATCAGCCCATTCTTCACCCTCCTCCACCCCCTTCGCTCCGTGACAGGACCGTCCATGTGAATGAGTCATGGCCAGGGTGAAGTCGACCCCGGTTCACTTCTGCTAAGGAGAATCGTCTCTGTTTTTCATCTTTCTCTCCTCTTTAACAGTCTCCTTCCCCCTCTCCCCCCTGAATTCAACCATTCGTGCTTGTGTTGTTCATTGATTCTCTCAACCCTCGCACTCTCTCTTTCCTTTTGAGGCATCTTGAACACAGTGTGAAAACTTGGCAATAGACAGCTGCCCCTATAGCCCCCTCCTTCTCTGTCCCTCCGGCCTCTTTTCTGGCAGAACACCGGCTGTCAATTTGTGACTATAGGTTTGCGGCGCTGCTCTGACCTGTGGTGGACCCAGCGCTCTGAGGCGTCCTCATTTTATCCCCATGAAGGAGCGAAACTAATGGAGTCCAGAAAGCTGCAGAGGTACTCCTTGCAAGATACTGCAAAGGAAACGACATTCTCATAAATGTTGTGAACAATGGGGGAGGATTCGACGTTTAATTTAGCTTTTCTTGTGATTTCCATAGCCCTTGACCATTTTGGAATCAAACACAACTGGCAAAAGTTTCATAACCTAATACAAATTAATTGTAAAATTATTTTAACTGCTTATTTCCAATGCTTTTAACTAGGATTTGCCTTCCATCATGTGTCTTTTTTTAACATTAAATTTCTTATACGAGATTCCTCAAGCTTTATCACTTTTAGCAAAAGACTATGTAAAAAACTGAGTTAGCATCTGGGTAAAAGTAAAGTAAAGTCAATGCCATCTTCTTCATCACTGCGTTCTGTCTTAATGACGAGCAGGGGGCGACTCCTCTTGTTGCAGTAAATTGCACAGATATTTATGGGGAAAATCCCTTTACTGAGTCTATGAACTCAGTAAACTCTTTGTTGATCAGTCTTTGGCCTTAGTTGCTATCTTTAAATGACTGAGTTGTGTTATGTTAAATATAACTTTATTCTTTAAGTCATGGTCCACATGTATTTATTGCACACTGAGAAAAATCTGAATATCAGGCTTTTTTCCAGCATTTCAGAAACACCATGTATCCATATACATGGCAGAGAGCACAGAGGACACAGTTTGTTTGTCGTTAGTCAAGTCGAATGGTCTGATCACCAATGCCCTGTTTGTATGACAGACATTCAAGTATTCCACAGTCCCATTTGACTTTTGAACAGTTTGGTATACAGAGGAGTTCATGGTTGACTTAAAGACTGCAAACAAGTGTAAATCATAACACATCCATCACCATGCTTGGTTGGTATGACGTGTTCACGCTGATATGCTGTGTTTGGTTTTCTCCAGACATGGTGCTGTGCATTATGGCCAGAACTCTACATTTTTGTCTCATCTGTCCAAAGGACATTGTTCCAGAAGTTTTGTGATTTGCTCATATACAACTTTGCAATAAAGGTGGTCACACTTGCTGATAATCAGTTAATTAAGTGCCGTGTTATTAGCAGCACCTGGCTGACTTACCCTCTTAGATCCTATGGAAGCAGTAAGGGTGGACTTAATTTCTCACAAGTGTGCAGAATCCCAAGAAAACTTTCTTTTTTACGTGACAGTATATCCAACTTTCCCTCACTCACTTTGATCTAGAATCTCACGTCTTTTACATGGTGAAGCACTTTTTAACGATTGCTGCAACAAAGACTAAAGTCAGTTGGGTTACAGATTACACTCATCAGTAATGACTACAATCAGAGTTCTGACACAATTCTAAGATGTAGTGAATTTAAAAAACAAACAAACTTTAAGACATTATAATGCACTATCACTGTGGCTCATTTCAGTATTATTTTTTTGAGTCATGGCTGAATGAAGCTGTGAGGACTACAGTCTAAAGGACAAAATCTCACTTCAACAGACTGTTATGTGATTCATATTTATACAGTTTTTAATCATAAAAGAAATCATTATTTGGTACTGGAAGATCATTTGGAAGTCAAATTTTCTAAACTTAATATTAAAGTCTTAATGTAGCCCATTGGATATATTAAAGATATATTTAATTTGATTTAATTCCCCATATGAAAATATTCCAAAGTTACTTATGAAAGGGAAACCAACTGTTTCCATTTTGCAAACTTATACTGTAATGTTTGGTTTCCATGTGCGCCACATTTCAGTAGCCTACTTTCTAAAATAATACACAGTTAGTAAAATCTTCTAATTCTGGTAAAAGTGTGTTACTTAAAATATTGAGCACATTCCAATTTTTAGCTGTAGAGGTGCTGTACAGTAACACACCACACTCGTGGTTCTGGTTACAACGTTTCAAGGCCACAGGTGCAGTTTCCTGCGCTCTCAAAACAGCCTTGGAAGTTCTTGGACAGCAGTTAACTAGCACATAACTACATGGCCTTTTGTGCACAAAAAAACAAACTGACAAATGATTAGAATCTTTTCACTGGAAACAATGGATTCATTCAGCGGGACCATTAGGGAGACTGCTTTAAACATAATGCTAACATCTGGCCACTGTTTAGATCAAGACGTTATTGCTGCATTAGCTGATTACTTGTGCAATGAGGGCAAGCTATACACACGATTAGCATACCATGATCTTATTACATTGTTAGCCATCCAATCCACTTGTCGGTAGAGTAGTGTTATCATTTAATTGGAGTTGTGACTCTCACCATCTGGCCAGATTATTCGGAGAATATGCTCTCTGCATATTCTTTAGGGAAATATTTATTGTTCCAGCTAGTTTTAGCTTACTGCTGTTTGGTGCTGTGCAGGCTGTGTACATGTATTCATAGATCTGCAAGAGTGCATCCTTTTTGACTGCTTTTATGCTGCCCTACTAAAATGAAGTCGGCCTTATAGCCACCAGTTCCAACTGGTTCACAGCCGTGTGAATTACTGACTTAGTAAAGACCCAGAGACACAATATTAAGCCATAATGATCACTTACAAGTCAGGATTACTGACTAACAGCTTTTGCGATAGTGACCACAGTCATTGGCTTTTTATTCAAAATTGTCCACAAAACACCAGATTCTAAATTCATTTCTTACGGCACTTACTGAAATTAAACAGCCATATAATGACTTTCTGTCAAGGTCAGATCACTTTTGTATCCTTAGGGAGTGGTGGTAAGGAGGGCACTAATGGATGGCATTACCCAGTAACTCGATCTTAGATGAATGGATGAAAATAATCTGTTGACCCTGAAGCCTGAACCCAAGGACAATGTGAATGTATACTGTAAAATCGATGTAAGTTACAAGAAATACTGCAAAAATAGGCACAAACATACGAACACTGGCAATGTGTTGAACAGTTTGAACAGGTTTCCATATTGTAAAATGTTTTCCTATTTACATTAAACTTATACAAATCAATAAATAAATGTAAGAAAAAAGCTTTTAATTTATGTGCATGTGTGTGTGAAGGGGTGTGATATTAGGTATCCTAGGTTTTTGGAGCATGTGGCCACAGGCCCATATACTCGAGGATGCTTTCCTCCAGTTTCAGGTAATCACTGTACTCCTTCAAGTCCGCCTCCTCGCTGTCTACCTGGAATGTGACTGGCTTGTCAGGCTCCTGCAGACAAAGCCGGAGAAAAAAGCTTCATCATAAACAATAATTACGAAACAATAGAGCACTTAATCCAAGATCTCAGCGTTTCCCATCGTAGAGGCAGAAAATTACCTTGCCTCTGAATTTTACTGAACTGAAATTTTATTGAAGGATGCAAATGTTAAATAAGATGAGACTTTTCTAGTAAAATTTGGACTGTGCCCTGCATCTGTGTATTGCATGCAGGGCACAGTCCTTTAAAGAAAAAAAAGGAAAATTAGGATACTGTGTGGCAAATTCCTGATACTTTCCTCCCACAACAGGAAACCAGACAGTATTGTTCATATCATATTCAAGAGGTGCCTTGTCCTTATCATCCATCTAAATTCAAATTGCCGTAGATGTTTTAAAGCCAACAACAGAAAGAAGCTGGAGGTGAACATGAAAATTCATTCCTGTTTAGAGGAATTAAGAGAAAGTATCCACTCCAAGTGACATTACTACAGCAAAACAAAACTTTTTTGGTAGCTGTCATGCAGCCTAAGATGGAAACAGTTAGCCACTAAAAGACTTTGCTTCTATACTTAGCAGGCAGACTGTCAGGCACTGCCTGTCAATAACTACCCTATCCCCAGTGCTTGGGATCAAATAACGATGTGAATGAATTAAACATGAGGGGATAGAAAATGAGAGAGAGACACTGACAGAAAGAGATACACTTCATCTTTTCCAATGTCAACTTTATACGTCCACATATTTAGCTGGGTCAGTACTAAAACTTCTGTAAGTCTGCTGAAGATTCTGATCACCAATGCAGGGAAGTTTTGTGGGAAGTCAAGGTTTAACTCAAGGACACTTTCACTGTAAACAAATTCTCCTGGAATTGGACAAATGGCAAAGGACACAGAGAAAGAAAAGCTTTAGTGTTCTCCTATCCTTTCTCGTCCTTCATGTTCATTTCAATCGTCATTTCAAATCCAACCATTCGTTGTGCGTCATTATGGTCTGAACTGTCAGATCTAGGAAATTACAAACACTGGACACAGGACATCTTTCCTCCCTCTCAGCTGCTGTTGAGCCACCTTCCAGTCACACTGTTTGATGGAAACTGGCACCTTAAGACTTCTGGGAATTCAGTTTAGAATTAAAACCCACTGCTTACCACTTGTTTCTTGGACTCGCCTGCCTCCTTTCTCTGTTTCGCCCACTGTTCTTCCCACTCCAAATAATCCTTCAGCCTGTCATGCTCTCGGTCAAAGAAGATCTGCATGTTTAAATCCTGCTTACAAACAAAGCAAAACAAGACAAAGATACTAGTTAGCAGTCAATAATACTGTAGCATCCATTAAATACCTTTAAGACGAATAACACATTTTTACCACAGTTTCTTAACATTACACAAGGGTCCAAGCAAAACAGACAGCTCATAGTCTTCTTACCTCATTTTTAACGGGGGAGCGGAGGGCCTTTGGCACATTGAAAACACGGAGCATTCCAAGGTTGTCAGCAACAGCCAGGTAGTGTTGTTTGGCTGTAAGTACAAAACAGTAGAGCAGGGCGATATGACCAAAAATATTTATCACGATATACATTTGAAAATTTGCAATAACGATATAACTGACGATATAATTGACACTAGACAAAATACTTTACAACTCCTCAACTTTATTAGTGCAAAAAAAAAAGAAAACATCAATGTATTTTCACTTACACAAGCAGCTTTTTTAAGTGCATTAAAGTTATATAAAAAAATTGTGCAAATGCAAATCCTTGCTGACAGTTTAACCAAAAGGCATTTCCAGTGGAAATTGGCCGACATATCCTCATCATAACCATGTATAATATCCACAAAACTTAGAAAGAGGTTATACAGACACAATACGGTAATATTATGTTGAAGCACAGTACATATCACTCCGCGAGGCGCCTGCCTACGATAGCCGTAATGCTCCGACAATCCATCAAGCGGTGCGGCTTCGTAGCTTAGCAAAGTCGTACTGAAACATTTGACAGATTTTCGAGCGCCGTGTAGCACATAAAATTGTTTCGAGGTCAGTAAACACAACCAGAATTCATACATTAGGCACACGGGATTATAAGAGGCACTGTTGATTTTCAGAAAAATCAAAGGATTGATTTTAAGTGTGCGGTATTTTCCAATAAACAAGGTAATAACTACGGCCCGCTAGCATGCTCTACCAAAAATCTGATGGTCGAAAGCCAAACCAGTTCCACACCACTGAAGTTGCAGCATTTTTACAAACCAATTCTGGTTCATCCGTTTCATTCAACGATCCACTTTCGCTCTTCTCATTCTGTGTCGCCGCCATGTGCGTATGTAAACAAAGGCACTGCGCATGCGCGTTTCACCCATATTCTATCGCGATATTTCATTTACTTATCGTTGCCCAACATTACACCGGTATTACTGTGAACGGTATGATATAGCCCAGCCCTACAAAACAGTCCATTAAATGAGTTTTAAGGTCTTATCTGTCCTGAGCACCTAATATAAGCCAAGAACTCACAGGAGGCGATACAGGGTTTGATGCAGGTAATTCTGGTACTGGCGACGTGTTCATGGACGTGTGTAGGTTCGCTGGTGTTTAGGAGCAGGTTCCACACCTCGATACTGCCATCATTTCTCCCAATGAAGAAAACCGCAGGTCGGGAGAGGGACCAGCATGCCGCACTGTACTCTTGCTCAGAGCTTGGTCCCACGAAGATTGGGCCACCCTGGATGTTGTGGTTTACAAAAAGTATTTAAAGAATTTTGTGCGTTCTGAAGCATTTTATTCACTGAATTATGTGCTCCAATTTTGTCGATTGAACTTGTGGTATTTTACTTGTGTGTTACTTAGGACGAATTAGTCTGTGTCTGTGCATGGTTCCCATTTGGACGTGCTTCAAAAACCAAAATTGACAAACAAAAAAACCGAAAGCACAACATTGCTAATGCTGAGGTTCCACAAACCATACATGGCTGCTACATCCATTTTTTATGTACAGTCTATGTCTGTGACCAACTGAATAAGTGTGAATAGTTTTGCAGTTTAAATGATCAACACAGCAACCAAGAAATTACGTAATTTGAATTGTCTCGATTCTATGTGCATTATGCATATGTCATGTGAGGTAATCAATGTTTTCTGTTGCAGTACCATTACACCCTCTTTCCAGATGGCAAAGTTCCAGCCTCCTGTTGTCAAAAGAATGTCTTTGAAAAAGGGTGATCGCTGCATTGTGTTCACAAACCAGGCATGAGTTCTAAAACAGAGGAGGGGCTTGGCACCTGGGAGTAAAGTGAGACAGATGGAGAATATGCACAGTTTTATTTGACAGTAATTTCCTTCCAAGGTAATCATAATGCAAAGGAGCAATTAACCCTGTAAAACATTATGGTCATTACATTTGGCCAGGCTACCAAACTAAACAGTGGATTTAATGTGAAAGTAGCAATCAAAGTCATTTCAATAAATTGGGTGTAATTGTTTTATGAATCAACGTACTGCTGTCAGTCTGACAGCTGAGCACTGGTGAGCCATAAAAAACAGAGCGTGGCAAGCCTGACTACTCACTGAACTTTCGTCCAAACTCATCTTCCTCCAGTTTCCAGTCAGTGTAGACAATCTCTCCTTCCTGTAAAAAATTAACATAAAACTGCTTATAAATGTATGTATGCATCTTCCTTATTTCAGTTAAGTTGTAAAGTATAGTATACTCCTTAAGTGGCATGACAAAAACGTGCAAAAACCTAATAAAAAAAATCATTCATTATTGGTTATGCCAACTTGAGATGAACTTCAATGTAAAAAAAAGAAGTCCAGCTTGCTCACAAGCTGAGTAAAGCGTACTTAAGCAGTCAAGAACTTAACTGTATTTTTTACTTTTTTTTCTATGTTGATATCATTTGAAGACATTTTCAAGTTTCAAGTTTTATTGTCATGTACAGATAAACAATGTAGCCACATTTAACCATAATGAAATTTTTTGGCTCGTGCTCCTCAGCCTTACATGAGCATATAGAGAGTGTGCAGTTTATTCAGAAGAAAATAACAGAATTTTTACCTCTGTTCCAACATAAAACTTGGTATTGACATCGTCCAGGGTCCTGAGCGTTTTGGCTGAGGGTATTCTGAGTTGACTGTATTCTGGGAGGACCTCTGCGCCATCATTTTCATTATCTTGTTATGTAAGACAAAACAGGAAGAGACAGTAAAGTGTGGGGGCCAGAAAGTAAGAACAGGTTAAAAGTTCAACTTATTGTTTTTTATTTATTTATTTAACATTTCAGTGACCTGAGAGAGGGAGCCTGGTGCTGACGTGGGACTAAAATGTTCACAATACCCAGCGCCTAGTTACTAGACAAGTACAAATATATCAATAAACTCAAATAGGGGAAGAAAAATAGGTGAAAACTATCAGATTTTAGGAAAAAGAATATCTGCTTTATTCAAATGAAGGAAATAACAGCCTGAACTGCGGCAGTGGTTCTGTAATTTGACCGTGAACAAGACGACAGAAGTACTAAAGCAAGTGAGGTGGGGAGGGGGTACAGCCAAAGTGAAAGAAAAGCACAAGAGGTAGAGGTAGGAGGGAAGCCTGTGGAGAAAACAGGGACAGGAGGTAAAAGGTGGAGGGGCTGAAATAGGTTAAACTGGTAGAAACCTTTTCCATCACAAAAGCCTGACTGTCTGCCAGAGATCATGTGGGTCTATCTGTTCACAGCCCCTTACCTGTGGACCGCTCTTGATCAAGTCTCACTCTTAAAGGTTAGATCAGATTACCGAACCACATGTCTTCTAAATCTATTTTCTCCCAGTTAAGATGTGTGTAAAGATATGAGAAAGATGATACAGGAACAGCTACAGACAGTGTTTGACTTTGCTTAATCCCCATGAGGGCCTGCTCACAATTTATTTCAGTGTGAAAAATCATGCGCTACTGTTAACAAGTATATTGTAGCTTTTTAAATGTTCAGAGAAATGGCAAAAGGCACAGAAGCAGACAGCAAAGACCACCCTCAATCAATGTGAGTCAGATATCTTAGGTAACGCTGCAGTATTAATCACACAGGGATTCATTAAAATCGTAATAACAGACTCCCTGAGGGCTGATGAAAAAAGAAGCAGATTTATTGCTTGAGTTAGTAAGCATATTAATTCTATAACAACCAGCCACCAAGGCTGTGTTTATGGAAGCCAGACAAAGACATGTCTCTTCTTGACCAGCCAGGACACACATGATCATCTTCTGGCCCTCAAGGAGTCTGAGCAGCATATTGCAAAGAGCTGACAGTCAGCAAAGCCAATGGTCTGCAACTATGGCGGCCTTGTTTTGGAAGTATCACTTAATAAAGTGCCATGAAACCTGAGGAGAGACAAGACAGAGGGAGAAATAGAGTAGCTCAGGGCCAAATGAGCCCTGCCCCACTGATCACTGTGCTCAACCATCCAAAGCAGAACTCAAGAATCCAAAACTCCCTCAAAGAGGTCAGGAGACATGTCTGTGATGTTCACTGTTTGCCCTCCTCACTTACTTCAGTTTTTAACACATTCTGATCCATTCAGATATTATAAGAATTGCTCAGGCACATTGCAGAATAATTGCTCTTTACCTTTGATATTTTGAAGACACAGTGAGTGTATCTTTCTATAGTTTGCGCTTGAGCTTTGCTTCATTACTTTCCTCATCAAAACTGTTATATGGACAACAATGAAAATGAGACTATTAGCTACAATGGGGAAATCATTTCTCTAATTGTTATGGTAGTTTAATTTTAATGGAAACCAAAAATCCAGAAAACACTTTATATAGAAGTTATAAATTGATTTTGAAAGAAGAATTTGATCCATGACCAAAGAGCCGTCTATGACCCGTCTTTAGTGTTCTGACTGAGGAGAGGATGTTTGTGTCCAAGATTTTACGTTACGTTACATTGGTCCCTCAGTGCAATGAGTTTGCCCTGAAACATTAGCAGAAAAACAGTCCTAAAGCATGTTTACATCTCCGTGCTTGACTGTGGAGATGATGCTCTTAGTGTCATATGCAGCATTTCTCTTCCTTCAAACACAAAAACAATAACTTGACCACAGTACCTTCTCCCATTTACATCCTCATTGGCAAACTTGACATGGGCCTGTAAATGTGCCTTCTTGAGCAGGGGACTTTGCGAGAGCCGGAAGATTTCTGTCCATTGTCCAAAGTGTTACCAATGGTGCTCTTGGCGGCTGTGGTCCCAACTGCCCTCAGATCATTAACAGGCTCCTCTCATGTAGTTTTGGGCAGATATGCCACCTTTCTCACAATCATCCTCACCTCATGAGGCAAGATCTTGCATGAATCTCCAGACTGAGGGTGACTGATGGTCA